>NC_141537.1:111891641-112238516 GCF_021556685.1 Rattus norvegicus | reverse complement strand
TGAAATGTGCCTTTCTTGGGTTTAGGTATGCCCATTATATCTTATATGTCTCTGGTAGATGTCATCATCAAGTGCTAGAAGACACATGCAAATGTCTTCTCTGCATCTGTTGTGATGATCATTGTTCTTTTTTCTTTCAGATTGTTTTTATTGTGGATTATGGTTATTGAGTTTTGTATTTTGAACCATCCCCAAGTCACTGAGATTAAGCCTTCTGGTCTTGGTATCCACCAAAATCTTCTTGATGTGTTCTTGGATTTGCTTTGCAAGTATTTTACTTAGCCTTTTGGCTTCCATGTTCATAGGGGAATTGGTCTGTAATTCTCTTTCTTTGTTGAGTCCTTATGTGGTTTGGGTATCAGGGTAATTGTGACCTTAATAATTGAATTGGACAATGTTTCTGCTGTTTCTAATTTGGGGAATAATTTGACGAGTATTTGTGCTAAGTCTTCTTTGTAATTCTGGGAGAAATCTACATTTAGACCTCAGTAATTTTTTCAGTTGGAAGACGTTATTTACTGTTTCTATTGCACTAGGTATTATAGGCCGATATAAATTGTTTGTCTAATCTTGTTTAACTTTGGCAAGTGATACATATTGAAGGAACTATTAATTTCTCTTCAATATTCCAATCTGGTGAGGTGTAGATTTTTAAAGTATATCCTTATGATACTTCAGTGTTTGTTATGTCTCCCTTTTTGTTGTTGATTTGTTAAGTTAGATATTCTATCTCCACATTTTAGTTAATTTTGATAAGTGTTTGTCTTGTTGATATTCTCAAAGAACCAACTCTGTTGCATTGATTCATTATATTGTTTTGTTTAATTTTATTTATCTATAAGTGAACAATATATTTATTTTCTCTCGGAATGTTTATGATAATTTTTGGTTTCAAACTTAAACAGACATGATCTCAAACATATAAAACTGTGTTCTTTAGAATTATCTTGTGAGTAATATGCACAATGAAATCATTATATTAATAACTGTAATTATTTTATACATAAAATTATTAATTTTGGTCTTAAGAAACTGCATTTATAAGAAATAATTATATTATACATACGTTTACAGTTTTTACTTTTATAATTTCTTCATTCAAAATCATTTTGCAGTCAACACTGTATTTCAGCATGTTTTCAGTGAGTAACTACCCATACTTTGTAACAAATTCTGTCCGAAGGTAGAAACATCCTGATTACAAAGCCCTTTAATGTCATATCTTGTACAAAGCAGCAACAGTATTTAAATTATTAGAAATGGCAAACCCAATAACACGTGAACTTCCTTAAGATGTTCACTTGAAAACCACGTCATCTATACACTATTTACACTGCTTAAATGACAGCAGCAACATCTTCTTTAGCTGAATCTGTTAACAAAACCTTTAAACAATAAAAAAGCTACTCATCCTTAAGAAAGGAAACTTTATCCTTTGATTTATTCAGCATATTTATATCATCCAGCAGCTTTCTAGGTGTTAAAATATGTATGAAACCAATAATAACCTCACAGGATTTATGTGCCTGAGAAACTTCGTAAGCACAACTCATCTCAGAGTATGTAATTGCTCCTATTACAAAAGTAATCAGCCTCCACCCATTTTCCTGGTCCACCTCTAAATAGCTCTGGGTTTCTGGCAGGCACTTGCAGCTCCAGGGCCATTCCATTCTGCTGGGCCTCGGGAACAATATGGCCTTTTTTTTTTTTTTTTGGAATCTAATCTATTATCAATAGCATCCTCCAAGATATCTTTGATAAAATGTGTCCATAGAGAAAGCTAAAAAGTCTCTTTTGCAGACCAATCTTTTCTTAGTGGTTTGGCTTGTTGGGATGGGGAAACAATGAGAACATCAAGGCGACTCCAGTTACAAATCATATCACCATCATCTTCTGTCTTTACATTGTGGATCAGTCTGTCCAGATTTTCTTCAGTGGTTCCATTACTATGGAAGATGTAGAGTAGGACTGCCCATATTTAGTTGCAGTTGTCATGGTTTTTGTTGAGCCGCTCTGGGAGGAGCAAGTGCCAGGCCCTGCTCAGTTTTGCAGAACTTCTCAATAATCAGCTTAAACTTATTCATGCGGTCTTCAGCTACGCTAAGATGGACGACTTGCTTTGAGATGTGTTTACGGAAGTGCAGCATCTTTTTCATCAGCTGAGTAGGAGCGCAAAGTGATGTCTTCCCCTCTGTAGGTTTCTCTGTTGGGAAATGCCCTTCATAAGCTTTAGAATTTCATCCAACAAAACCATGGTGTGTTGGTGCCGAACCCGCAGCACCCAGAGGTCAGCATCTTCTTCAGGAACTGCCTCCTCTTTGCCATCTGTTTTGTACTTGTATGTGTCATTCTCAATTGGTAGTAGGTCATATGCCATTGCCTGAAAGATCAGTTCATGCAGGACAGTGGACACAGGGTCAATTATTATTATTAAGATCTGTGACTGAGTTTTACCCTTTATTAGGCCTTTATCATCAATTCTGTAATAGTCTTCAAACTTTTTCTCAATCAGCTGTGCAAGCTTACTGACGTTATCTAAAGGCTTACTCTTCTACCCCATTCCAGGATTTCCATCCAGAGTGGCACACACTGTCACAATCTGCTCAGCCATTGCTTCCATGATTGCTTCTTTTCTGCTGGCATTACTAGGGTCTGGACTGCAACAGTACTAGAATGCATCTGATATGTCAAGAGTATAAACCTGAGATTCACGTGGAATAAAGGAAATACTTATTTCCTTACCAATTTTTTATTCTTTTTTATTGGATTTTTTAATTTACATTTCAATTTTTATCCCCTTCCTCTTTCTCCTCCAGAAACCCTCTATTTCCACCTGCTTCTGTGAGGTTGCTCCCCTTACCCACTCACCCATTCCTTCCTACCTCCCTGCCCTGACATTCACCTAGCTGATGCCTCAAGCCTTCACAGGACCAATAGCCTCTCCTCCCACCAATGCTTGACAAAGCCCATCACTGCTACATATGCAGCTGTAGCCATGGGTCGCTCCATATATACTCTTTGGTTGGTGATTTAGTCCCTGGGAGCTCTGGGGGGTCTGGTTGATTGATACTGTTGTTCTTCCTATGGTGTTGCAAATCCCTTCAGCTACCTCAGTCCTGTCTTAACTCCTCCATTGGGGACCCGGGTCTCAGTTCAATGGTTAGCTGTGAACATCTGCCTCTGTATTTGTCATCCTCTGTCTGAGCCTCTCAGGAGACAGCTTTTATCAGCATGCACTTCTTGGCATCTGCAATATTGTCTGGATTTGGTGACCATATATGGGATGGATGCCCAGGTGGGGCAGTCTCATGTTGGCTTTTCCTGCAGTCTCTGCTCTACTCTTTGTCTCCATATTTCCTCCTGTATTTTGTTCCCCCTTCTAAGAAACATCCAAAATTTGGTCTTGGTCTTCTTTCTTCTTGAGCTTCATGTGGTCTGTGAATTGTATCTTGGGTATTACAAGCTTTTGAGCTAAGATCCACTTATCAGCGAGTGAATACCATGTGTGGTTTGTTGTGATTGGGTTACCTCACTCAGGATGATATTTTCTAGTTCCATCCATTTGCCTATGAATATCATGAAGTCATTGGTTTTAATAGGTGAGTAGTTCTCCATTGTGGAAATGTACCACATTTCCTGTATCCATTCCTCTGTTGAAGGACATCTGTGTTGTTTCCACCTTCTGGCTATTATAAATAAGGCTGCTATGAACATAGTGTTAAAGATACTGACAGGACAAAAGTCAGTGAAGTATACACATGATGCTTTGTATTTTTTCTCAGATTTACTTCCAACATCACGAAAGAAACTCAATTTAGATTTTGGTGTTGGAGAGATAAAGAGCTTTTATTTGTCTGACAGGTTCACAATTCTTATATTCTCTATAACCACCACACCCTCTTCTATCGGGTCTGTTATTCTTCAGCACAAAGACAGAAGCTTGGTAGTGAACTCATCCAATAACATTATCTTCCATTTGCCTTGGCTCCTGCAGTCACTGAACACTGTTGTTTATAGTTTCCTCCACTTGACGCTCTTTAGCCCACCTCCCACTTGCAACCTACTTTGGCCCTGAAAGCTGCTCTCAGGGGAGGGCCCTTCGTCTCACATCCCAGTGAGGCCCCTTCCCCTCTTGTTTCTATTTTATTGATCTCAGCCTTTAATTTGATTTTTTTCTGTCTTCTGCTCTTCTCTTGGGTATGATCACTTCTTTTTGTTCTAGAGCTTTTAGGTGTGTGTTAAGTTGCTAGCATTTATTTTTAATGCAGGTACGTAGAGCCATGAATTTTCCTCTTAGCATCACTTTTATTGTGTGCCATAAGATTGACTGTGATGTGTGTTTCCTTTTGTTGAATTCTAGAAAGTGTTCAATTTCTTTATTTCTGTCCTGACCCATTTTTCACTCAGTAGAAAGTTATCCAGGTTCCATGAGTTTTTAAGATTTCTGTTGTTCCCGTTTTCTCTGTTGCTGGTGATATCTAGTTTCAATCTATGGTAATATGATAAGATTCAGTGAGTTTCTTTCTTACTTTCTTTCTTTCTTTCTTTCTTTCTTGATCTGTTTAGAGTTGCTTTGTGTGCAAGCATGTGGTCAACTTTGGGCAAAGTTCCATTTTATATATAAATAGGTAAATTCTTTTTAGTTGACTGAAATGTCCTGTAAATGTCTGTCAGGCCCATTCAGTTTATCACTTCTATTAACTCCAGTATTTCTCTGTTTAGTTTTTGTTGTTGTTGTTGTTGTTTCTGGATGAACTGTTTGGTGAGAGTTGGGTATTTATGACTCCCACTATCAGTGTATGAGGACCAAGATGTCATGTAAGACATAGTGGTATTTCTTACAATCTTGGGTACCCTTATGTTTGTGGCATCCATGTAAAGATTTGAAATGTCATCTTGGATACTTTTTTTCTTTGATAAATAAGTAGAGTCCTTACCATATCTCTATTGATTAGTTTTGGTTTGAAGTCTATTATAGTAGATATTAAAATATTTACAAGAGCTTTCTTCTTAGCTCCATTTTTAGCAATATCTTTTTTTCAGCTCATTATCCTGAAATTATAATTGTTCTTGAATTTGTAGTGTGTTTCTTGGTAACAGCAGAAGGACGGATCCTGTTTCTGCATACATTCTGATAGTTTTTGTCTTTTTATTGGGAAATTGAGATCATTGACATCGAGAGATATCAATACCAATGATGGTTAATTCCTGTGATTTTGTTTATGATGATACACGTGAGGAAGGGGGTGATGTTTGTAGTATGTGCTTCCACTTCCTTTGTTTTGATATTGCTGGGGTTGGTGTGAAAGTATTTATTTTCTGTGTTTTCATGGATATAGTTAATCTCCTTAGATTGACTTTTTAAGTATCTTCTATGGGGCTGCATGCAGATATTGTTGTAATTTGACTTTATTATGCAATATCTTGTATTCTCCATTTATAGTGATTGGAAGTTTTGTTGGGTATAGTAGTATAGGAAAGCATCTGTGATCTGTTAGAATCTGAAGTCATCTTATCAGTCCTTTTGGCTTTTAATGTCTTCACCAACAAGTTTAATGTAATTCAAATAGATCTGCCTTTAGGTTAATTAATCTTTATCCTTGCAGCCTTTAATATTCTTTCTTTGTTCTATATGGCTTGTGTTTTAATTACTATGTGGTAAGAGGAATTTCTTTTCAGATTCATTCTCTTTGGTGTTCTTGGTGCTTCTTGCACTTTAATATGCATCTCCTTCTTTATGGTCACAAATCTATGGAGAGCTATGGGCCAGCTTAGGAAAACACTTATCATCCCTTTCAGGGTCACCAGGGTTTCAAATCTCAGCTTAACCAAGAACCAGGGTGTATTTCACTGCCCAACCACTGGGGATAGAGTTAAACAAAAAATGAAGATGACAGAGGATTTACTACTACAAAGCTCAGGATGAAAATAGGGGATTAGAGTTCAGGAACATCAGGAAAGGTGTTAATTTGCTTCCAGCTTACCTGCTCTGAAAAAAAGTGTCACTCATGTTGTCATGGGTTGACTGCTTGGGTTGGGTTTTTGACCAAGTGATGTGTGGTAGGATGAAGGTTATAATGAGAAAATCTTTAGGATTCACAGGAGATGGGAGCAAAGAAGACTGTCAGGGGTGTTCTGCTGTGGAACTGGGATGAGACTAGAATATTGGATTTGGGGAAACAGTGAGAAGGTCTGTCAAGAATATTATGAAGAATTTTATAATAGGCACTTTGTGTGCAAAATCAGAAGAAGAGGCTTAATCAGTCATCAGTTACTTTTGTCATTGCTGTGAGAAAGTATCTCACCAAAGCAATTTAGCAGTCCCATTCTACAAAGAAATATTAGTTCTTATTGTTTCTGCTTGGTTGATTTCAGCCCTGAGTTTATTTCCTGCTTTCTACTCCTCTTAGGTTTATTTATTTCTTCTTGTTCTAGAGCTTTATGTTTACTGTCAAGATACTGACATATGCTCTCTCCTACTTCTTTTTGCAGACACTCAGAGCTATGAGTTTTCCTCTTAGTAACACTTTCATTGTGTCCCATAAATTTGGGAATGTTGTATCTTCACTTTCATTAAATTCAAAGAAGTATTTAATTTCTATCTTTATTCCTTCCTTGACCAAGTTGTAGAGTAGAACATTGGTCAACTTCCATGTATATGTGGGCTTTCTGTCATTATTGTTGTTATTGAAGACCTGTCTTACTTAGTGCATGGTGATCTGATAAGATGCATGGGGTTATTGCTATCTTCCTGTACCTGTTGAGGACTCTTTTGTGACTGATTATATTGTCAATTTTGGAGAAGGTTCCATGAAGTCTTGTGAAGAAGGTATTTCCTTTTGATTTAGGATGGGATGTTCTATAAATATCTGTTAAATACATTTGGTTCATAACTTCTGTTAGTTTCTCTGTGTCTCTGTTTAATTTCTATTTCCATGAACTGTCCATTGATGAGAGTGGTGTGTTGAAATCTACTATTAGCATGTGAGGTTGAATGTGTGCTTTGAGCTTTAGTAAGGTTTCTTTAATGAATGTAGGTGCCCTTGCATTTGGAGCAATGATACTTAGGATTGAGAGTTCATGTGGTGGATTTTTCCTTTGATGAATATAAAGTGTCCTTCCTTATCTTTTTTTAATGACTTTTAATTGAAAGTCAATTTTATTTGATATTAGAATGGCAATTCCAGCTGTTTCTTTGGGCCATTTGCTTGGAAAGTTGTTTTCCAGCCATTTACTCTGAGGTAGTGTCTGCCTTTGTTTCTGAGGTATGTTTCCTGCATGCAGCAAAATGCTGGGTTCTCTTACATATCCTTTCTGTTAGTCTATATCTTTTTATAGGAGAATTGAGTCCATTGATGTTGAGAGATATTAAGGAATAGTGATTGTTGCTTACTGTTACTTTCATTGTTAGAGATGGAATTATGTTTGTTTATCTCTCTTTGGTTTCAGTGGAAGGAAATTATATTCTTGCTTTCTATATGGTGTAGTTTCTCTCTGTGTGTTGGAGTTTTCCATGTATTATCCTTTGTAGGGATGGATTTGTAGAAAGATATTGTGCAAATTTGGTTTTGTCATGGAATATCTTGAATTCTACATTTATGTTAATTGAGAGTTTTACTCGATACAGTAACTTGGGCTAGCATTTGTGTACTCTTGGAGTCTCTGTGATATTGGTCCAGGATCACCTGGCTTTCACAGTCTCTGGTGAGAAGTCTGGTGTAATTCTTATAGTTCTGCCTTTATATGTCACTTGACCTTTTGCCCTTACTGTTTGCAATATTCTTTCTATGCTTCGTGCATTTGGTCTTTTAACTATTATTTGACAGGATGAATTTCTCTTCTGCTCTAATCTACTTGGAGTTCTGTAGACTTCCTATATATTTATGGGCATCTCTTTCTTTAAGTTAGGGAAGTTTTCTTCTATAATTTTGTTGAAGATATTTACTGGCCCTTTAAGTTGGGAGCCTTCACTTTCTACTATACCTATTATCCTTAGGTTTGATCTTCTCCTTGTGTCCTGGATTTCCTGTATGTTTTGGGCTAGGAGCTTTTTGCATTTTACATTACCTTTGACAGTTGTGTCTATGTTTTCTATGGTATCTTTGGCCCCTGAGATTCTCTCTTCTAACTCTTGCATTCTGTGGGTGATGCTTGTATCTATGGCGCATTGTCTCTTCCTTAGGTTTTCTATATCCAGGGTTGTCCCCCTTTGTGCTTTCTGTCTTGTTGCTATTTCCATTTTCAATTCATTCACTGTTTTAGTTGTGTTTTCCTGTAATTCTTTCAGGAATTTTTATGTTTTCTCTCTAAGGACTTCTACTTCTTTACTTGTGTTTTCTTGCATTTCTTTAAGGAAGTTCTATATGTCTTTCTTAAAGTCCTCCATCATAATAAAAAATGTGATTTTGCATCTAAATCTTGCTTTTCTGCTATGTATGGATATACAGTATTTTCTTTGGTGGGACAACTGGGCTCTGATGATGCCAATTAGTCTTGGTGTCTGTTGATTAGGTTCCTGCACTTGCCTCTAGCCATTGGGTTGTCTCTGGTGTTTGCTTGTCTTGCTGTTTCTGAGAGTGACTTGCCCCTGCTGTAGGCCTCTGTGTAAGCACTCCTGTAGAACTGTTTTCCTGTCTTCTTTCAGCCTTTCCTGAGACCAGGTGCTCTGATTTCAAGTGTGTCTGAGCTATACATAGAATCAACAAAAACAGGAGCTGTTTCTTTGAGAAAATCAACAAGATAGATAAACCTTTAGCCACACTAACCAGAGGTCACAGAGAGTGTTTCCAAATTAACAAAATCAGAAATGAAAAGCGAGACATCTGAAGAATCTGAAGAAATTTTTAAAAATCTTCAGATCCTACTACAAAAGCCTATATTCAACAAAACTGGAAAACCTGGAGGAAATAGACAATTTTCTAGACAGATACAAGGTACCAAAGTTAAATTAGGAACAAATAAACCATCCCAACAACCCCATAACTCCTAAAGAAATAGAAGAAATTATTAAAACTCTCCCAACCAAAAAGAGCCCAGGACCAGATAGGTTTATTGCAGAACTCTATCAGACCTTCACAGAAGACCTCATACCAATACTGTCTAAACTATTTCACAAAATTGAAACAGATGGAGCACTACCGAATTCCTTCAATGAATCCACAATTACTCTTATATTGAAACCACACAAAGACCCACAAAGAAATAGAACTTCAAACCAATTTCTCTTTTGAACATTGACACAAAAATACTCAATAAAATTCTTGCAAACTGAATCCAAGAACACATGAAAAGGATCATCCATCATGATAAAATAGGCTTCATCCCAGGAATGCAGGGATGGTTTAATATACGGAAATCCATCTATGTAATCCACTATATAAACAAACACAAAGATAAGAACCACATGGTCATTTCATTAGACACTGAGAAAGCATTTGACAAAATTAAGCACCCCTTCATGATAAAAGTCCTGGAGAGATCAGGAGTTGAAGGCCTATATCTAAACAAAGTAAAGTCAATATACAGCAAATCAGTAGCTAACATCAAAATAAATGGAGAGAAATTTGAAGCAATCCCACTAAAATCAGGGACTAGAAAAGGCTGCCCACTCTCTCCCTATTTATTCAATATAGTACTCGACATCATATCCAGAGTAATCGGACAGATAAAGGAGGTCAAAGGGATACAAATTGGAAAGGAAAAATTCAAAATATCACTATTTGCAGTTGATATGATAGTGTAAATAAGTGACCCCAAAAGTTCCACCAGAGAACTACTTCTCCTGTTCAACAACTTCAGCAAAGTGTCGGGGTATACAATTAACTCAAACAAATCAGTAGCCTTCCTCTCAAAGGATAAACAGGCCAAGAGAGAAATTAGGGAAATGACACCCTTTACAATTGTCCCAAATAATATAAAATATCTTAGTCTGACTTTAACCAAGCAAGTTAAAGATCTTATGACAAGAACTTCAAGTCTCTGGAGAAAGAAATTGAAGAAGATCTCAGAAAATGGAAAGATCTTCCTTGCTCATGTATTGGCAGAATTAATGTAGTAAAGATGGCCATTTTGCCAAAAGCAATCTACAGATTCAATGGAATCCCCATCAAAATTCCATCTCAATTCTTTATAGAGATAGAAAGAGCAATTTGCAAATTCATTTGGAATAACAAAAAACCCAGGATAGTGAAAACTATACTCAATAATAAAAGAACTTCTGGGGAAATCACCATCCCTGAGTTCAAGCAGTATTACAGAGCAATAGTCATAAAAACTGGATGTATGGTATTGGTACAGAGATAGGCAGATAGATCAGTGGAACAGAATTGAAGACCCAGTAATGAACCCACACACCTATGGTCACTTGATTTTTGACAAAGGAGCCAGAACCATCCAATCGAAGAAAGATAGCATGTTCTACAAATGGTGCTGGTTGAACTGAAGGTCAGGATGTAGAAGAATGGAAATCGATCCATTCTTATCACCATGTACAAAGCTTAAGCCCAAGTGGATCAAGGACCTCCACATCAAACCACGTACACTCAAACTAATAGAAGAAAGAGTGGGGAAGAGTCTCAAGCACTGGGGAAAATATCCCAAACAAAACACCAGTGGCTTATGGTCTAAGATCAAGAATCGACAAATGAGACCTCATAAAACTGCAAAGCTTCTGTAAGGCAAAAGACATGGTCATTAGGACAAAACAGCAACCAAGAGATTGGGAAAAGATCTTTACCAATCCTACATCTGATAGAGGGCTAATATCTAAGATAGACACAGAACTCAAGAAGTTAGACTCCAGAGAACCAAAGAACCCTATTAAACAAAACATTCTCAGCTGAGCATTATTTAATGGCCAAAAATCACCAAAAGAAATGTTGACCATCCTTAATCATCAGGGAAATGAAAATCAAAACAACCCTGAGATTCCACCTCATACCAGTCAGAATGACTAAGATAAAAAACTCAGGTGACAGCAGATACTGGTGACAATGTGGAGAATGGAGACAGTCCTCCATGTTGGTGGTATTGCAAACTGGTACAACCACTCTGGAAATCAGTCTGGAGGTTCTTCAGAAAATTGAACATTACACTACCTGAGGACCCAAATATAGCCCTCCTGGGCATATACCCAAATGATGCTCCAACATACAACAAAGACACATGCTTCACTATGCTCATAGCAGCCTTATTCATAATAGCCAGAAGCTGGAAAGAACCCAGATGCCTTTCAACAGAGGAATGGATTTAAAAAAGTGGTACATCTACACAATGGAATACTATTCAGCTATCAAAAACAATGACTTCGTGAAATTCATAGACAATTGGAATGAACTAGAAAATATCATCCTGATGGAGGTAACTCAATCAAAGAAAAACACACTTGGTATGCATTCATTGAGAAGTGGATATTAGCCAAAAAGCTCAAATTATCCAAGATGCAATCCACAGACTATAGGAAGCTCAAGAAGAATGATGACCAAAATGTGAATGCTCCTACTCCTTTTTAAAAGGGGAAAAATATATCCATAGGAGGGGATATGGAAGCAAAGTTTAGAGCAGTGACTCAAGGAATGGCCATTCAGAGCCTGTCCCAGCCACCAAAATTTATAAGATTGATGAAGCTGAGAAATGCATGCTGAAAAGGACTGGATGTAGATCTCTCCTGAGAGACACTTCTAGAGCATTTCCAATACAGAGGTCAATGTCAGCAGCAAACCACTGAACTGAGAATAGGACGCCCTTTGGGGGGAATTGGAAGAAGTATTGAAAGAGTTGAAGGGGCTTGCAATCCCATAAAAACAGCAATGCCAACCAACCAGAGCTTCCAGGGACTAAACCACTACTGAAAGACTATACATGGACTGACCCAGGGCTCCAACTGCATATGTAGCAGAGAATAGCCTTGATGGGGCCCCAGTGGAAGGGGAAGGCCTTTGTCCTGCCAAGGTTGAACCCCCAGTGCAGGGGAATATGGGGGAAGGCAGTAAGGGGGGTGTATGTGGAGAATACAGGTAAGCAGGATGGAGGCTTATGGACAGGAAACCGGGAAAGGGAATAACATTTGAAATGTAAGTAAAGAAATATATCTAATAAAAAAGTAAAAAAAAAAAAGAAATATTAGGAGGATATCAGTGAAGACTGGACTAAACCAAAAGAAACATAGGAGGAAAACCTCTAATCCCTTCAGATCAATACCTGGCATTTGGAACCTGCAGCACAAAATGTATACTCTAATAAGCTGCAATATCTCCATGTCTCCAGTACTGCCAAATGAGGCACACACGACAAATCACTGTGGATCTACCCATAGAGCAATGTTTAAGCACCCAAGACGCTAAATGGTAGCAAATAACATAAAGCAATGGGAAGATAAACACTAATGATCAATGTATAAATTACAATAAACACTCAGACACATATGATAATACTAAGGAACATTGAATATGCATATCCTATAAAGACTAGTATTTCAACGGTAGGCAATTACAAAAAACAGACAAACACAGTTTGAGTCAATTGTCTATTCATTAGGAAAAATATTGTGTGCATTATGTGGTGATCACAAGAGTAGCTAGGGCAGCGGGTCTGTGTGACAACTAATGCTGGCTGTATCTGAAATCAACTGAAAGCAAAAGTTGCTGAGCACTCTTCGGAAGGGTTTTCTTGATTAGATTAGTTGAAGCAGGAAGACCTGCCCTAAATGTGAGTGGCACCTTCTACTGGCAGCTCAGATAAAAAGTCTTGAAGGAAAGAAATGCTTGCCAATATTGCCTAGTTTTCTGGGCTTTAACTGTAGACTGAGGACCAGAAACCCTCCAAGAATACCCTAGGTCTTCAGATCCATGTTGAAACTAACTGCCACGATATCCATCCTTGTGGATTGAATGAACTTCTACTGGATTCCAGCCTCCCTAAAGTGAGACAGCCAGAATACCATGAGATAATTACATCTTAAGCAACAGGAAAGTAATAATTACCGTGTACATTTGCTCACCGTCCTGCATTTAAATTGTGTTCGTAAATGAGTTTTAAGCAGTGTAAAACTAAAGAGTGGATCTTATAATAATATGCACACACAGAACTTTAAAACTAGTAAAATTTAAAACAACGTAAATAATATATTGTCCAGGAGCAAGTATATAGGTGTTAAGATATAGACAAAGGAGCAAGGAGATGGCAGTCTGAAATCCATTGTGTGATTAAATCTTGGAGATGAAGAGGGATCTCACACAGGAAATCACAAAAATCCATATAATGTCATATTAGTTAATCAGTGGTCACAGAGTAGTATTGAATTATATAAGCATTTTACTGTATTTTAAAACTCTAGAATTGTGTTCTAATTAGTTTTGAGAAAAATAATCTGTGTGCTATGTAGGTAGGGAAGCCCAGAGTTCATGGAATCACCCAGGGAACCTGATGATGTATAGAATCGAACTCAGAGTTGCTCCTACTACCTATGACAGATACCTTCTCAGACTGTAAGCAGATACTTGGACGTGCACAGACTACTAGGCTTTATAAATGTTATATCTGTTGCCATATACACATATCTGCCAGTTAGTTTAGTTTGAAAATTAGGAGTTCTAGGAAATTAAGAATAATGATGGCAAAGTGGAGAAAATTAAAATATGCCTATTCAATTTTATGTGAGCTATATACACACACTCATTCAGTGCACTTACATGTTGTTATACTATATTTACATTTTTTAGATAGAACCTTACTTTGTAACCATGACTAGCCAAGAATTTGCTATGTAGATCTGGCTGACCTCAAACTCAAAGAGATTTGTCTGTCTGTGCCTCTACTTCTATTTTCTGGGAAATAACCCTGTGAGCCAACATGCCTGGCTTAATACTTCTACTTCTTGCTGACTATGGGAAACACAAACAGGACAAAGCAAAGGCACAGGCAGGAGATGGATCTTGTATCCTTGTCTAGTTTGGCATGTGTCTGGAACATTTATTCTTAGTGATAAGCTAATCAGTCTCATTTCCTTTTCCTCAAGTACAGTTTTTTCCATATGTCTCTTATGATAATCTTGTCACCCTCCATCAAAGAGGCCCTGCTGTTTAAAGATTGAATAAAGCACTCCGTTATTAAGTCTTTAAAACATGTAATGTACCCTCAACTACTACTGTTGGAGGTAATACGAGAACACTTTGTTCTTCAAAACATAAGAAAGGAGGAGAAATTGTTATGGAGTTTCTATGTAATAGAATATTTCAGAATTCCTCAGTTACAAGCTATCCATGAAAAGACCTCTGTTAGATTTTGGAGATGGTGTGTGTGTGTGTGTGTGTGTGTGTGTGTGTGTGTGTGTGTCTGTGTGTCTGTGTGTGTCTATGTGTGTCTGTGTGTCTTTGTGTGTCTGTGTGTGTGTGTCTGTGTGTATGTATGTACATGTGTCCATGCTGAGCATTATTTGCATAGAGAATTTGACAGCAGTCTTTTGTAGGTAGTAAGATTATGGATGATAATTCTTTTCTATTTAATATTAAGATATCGTTGGCTATTTGGTTTTTATTTTCTTTTACTAATAACATGTCATAAAGATATTAAAAGTTGAGTTAAAATTTCTACAATGTAATTTAGCTCCTGTGTACCTGAATGCTTATTAAACTAATGAGAAAATTGAAAGAAAATTTGACAATATAAAAATCCTAAACTGCCAATCATACTCACACAAAGTTTGAGAGAACATCTAAATTCTATTGTTGCTCAAGATGAAATACATTTTTATCATTTAATTGAAAGACAAAAGGAAATCCTAATGAAAACTCTAAAATAAAAAGGCAGAGACATTTTAATTTTTTTCTCAATTGAAACAGAATAATTATTCATGGAACAGAAGATTTCTGCTTTTAATTATGAACCATGAAAACAGGGTACTCTTGCCAAATATCAAATTTACAAAAGAATAGGAGGTAGAAGTAGAATGGATAACTAGAACCAAAGCAACCTAAATATTAGTGTTGTAAAAACAGGATAATTTGCATTGTTAATAATGTTATTTCCCCTAATTTTACAAGATTTTATCTTTAATAAGGACTTAATGAATCTAAACATAACAAATGCAAACTACTATAACAGAATTCCTGGTGACGCATGTTTCCTTACATCGCTGTTAGGTCCTGCACATCTACAGAGATTCTGTATCATTTTTGCTCTGTATGTACACATTGTGCCATTGTGCACATGTATGATTTCGTGTTAGAAAAGAGAACTAAATAAAACCAAACAAAATGGAATTTTAGAGCTTTGCCCACATACAAATAAATATCTCCATTGTGGAGTTATATATCAGGTGTTAGAGCCAAGCAGCTGACACGGTCTCCTGATCCAGGGCAGGCTCTGCCAGGATTTCCTATTAAACTGTCAGTCAACAGACACTAGGTGACGAAAAGGACCAAGCTGCACATCTTATTTCCTAATTTACTATTCTCCCATCACACTATTCATGCTGCCTCCAAGTCAAATGTAGTAATCATAAAAAACGGTCAAATGTGTCAACACATAGGCAAACATAAGAACCACTTATAATTAAGAAAATAAAACCTTCACACTTTTGTGGTAATAAATATGTAAGTGCTGAAATACAAAGGCAAACAAATAGCAGAACTCTCAGTGTGTTCTAATTATTCAGAGTTACAAACCGAAATTGATTTAGATGTAGACGCATACTATGTCCATACATTTCATGAGCTGTTATTACCCGTGATGTTTTAAAGGAGGACAGAGGAGCTGCAGACATAGCTCAGCTGCGCTTACTTCTCCAGGGGACCTGAATTCAGTCTCTAGTATCTACGTCAGGTAACTCCCAACCTTTTATAGTTCCAGCTCCAAGGGACCCGATTGCCTCTTCTGGCCTCTTTAAATACCTGCACTCACAAGTACACCTGAGACACCACCTCCCAGGTACATACACATAACTAAGTATACGATACATCATTTTTAAGTGTACAGAGAAATCATTCCATATTGGTTACATTGCTAGACTATACTTCCTCACTCTCAGCAAATCGATTCTCCACTAGACACATATTTAGAAGAAAATAAGAAAGTCTTCTGGCCACTGTAGGCTACTTCTCAAATAACCCGATTAAAATCACTTTCAATGAGTAAATGTCTGGCCAGGATGGGATTGTTTCTTTTACCGCCTGCATCTTTCCTTTTGCATACCATCCTTATTGTTTCTCTACCCAGACTTTCCTTGTAGAAGGAAACAAGGATAAAAGAAAAACAGAGACAGAATTATGGTAAGTTACCAAGAACACTGAACCCTGGCAGCACCTTCACAGCCAATGTTGAGACAGCAATAGGAGAGCAATGGAGACTGAGGCATGAGAGTCTGCCCAGTAGGAAGCATTAAGTATAAACCGTTGTGGGAGATTTAGAAGTCTTTTTCTATCTAACTGTCCAGGTATCTGTACTAACAGCATAGATTCCCTAAGACATTTTTCTTACCAGTGACACTCACTGGTCTTAGTATTTATTTGTGTCTATACATCCTCAGTTGAGCACCAGGATGTAAATAAAAATGCTATTTCATTTTATATAAAACAGGAATACAAAGTGACCATAATTTATCCAGCTGCTGAGTGGAAATTCTGGGCACTAAAGGAGGGTGTTCCCTGTGGAACTCCTGATTTCTGTTACCACCTTAGAAGCTAAGGCTTCCTAGCATTAGGATCTCACTAAGAAGATAACACACTGAAACACATGAGACTTTCACAAGCTGAAATATCTCTGCTTTCCTAAATCTAAGACGGTAGGGATATCTGTAAGTGTACTAATTGAAACAGACTAACAACTACACACAGAGTGGGATCCAAAAACCGACAAAATCACCCAAATATAATCACATGATTAAAAGACATATATCATCAATATCATCATCATCAACATCAACAACCACAACAAAAACAACAACAAGAACATCAACATCGTTATCATCATCATCATCACTCTGTCTCTACTTTGAGTCAGCTGGAATATTCTGGTTCATACTGGGCCTTAGGGACGCACATGACTTAAACATGCATCTTTATGTTATAAAGGTTTTAAAAATATTTTTACTCATCTATATGTGTGAGCAAGCGTCTGCTACATCTGTGAAGGCACTTGTGGAGACTTGAAGTAGGAGTTGGATCCCCTTGAATTGGAGTTTACGGCGAGTTGTGAGCTACCCGATATGGTTGTCAAGTGCTCTTAACCACAGAGACATCATTTTAGCCCCACGATTGCATATTTAGCAAGGAATTTCACAACTTCCAGAAAAGTATTGAAATATGCACTTTCAAGCCCAGATTAGATGAACACCAGAGGATCAACAAAAACTTTCAGGTCTCTTCCACCTATAATTTGGAAACGCACATTTACAAACTATTTCTACCTATGGTGGAATAGTATACTACAACTTCCCAGTTCTGTCTACCCACTGATGAGCACACATTAGTCAACAGCTGGCCATCTACTCCCAGACCTGATTCTACCCACTTCCTGGCAACCATCTCTAGAGTCTCAGTTTCTTTGAAATAATTGGTTTTTTTCTGTTGGATCTTCTTGCTGCAACCATGCTGTCATAGTGATGGGACTTCATTCTGTTTTGTGGCTACATAGTATTCCACAGTACGTATGTACCACTTTTCCCTTATTAACCTATCCACTTATACTTGCTTAGCTAATTTCAATGTAATTATATATTATACCGAACTGCAAATGCCTTCTTGATATGATTGTATGTCCTTTGGATACATACTGAATAGAATCATGGGATTTCTGGAGTATAAGATAGATCAACTCCTCATTTTATTCAAGAAGTTCAGTATGTTTTGCATGACTGTGGTAATTCATATTCTCATTAGGTGCACAAGAATTCCTTTTTATTCACATCTCACCAGCACTTATAACTTTTAGTCCTTTTGATAATGCCTATTCTCACTTTGATAAAATAATATTTCATTATGGGATTTTAAATCTTTACGAAATTATTGTTGTTGCTGTCATCATCATGATCATCATCATTGTCATGTGCACTTGATACAGTATATGTACAGATATCAGAAGACATTTTTTTAAAACTCAGTTCTCTCTTTACAACATGTCGATCCAGGGATTAAACTCAGGTCATCTGGCTTTAGTTATTGAGTCGTCTTACTGTGCCACATTGTAGAGTTTTAAGGTATTTTTCTAAGGTATCATTCTTATTATTTTTACCTGAGTGTGCTTGTGTGTATGTGGCATTGTGTCTCATGGGTGAGCTGCATGTATGTTTTTTCTTATGGATGGTGGAAAAGCCCATAAGCTCCCATAGAGATAAAGTTATACTTGGTTATGAGACATCCAACGTGGGTATTAGGAAATAAACTTCTGAGAGAACATTAATCACTTTCAACCCCTGAGTAATCTCTCCTTCCTTTTGCAAACACTGTAATAGGGTATCCACTGTATAAATGGCAGGCTTCACAATGACATTCTCATCAAGTACAGCTAGTATTTTAACTCCATTCCCCACATTGTCCTTTCTGTCCCTCCTTCCCTATTCACTGTTATATCTCCTTTCTCAAAATTTTCAATTTCCTGATGACTACTGATGTTCAACATCTTTGTAAACCTATTTGTCATTTCTATGCCTTCTTTTTTTTTGAGCAGAAAACATCTGAAACCTATTTATTCCTTTTTTTATTAACTTGAGTATTTCTTATTTACATTTCGAATGTTATTCCCTTTCCCGGTTTCCGGGCAATCATCCTCCTAATCCCTCCCCCTCCCCTTCTTTATGGGTGTTCCCCTCCCCATCCTCCCCCAATTGCCGCCCTCCCCCCACCAATCACGTTCACTGGGGGTTCAGTCTTAGGAGGACCAAGGGCTTCCCCTTCCACTGGTGATCTTACTAGGATATTCATTGCTACCTATGAGGTCAGAGTCCAGAGTCCAGGGTCAGTCCATGTATAGTCTTTAGGTAGTGGCTTAGTCCCTGGAAGCTCTGGTTGCTTGTCATTGTTGTTCATAAGGGGTCTCGAGCTCCTTCAAGTTCTTCAAGTTCTTTCTCTGATTCCTTCAACGGGGTCCCGTTCTCAGATCAGTGGTTTGCTGCTGGCATTCACCTCTGTATTTGCTGTATTCTGGCTGTGTCTCTCAGGAGCGATCTACATCCGGCTCCTGTCGGCCTGCACTTCTTTGCTTCATCCATCTTGTCTGTATATGTATGGGCCACATGTGGGGCAGGCTCTGAATGAGTGTTCCTTCTGTGTCTGTTTTAATCTTTGCCTCTCTATTCCCTGCCAAGGGTATTCTTGTTCCCCTTTTAAAGAAGGAGTGAGGCATTCACATTTTGATCATCCGTCTTGAGTTTCATTTGTTCTAGGCATCTAGGGTAATTCAAGCATTTGGGTTAATAGCCACTTATCAATGAGTGCATACCATGTGTGTTTCTCTGTGATTGGGTTACCTCACTCAGGATGATATTTTCCAGTTCCAACCATTTGCCTACGAATTTCATAAAGTCATTGTTTTTGATAGCTGAGTAATATTCCATTGTGTAGATGTACCACATTTTCTGTATCCATTCCTCTGTTGAAGGGCATCTGGGTTTTTCCAGCTTCTGGCTATTATAAATAAGGCTGCTATGAACATAGTGGAGCACGTGTCTTTTTTATATGTTGGGGCATCTTTTGAGTATATGCCCAAGAGAGGTATAGCTGGATCCTCAGGCAGTTCAATGTCCAATTTTCTGAGGAACATCCAGATTTATTTCCAGAATGGTTGTACCAGTCTGCAATCCCACCAACAATGGAGGAGTGTTCCTCTTTCTCCACATCCTCGCCAGCATCTGCTGTCACCTGAGTTTTTGATCTTAGCCATTCTCACTGGTGTGAGGTGAAATCTCAGGGTTGTTTTGATTTGCATTTCCCTTATGACTAAAGATGTTGAACATTTCTTTAGGTGTTTCTCAGCTATTCAGCATTCCTCAGCTGTGAATTCTTTGTTTAGCTCTGAACCCCATTTTTTAATAGGGTTATTTGTCTCCCTGCGGTCTAACTTCTTGAGTTCTTTGTATATTTTGGATATAAGACCTCTATCTGTTTTAGGATTGGTAAAGATCTTTTCCCAATCTGTTGGTTGCCGTTTTGTCCTAACCACAGTGTCCTTGCCTTACAGAAGCTTTGCAGTTTTATGAGATCCCATTTGTCGATTCTTGATCTTAGTGCATAAGCCATTGGTGTTTTGTTCAGGAAATTTTTCCCAGTGCCCATGTGTTCCAGATGCTTCCCTAGTTTTTCTTCTATTAGTTTGAGTGTATCTGGTTTGATGTGGAGGTCCATGATCCACTTGGACTTAAGCTTTGTACAGGGTGATAAGCATGGATCGATCTGCATTCTTCTACATGTTGACCTCCAGTTGAACCAGCACCATTTGCTGAAAATGCTATCTTTTTTCCATTGGATGGTTTTGGCTCCTTTGTCAAAAATCAAGTGACCATAGGTGTGTGGGTTCATTTCTGGGTCTTCAATTCTATTCCATTGGTCTATCTGTCTGTCTCTGTACCAATACCATGCAGTTTTTATCACTATTGCTCTGTAATACTGCTTGAGTTCAGGGATAGTGATTCCCCCTGAAGTCCTTTTATTGTTGAGGATAGTTTTAGCTATCCTGGGTTTTTTGTTATTCCAGATGAATTTGCAAATTGTTCTGTCTAACTTTTTGAAGAATTGGATTGGTATTTTGATGGGGATTGCATTGAATCTGTAGATTGCTTTTGGTAAAATGGCCATTTTTACTATATTGATCCTGCCAATCCATGAGCATGGGAGATCTTTCCATCTTCTGAGGATTTTTCAATTTCTTTCTTCAGAGTCTTGAAGTTGCAAGTTGTTCTTTTTAGAAATGTCTGTTTAGAACTACCATCCAATTTTTTGGAAATCAAGATACTTAAAATATTTTCTGCTACTGAACTTTGCATTTCTTATAGATTCTGAATATTAGTCTACTCTGAGCTGCATAGGTTACAAATACTTTCTCCCATTAAACAGGTTATTTGAGCCTCCTTTTGAATCTTGCCCTTGATGAAAATAAAGTTTTTTTCTTTATTTTTTATAACTTCATTATTTTATTTTTCCTTTTGCATCCTATGGTTTTGAATTTTTTCCAAAGACATTCTTGCCCATTTGCAAGGGTTGAAGTATTTCCCCTATGTGATCCCTACAGATTCAGAACTGCACATCTCAGAGTTATGTCCTCAGTTCATTTTTGGTTAAATTTTATAACTGGTGAGAAATGGTAACAGGGATCATTCTTGCACATGTGAACATGTAATTCTGCAGTATCATTAGCTGGAAAAATTGTCCACTTAACAATGTGTGCCTTTAGCTGTTCCTAAACCAGAAGCTTTTAATTCACAAGTCTATTCCGTAACACATTTAAGACCAAATAAACGTAAACCTTATTACCAAAATTACCCAAACTGCCAAGTTTGCAACACCTTCTTCCAGTCTAACACAAACTGCAAAAAGATATGTTCTAAAGATAGTCGGAAGAAAATAATTTGCACAAGCCTTCCCTACCTCTGACACTAAATATATGCTTAACAGTCTGTAAAGGCATCAGTGATTTGCAGCTAGTTGAGTAGTTTTAGAGGTCACTGAGGATGGATCACTTTTTCACATTCAGCACTTATAAATCCAGGAGCAGAAATGTAGGACGTTAATTATTGAGCAAGAGAATGGTGTCTGAATGGAGACATAGTATTCTATACTGTCCAGAAAAATAATAAAATTAATGTCTATCTAGAACTTTTCTAGTAAAGAATAAGAAATACAATCACCCCCTTAGCAGTTAATCCATGTGGGCCAGTCAATCACCTGGAGAACAATAACATACCCTCCCTCAAATAAAGCTGTCTGTTCTAGAAGTTTGGAAGTCAAATAAAGCCTCCCCAAAATGCAAATCAGCACAATGGAGCCAAAGGCCATCGCCCAACTTTACCCCACTAAGTGTTGTACAGTACAGTAAACTCTCTTTGGTACAATACTCGCTCTGTGTCTCATTTGAATTTTTTGAAGGTCACTACAAGGCTTATGGAACTTAAGGGAGACCAGAGTGAAATGCTAGTGACATAAGGAACAGAAGCTGATGTCTTACTTATTGCCTATCAGAAGCTTCAGCAGATGTCATAACCTTAGGCATTTGAAACTGTGGTCCTCTGCTAGTCTTTACATTGTAAAGCATTTCATGAGAAAACAATGCTGAGTTGACATTAAATATCAAAAAATCATATTGTTTTCTAAAAATAATTTGTCCAAAGTCCCTTAAGGGAAAGAGACACATATGTTGCCTAATGGGTAATTTAATGTTGAGTTGTGGTTTTGATTTGGTTTTGTTGGTTAGATGGTTGGTTGGTTTTAGTTGCTTAATTCTTTTCTTTCTAGTTTTAAAGCAATGTAATTGTATAGTGCATCAGTATAGTCTTGCTAATATTTAAAATGAACTGAGCTACAAAAGTGTCTGTCCTCAGTTCTTCACAGACTTCGATTCTGCACTCACTGTCAGGCAACATTTTCTCACAGCACTTGAAACATTGCCAAATTTAATTTCTTTCCTCTGGGTGTTTATTTTGAAGAGTTTCCATGCCATCTCAAGTTTGGTACTGCTATTAATTACTTCTCTAGCTGCTGTACTAAAACACTTGAGAATAGCACATTAAGGAGGGCAGGGGTGGGTCATTCCTACCCATAGTTCAGAAGAACGCAGTTAAGGAGGGAAGTGTTTATTCCTGCTCACAGTTCATAGGAACACAATCCATTACACTAGGACACTCTTACAGGTAAGGACATGGAGTGGCTCGTCCTAATCCAGAAGTAGAGAAGAATAAATGTTAGGTGCAACATGGTTGTGAATGTGGCTGCGTAACAGTTTCAGATGCAGGGGCATCATCAATCTGATTAATGAATTTCTGATTTTTCCAGATGGCATTGTTCTTTCTTGTATGCTTGTTTGTTTTGCCTTTTTCTATACTATGTTTGTCTTCGAATATAAATCTGGTAAAATGTGCCAATGTATTTCAGGCTTTTTCCCACTTTCTCTTTTAATAGATTAATGTATCTTGTTTTATATTGAGGTCCTTGATCCACTTGAACTTGAGCTTTGTAAAAGGAGATAGATGTGGATCAGTTTGTATTCTTCTACAGACAGATGGCTAGTAGAGTCTTTCTATTATCTGGAAAAGGGAGTAGAGCCATTAATAGAAAAGAAAAGTGTTCTGATGTCTATTAGGAACAAACTGTACTGGTCCTGACCATTACTGCAGTCAACTCAGGCATAATGGGACAAGGGGTTCTGATGCCTTGTGGAGACTGACTGCCTTACTTGTTTTATGAGAAATTTTAGTCAACTCATGATGATTAAGTTGCACCAGGAAATGTTTGAAGGCGGAAATATTTTTGAGAAACCTGAAGTTTTCATATTTAATGGAATTCAAGACTTTGGGTCTTAGTCACTAAGGACAGGGATACCCATAGAAAATATAAGGGGCAAGATAGAGGAAGAAATAGGTCTATTGGATAATTGAACTGATCCTCCTGGAAAGGTTGGAACATAATGATTTGACCCCCTGTCATTGCCTGCCTAAGGAAATTGGAGAACAAGTTCTAAGAGATAGAATTTGAACTTGTGAAAGAGACCTTGGAGAAGCTACAAGAGGAATTAATATTGCATATGGGAAAACCTTTAAAAAGTATTGTAGAAATAGATATTTGGATGATTTTACTCAAGATTTTGCAAACATAGACAAGTTAAAACTGTTAATATTACCTTGACTTGTTTAGCACCGTTCTGACCTGTGAGTTGGAGGTTTCTCTGAGATTTAAGTTAATGTGTAATTAGGTTACTTGTTTCTTGGAGTCTAACTTCTTGAGTTCTTTATATATTTTGGATATTATCCCTCTATCAGATGTAGGGTTTGTGAAGATCTTTTTCCAACTTGTAGGATTCCATTTTGTCCTATTGACAGTGTTTTTTGCCATACAGGAGATTTTTAGTTTTATGAGATCCCATTTGTCACTTGTTGATCTTAGAGTCTGAGCCACTTGTGTCTGTTGAGGCAAATTTCCCCTGTGCCAATGCATTTCAGGCTTTTCCCCACTTTCTCTTTTAATAGTTTAATGTACCTTGTTTTATATTGAGGTCCTTGATCCACTTGACCTTAAGCTTTGTACAAGGTGATAGATGTGGATCAGTTTGCATTCTTCTACAGACAAATGGCTAGTTAGACCAGCACCATTTATTGGAGATGTTTTCTTTTTTCCCCACTGTAAGGTTCTGGCTTCTTTGTTAATAGGCATGGGGGTTTATTTCTGGGTCTTTGATTTGAGTCCATTGATGAACCTGTCTGTCTCTGTACCAATACCATGTGAGTTTAATCACTATTGCTCTGCAATATAGCTTGAGGTCAGCTATAATAATTCTCCCAGAAGTTCTTTTATTTTTGATGACTGTTTTGGCTATCCTGTTTTTGGTTTGTGTTTGTCCATGTGAAGTTGAGAACCGTTCTTTCTACGTCTATGAAAAATCTGTTTGAATTTTGATGGGGATTGCCTTGAATCTGTAGATTATCATTTTGGTAAGATAGCCCTTTTCACTATGTTAATCCTACTAATCCATGAGCATGGGAGATCATTTCAATCTTCTGAGGTCTTCAAGTTCTTCCTTCAGAGACTTGAAGTTCTTGTCATACAGATATTTCATTTGCTTGGTTAGTTACACCAAGATATTTTGTGTTATTTGTGGCTATTGTGAAGGCAGTTGTTTCCCTAATTTCTTTCTCAGACCATTTATCATTTATATAAAGGAAGGTTACTCATTTGATTGAGTTGACTTTTATCCACTCATTTTCATGAAGTTGTTTATTAGCTGTAGTTTTCTGGAACAATTTTGGGGGTCACAAATATATATTATCATATCATCCAAAAATAGTGATAGCTTGATTTTTTTCCTTTCAAATCTTTATCCCCTTGATCTCCTTTTGTTGACTAATTTTTCTAGGTAGACCTTCAAGTATCATATTAAATAGATAAGGAGAGAGTGGGTACTATTGTTTTGTCCCTGATTGTAGTGGGATTACTTCAAGTTTTTCTACAGAGCTAAACAGAGGATTCTCAACAGAGAACTCCCGAATGGCTGAGAGGCACTTAAAGAAATGTTCAGCATCCTTAGTCATCAGGGTAATGGAAATCAAAAGTACCTTGAGATTCTACTTTATACCAATCAAAATGGCTGAGGTCAAAAATTTAAGTGACAACACATGCTAGCAAGGATGCTGAGAAAGAGAAATACCCCTCCTTTGCTGGTGAGGGGTATTGACTCTGGAAGTCAGTCTGGTAGTTCCTGGGAAATTTGGAAATAATTTTATCTGAAGACTCAGCTACACTGCCCCTGTGCATATACCCAAAAGTTGCTCCAACATACCACAAGGTCATGTAATTTAATATGCTCATTTAGTCTTATTCAAAATAATCAAAAGCTAGAAACAATGTGGATGTCATTCAACAGAAAATGTGGTTCATTTACACAAAGAAATGATATTTAGCCTTTAAAAATGAGGGCATCATGAATTTTGAAGGCAAATGAATGGAACTGAAAAATATCATCCTGAATGAAGTAATCCAGACCAAAAATGATATGCATGATATGTATTTATTGATAAATGGATATTAGTCCAAAAGTACAGAATACTCATGATATAACCCACAGACCATAAGAAGTGTTTCAATCCCACTTAGAGTGAGTAACAAAATAACTAAGGGAGGCAGAGAGAAGGAGAGACCTATGTGGGAAAGGGAGAGAAAAGGAGGGCAGGAAAAGGTATGGGTGGAGACACAGGGAGGAAGCCCAGAGGGGTCAGGAGAATGAAGGGAAATATGCAGCTGTGGGGGGTGGAGAGTGGGGGAAACTTCTAGAAAGTTCAGGCGAACTGGAATATGAGAGGCTCCCAGTAATCAATGTGGATGACCTAAGCCGAAGTCCATTAGTGTGGAGGTAGAACTTGAAGAGACCACCTCCAGTAGATAGGCAGGGCCCCCAGTAGACAAAGGAGTCACCAACTCACCTTTAAGATTTTTGAGTTAGAATTGTACCTGACTAAAAGAAATACAAGGACAAAAATGGTGCAGAGATTAAGAAAAGGCCATCTAGTGACTGGCCAAATTGGGATTTATCCCATGAATGGGCAACAAATATGGACATTAGTACTGATACCAGGTTTTTATTGCAGACAGGAGCCTAGCATGGCTGTCTCCTGAGAAACTCTACTAGCAGCAGACTGTGACAGATGCTTAGAGTAAACCATTGGACTAAGGTCAGGAATCCCTGTAGAAGAGTTAGGAGAAGAATTGAAGAAACTGAAGGGAATGGCATCCCATAGGAAGACCAACAGTATCAACTAACCCAGACCCTTGGGAGCTCACAGAAACTAAGCCACCAACCAAAGAGCATACATGGGCAGGTCTGTGGTTCCCCAGCACATATGTAGCAGAGGACTGCCTTGTCTGGCCTCAGTGGGAGAGGATGTGCCTAACCCTGTAGAAACTTGATGCCTCAGAAAAGGGGGATACGAGAGGGCAGGAGGATTGGTAAGCTTGCGGTTTGTAGATGGATTGTGTACTATTGTGTACCAAAGACATGTGTAACCAATAAAAGTCTGAGGAGAATTCAGAACAAGAAAGAAAACCTGAGAGGGAATGGAAGAGAAACTGGGAGGTGGGGAGAGAAGTGAAGCTACAAGCTGTCTCTGAGTGCAGCTTCAGGAGAGCAATGAGTAACTTGTCAGCTTGTACTTGCTTCATTGCCTGAACCTGACTTCTCGCAGATCCAGTCCTCTCATTGTCTGGAACGCACAGATGACTGAGCCTGGTCCTCAGTAGTCATTCAACAACCTTTCTCCATTTTATTCAGCCCAAGACACTAGGCCACTAAATGGTACAACTCCTATTCAGGGTAAGTTTTCCTCACTTACGTCTCCTTAGGGACATCCTGATCAGCACCCGTGTAGGGTTTTTCCTGTAGGTCATTGTAAAGGACATCAGGCTGTCAATTAAGATTAAACTTCCAGATAGTAAGTTCTCCTTAAGTATATAATCCGTTATTAATTATGATCCTATTTGGGGCCTTGGGAGTCAAAAAAGCACTTGCATTAAATCATGGAGAACTGATTTTGATCCTTAGGCCCTACAATAAAGCTATCATTGTGAAAAACATGAAAAGGCAGAGATCCAAAGCTCGTTAGGGTTTGCTAGCCAACTAGCCCACATTAAATGACAAGTTCTAGGTGAACCAGAATCACTGTATCAGCAAACTGGTGATCTGCTCATGAAGAATGACATATGAGGTTGACATCTGGCTTCAACCTGAATGGGCATCTCCATGTATACAAACACACACACACACACACACACACACACACACACACACACACACACACACTTTACTGATAGAACATTGAATGTTTTAAATACTTCATATGCTTTAATCATGCTTAATATCCTCTTTCTAAGTGTAGTTTTAAATGTTTTATCTATTTTTGTGTTTGCCAGGCAAGAGGAACATGCTATCCATAGTATTCTGTCTTTACTATGAGCAGAACTCATATATATTCAATTTACCTTTAATGCAGATGACCTTAGCTCCCCTTTCAGAAGTATAGATGAGGTATACTCTCTTATTGCACTTGTTAAGATAATTAAATTAATTTGAAGGATTTACATTCTAATATTCTAGAATATTGAGGATCAATATAAAGAGCTTATAAGCCTCTAGGTAAAAATGCAAGACAAATAAGGGCCTAATAAAATTACCCTACAATATGTCTGAACAGATAAATAAATGAATAAAGAAATATTGGAAATTAAATGAAAACTAAGATGATTGGCCCTGACTAAATATTAAAATCTGATGCAAAAATAGAAAGACAGATCAATGACATAGAATAGAAGGCACACAAAAGCACCATTATAAAGCAGTAATTAAATACAGGATGAAGCTAATGTGTCATGACCTGGTAAAGTATATGTCAGTAAATTATAATTAAATTAAACATTAAGAATAACAGGCATATATACGGCATACTATTTAACCAAAGTAGGGTTTAGAATGAATTTTGTACTTACACTAAAAAGTACAAATAAATAAATAAATAAATAAATAAATAAATAAATAAATAGGCAAATGGTAGTGTGATTGCTCATAGTGGGAAATGACTAACCAAAGAATCAAACAGGAAAGGAGCAAAAATGTTCGCAGCGTTGAAAATACTAGGTAACATTTTTCTCTTCAATAATTTATAATGATTTAAAAATAAACTGGGAAGATATAGTGTGTGATTTTTTAAAAAAATAATAAATTCCTATGAAGTTTTAGTAAATCTTAAATTAACTCTAAAAGCTGAAAATGGGCAACATAAATGAAGCAAAATTAAAAGAAAGAATTTCTTCATAGAAATCAAAAGAACAAATTGTAAAAAAAAATCATAAAATACACAATCACCTCGAAACTAATAAGTTTTTTATTAATATAAAGTTTAATATAAAGTTTTTAATATTAATGAACATCCCTATCCCTAGACTGACAATATTAGCAGCGTTCATTGTTGATGGCTCTGGATATCTTTATTTTTAATTTCTTTTATTAGATTTTTTTATTTACATTTCAAATGTTAGTCCCTTTCCTGGTATCTTGTCCATAAACCCCCCTGTCCCAACCCTCCCTTTCTTCTATGAGGGTGTTCCCACTCCCCAACCACCCACCTTTCCCTCCCTGACATTCCCTTACACTGGGAGGTCCAGCCTTGTCAGGACCAAGGGCTTCTCCTCCCATTGGTGTCCAACAAGGCCATCCTCTGCTACAAATGCAGCTGGCGCCATGGGTCAGTCCATGTTAAAGTTTAATTAGTTTCTTGCAAATTGAATATCAAGGATTTTTAAATATTGTATTATTTAGCAATTTAATTTTAGGTTTTCAAATTTTATTTAAGGTAATATAGCAATAACAGTGTTAAATAAAAATAGAAAACTATGTGCTATCTCATAACAGTATTTTCATTACTTCCTTCCTTAATTAATTAATTTATATCCCAAGAGCTACTCTCCTGCCAGTGCCTTCTCACTGAGACCCATTTCTCCATTCCTTTTCATCTTCTCTTCTGAGTAAATGAGACCCACTGGGACCCTGCCCCAGCTGGTCACATCAAGTCTGCCAGATTAGGCACCTCACTTTCCCACTGAGGCCAAATTATTTAATTAGTAAATTAATTTTTATCCTAAGCACTGCCTCCCTACCGGACACCCCTCACTGAGACCCAATCCTATTCCTCCTCCCTTTCTCCTCTGAGAGGGTCCCCCCACCCTGGGTATACCCCCTACCCTGGCTCATTAAGCCTATTCCAAATTAGGCACATCCTCTCCCACAGAGGCCAGATAAGACAGCCTGTTGCGGAAGTTACACCACGGACAGGCTACAACTTTATGGAGAGCTTCTGATCAAGTTGTTGTGGGACACACATGGAGACTGAGCTGCACATCTGTTGCGTATGTCCTGGGTGTCCTCATTCCAGCCCAGGGGGCAGTGGGGTATGCGCCCACCCTATTTGCTGATACAGTGATTCTCCCAATTCTTCCATAAGAGTCTGTGGACCTCCATCCAATGTTTGACTGTGGATATCTGTGTCTGCTACTCAATATAACCTCTCAAAGATTCTTATGCTAGGCTCCTGTCTCCAAGCATAACAGAGTATTATTAACAATGTTAGGGACTGGTGTTTCCCCTAGAGGATGGATTTTTAGTTGGACCAGTTATTTGTTGGTGATTTCTTCAGTTTCTGCTTCATCTTTTTTTTAAAAAAAATTATTATTCCTTAATATTTTTTACAATCCAGTCTCTATCCTTGTTCCAGTCTGCCCTCCATTAGTTCCCTATCCCATTCCTCCTCCCCTTTCTCCAAAAGGATGTCCCCACCCACATCCCACAAGTCCTCTCTACCCCCTATAACAAGTCTCTCCAGGGTTAGGTGCATCTGCTCTCACTGAGGCCAGACCAGGCCACATATATATGTGTTGGGGTTCTCATATCAGCTAGTGTATGCTGTCTGGTTGGTAGCTCAGTGTCTGAGATATCTTGGGGGTCCAGGTTAGTTGAGACTTCTGGTCTTCCTATGGGGTTGCCTTCCTCCTCCTCAGCTTCTTCCAGCCTTTTCCTAATTGAACCTTAGGAGTTACCAGATTCTGTCCATTGGTTGGGTGCAACTATTGGCATTTGAGTTTTAAGATGCTTGTTGTGCCTCCCAGAAGACAGCCATGCTATGCTCCTGACTGTAAGAACAGCATAATATCAGTAATAGTGTCAGGCCTTGGAGCCTCCCCTTGAGCTGGATCCCAATTTGGGCCAGTCGTTGGAACTCCTTTCCTTCAGTCTCTTCTCCATCTTTGTCCCTGAAGTTGTTTTAAATAGGAACAATCCTGGGTCAGAGTTTTTGACTGTGGGGTGGCAACCCCATTTCTCCACTTGATGCACTATCTTTCTTCAGGAGGTGGACTCTACAAGTCCCCTCTCCCCACTGTAGGGTATTTCATCTAAGGTCCTTCCACTTGAGTACTGAGAGTTTCTCACCTCCCAGATCTCTGGTACATTCTGGAAGGTCCTCCCACCTTCTACCTTCCAAGGTTGCCTGTTTCCATTTTTTCTGCTGTGCGTCAAGACTTCACTCCTGTCCCCCCAATACTTGATCATGTTTCCCTTTTCCCCTCCTTGTCCTCTCTCTCACCACGGTCCCTCCCTCCCTTCCTCCCTTCTTCTCCCCCTCCCTCCCTCCCTCTGTCCCCCATGGTTGCTTTCTTCTCCCACCCAAGTGGGATTGAATACTCTTCACTTGGGCCTATTGGCTTCTTAACCTTCTTGAGTGAGTTCTGTGGATTGTATTCTGGGTATTCTGTACTTTTTGTTTGGCTAAAGCCACTTATTAGTGAGTACATACACATGTATGTCCTTTTGGGTCTGAGTTACCTCACTCAGGATATTTTCTATTTCCATCCTTTTGCCTGCAAAAGTCATGGTATCCTCATTCTTAATAGCTGAATAGTATTCCACTGTGTGAATGAAACACATTTTCTGTATCCATTCTTCCATTGTGGGACATCTGGGTTGCTTCCAGCTTCTGGCTATCACAAAATATGGCCGCCATGTACATGTGTCCCTGTAGCATGGTGGGGCATTTTTTAAGGTATATGAGCAAGAGTGGTAGACTTAGTCTTCATACAGATCTATTTCCAGGTTTCTGAGGAACTTCTAGATTAATTTCCACAGTGGTTGTACCAGTTTGCAATCCCACTAGCAATGGAGGAGTGTTCCTCTTTCTCCACATCCTCACCAGCATTTTTTGTCACCTGAGTTTTTTATCTTGGCCATTCTGGTTGGTGTGAGATGGAGTCTCCGTGTTGTTGTTTCATTTGCATCTCCCTGATAACTAAAGATGTTAATAATTCCTTTAGGTCCTTCTTGGCCACTTCAAATTCCTCAGCGGAAAATCCTTTCTTTAGCTCTGTACCCCATCTTTAATAGGTTTATTTGGATTTCTGGAAGTTGAGAATTGCTCTTTCAAGGTCTATAAAAACTTGTGTTCTTATTTTGAGGGGGATTGCACTGAATCTGCAGATTGCTTTTGGCAGATCTGCCAATTCACTATGTTAATCTTTATCCTTGAGCACGGAAGGTTTTCCATCTTCTGATTTCTTCAATGTCTTTCTTCACGCACTTGAAATTCTTGTCATGAAGACCTTTCACCTGCTTGGCTAGAGTTACACCAAGATATTTTATATTATTTGTGGCTACTATAAAGTGTGTTGCTATCTATTTTTTTCTCTGAACATCTACCATTTGTAAGCAGGAAGGCTACTGATTTATTTGAGTTAATTTCATATCCAGATACGTTGCTGATGTGTTAATCAGCTGGAATTGTTCTCTTGTAGAATTTGGGGCTTTCATTTATGTATGTTATCACATCATCTGTGAATAATCATACTTTGAGTTCTTCCTTTCCAGTTTGTATCCCCTTGATATCCTTTTGTTGTTCATCTAAAACTTCAAGTATTATAATAGATAGGAAGAGAGTGGGTAACCTTGTCCTGTTCCTGATTTTAGTGGGATTGTTTTAAGTTTCTCTCAAGTGTCTCAATTTGATGTTGACAATCCGCTTGCTGTATGTTGCATTTATTATGTTTAGATATGTGCCTAGAATCCCTTATGTCTCTGAGACTTTTAACATGAAGGGGTGTTGGATTTTGTCAAATGGTTTTTCTCCCACCATTTACTGAGATGATCCAGTATTTTTTTTCTTTCACTTTGTTTATGTTGTAGATTACATTAATTGATTTTAGGTTTTGATCCATTCCTGTATCCCTGGGATGAGGCCTACTTGATTATGGTGAATGATGGTTTTGAAATAGTTTTGTGTCAATGATCATAAGCGAAATTGGTCTGAAGTTCTTTTTTCCTTGTTGAATCTTTGTGGTTTATGATATCAGGGTAATTGTGGTCTCACTGAATGAATTATGTAATGTTGCTTTTATTTCTATTTTGTGAAATAGTTTGTAGAGTGTCAGTATTAGTTCTTTGTTGAAGGTATATTAAATTTCTGCACTAAAACCTGGGCTTTTTTTTTTTTTTGGTCGGAAGACTTTTAATGACTGTTTCTATTTCCTTAGGGGTTCTGCAATGGTATAGATAGTTTTCCTAGTCTTGATTAAATTTGGTAAGTGTTACCTGTCTAGAAAATCATCCATTTTCTTTAGTTATTCCTGTTGTGTTGAGTACAGGTTTTGAAGTAAAACCCAATGATATTTTTAATTTGCTCAGTTTCTGTTTTTATGTCTTCCTTTTCATTTCTGATTTTGTTAATTTGAATACTGCCTCTATGTTTATTAGTTAGTTTGGTTAAGGGTCTGTCTATCTTGTTGATTCTAAAAGAACCAGCTCTTAGTTTTGTGGATTGTTTGTATTGTTCTCATTATTTCTAATTGATTGATATATTATTTTTTAAAAGGGTGAAACATTCTCTAGATAGCTGTTAAATCCATTTGGTTCATATCATCTGTTAGTTGTATGCTTTCTCTCCTTTGTTTTTGTTTCTATTACCTGTCCATTGGTGAGAGTTCGGTGTTGAAGTCTTCTTTTTTTTTTTTTTTTTTTTTTGGTTCTTTTTTTCGGAGCTGGGGATCGAACCCAGGGCCTTGCGCTTCCTAGGCAAGCGCTCTACCACTGAGCTAAATCCCCAACCCCTTGAAGTCTTCTTGTATTATTATGCAATGTTCAATGTGTGTTTGAACTTTAGTAAGATTAATTTTATGAATTTGGATGCCCTTGCAATTGGGGTATAGATATTCAGAATTGAGATGTCATTATAATGCCTTTTTAAAAATGAGTATGAAGTTGCTCCTTTCTTTTGATAACTTTTGGTTGAAAATTTATTCTAGATATTTATTCTAGATATTCTAGATATTAGATATTTGAATGGCTACTCTATCTTGTTTCTTGGGACCATTTTCTTGGAATACATTCTCCAGTTCTTTCCCATGATATCTTTCTTACTGAGGTGTGGTTCTTGTATGTAGTAGAATGATGGATTGTATTTATATACTTAGTCTGTTACCCTGTGCACTTTTATTGGTGAGCTGAGTCCTGGATGCTAGTGATTGCTAGTTTCTGCTATTTTGATTTTGGAAGAGTTTTTGTGTTTCTGATTTTCTTCCTTTGGTTTTGCTGTGAGATGAGTAAATACCTGTGTTTTCTTAGGTCTAGTAACACTCCTTGTGTTGGAACTGCCCTTCTTTTGTTGAGCTGGATTTTGGTTTTTCTAATTACGCTGAGTTGGGGTTTTTCTGAGTATAGTAGACTGTGCTGGCATCTGTTCTCTCTTAGGGTCTGCAAGACACTTATCCAGGATCTTCTAGCTTTTAGACTCTCTGTTGAGAAGTTTGGTGCATTGCCGATAGGTCTACTTTATATGTTGCTTAAATTTTTTTCCTTGCAGATTTTAGTATTCTTCTTTTGTTTTTTGCATTTAGTGTTTTGATTATTATGTGGCAGGGAGATTTTCATTTTTGCCCCCATCTATTTGTGTTTATTAAGCTTTTTATAATTTTATAGTCGTGTCTTTCTTTAGGTTAGGGAAGTTTTCTGGCACTTTGAACTGGGAACCTTCACTCTCTTCTACTCCTATTATTCATTCTTAGGTTTAACCTTTTTATAGTGTCCCAAACTTTCTTCATGTTTTGTGCTAGGAACTTTTTGCATTTGACAGTTTCTTTGATAGATGTATCAATTCCTTCTATGGCATCTTCTATGCCTGAGAGTCTCTCTTCCATCTTTTATATTCTATAGGTGATGCTCTTCTGTAGTTCTATTCTTTTTCCTAGGTTTTCCATTTCCAGGGTTGCTTCCGTTTGTAATTTCTTTATTGCTTCTATTTCCATTTTAGGTTGTGGGGCATTTTATACATTTCCTTCATCTGTTTGATTGTGGGTTTTATTCTCTTTCTTTCTTTTTTATATTTCTTTAAGGAATTTATTTGTTCCTCTTTAACATCTTCTATCTGTTTGATTGCATTTCCTGTATTTCTTTAAGGAAATTATTTATATCCTCTTTAAAGGCCTCTATTTAAGGTCACCATCTTGCTCTTTATGTATTTTGGGATACTCAGGGCTTCCTTTGTAGGAGAGCTGGGATCTGAGCTTGCCATATTGTATTAGCTTCTGTTGATTATGCTCTTTTCTTTCCTTTTGCCATCTGGTTGTCTCTGTGTTGGCTGTCCTGGCAGTCCTGGGTTGGAACAGGTCTTCTGAGAAGCAGGGAAAGCTACAAATTAGAGCAGGTCTCTTGGGAGATCTGGCTACATTAGAGCAGCCTCCTGGGAGACAGGAAGGGGTGGGGTGGCTAGCTGATCCCCTCATAAATGTATTTAATTGCAGAATATATCAAGGTTTATAATGTGGCTTTCTCCAGATGGTGGAGTTCTGTGAAAAAAAAACATTATATTTACAGTCATAAAGTGATTCTATACCCCTCAGTCCTTAATACTTTGTTTATCATTTTGCATCCTGATGACAATGAAAGTAGGGCTCCATATGATGAGACTGTAGAATAAAGTCAACACCACCCCAGAATCTTGGCATTCAGGCTAGAATGACATAAACTGTCAAATAAACTCAGAAGTAAAGAGAATGTCTCTTTCTCTGTTTGTCACTATGAACTTTAATCCTTCTGCGATTTCCAGGGAATTTTAGCATGAAGCACCTAAATCTGGATGAGGCAGAAGGAGTGGGGTATGGAATAGTGTTCTATGGACATGCTTTTCACTGTGTCAGTCCCCTTATAATTACTGCTTCAGAATGACCTTGAGAAGGAACTATTCAGATGAAGTTGGTTACTGTTCTCTAGAGAAGCATGTGGTCATGCTCACCATGGAAGAAACCTTATCTGATTGCTCCTGGGGACATTTATGCACTATTGATAAATGATGGGTTTTATGGAAGAGAATCCAGGTTTTTGTTGTTTGTTTATGTTGGTTCCAGCCTGGCCTTGGTGGGGAAAGAATGATATGGTTCCTGCCTCTGGGACAGGGTTGAGGAGATGTTCCTCTTCTATGAGTGTTGATGGCTGCCATGGACATAAGGCTGGTTTCTACTTTAAGAAATTTCCTCCATGTTAAAGCTAATGACTCCATGATCATCAGAGACAGCTCAATCAGGGAGGTGAAGATGAGGTAATAGGCTATCAAAGTGTTAAAAAGCTGGAAACTTCAGTGTCCATAGCCCTTAAGGCTGTGGAAAATAACTCTTAAAAGCATGAGTTCAAAAATATATAATTTCTCGACTATGCAAAATATAAGGGAAGCAATATAAATTAAAATCAGCCAGGGGCACAGCAAGACCAGCCCTAGATGTGGTAAAAATGGTAATTTCTTGATGGAGTCCCATCCAGCTAGCTTATCATTTGTGCTAAATAGAGGAGGGCAGATCTCTGAATTCTCTTGTAATATTAAAAGAAAATGTGCACTTTCTGTTTCCTAAGAGCTGAGGGGCTGAGGACACAGGATACTGATTTACAGGATAATCAAAAGGAAACCTGAAGTAAATGACTGGATTGACTGGGCTTATGATCTGCAAGAGATGAGCTATCCAGAAGAATTTTTTAGAATAGCAAGAGAAAATTGCTTGGAGAACTGTCTCAAGCAGAATATAGCAAGAGAGAGCTGTCTGGAGATCTCCAGAGAAACCAGATTAGAGAGAAAGAAAACAGAGCAGAGAGAAAACAGGCTGGAAAGCTGTCTTGAGAAGAGTATAGGCCACCTGCTTTGACCCACAATTTGACTTGGAGTCCTTTGTTTTTGCTGCTACCTCATAACCCCTTTCCAAGCTGAGGCTGGTCCTTGGCACTTTAAGATTGTGGTTCTCGGTACATTGTTCACACTCCAGTGAATACCCCACAAATAGAAGTAGATGGATGTAACAAAATGGGTTCAGTGGATTGATAAAAATGGACTAGACTGAATGGGGTTTTTTTTGTCTCATTTTGTTTTGTTTTTCAGTTTGTGTTCTTTTTTGTTGTTCTTTGTGGAGAGACAGAGAGAGAGAGAGAGAGAGAGAGAGTGTGTGTGTTGAACAGGAAAGAGCTCTTGGTATGGTCGTGTTTTTAATTCCAACTCCCAAGAGACAGATATAGGGCATTCTCAATGAGAATAAGGCCAGCCTGGTGTACATAGCAAGCAAGCTCCAGGCTAGTCGGGACTACAAAATGAGACCCTGTGTCAAGAAATCCAAGCATACACCCATAAACATATGCACACACACATACACACACACACACACACACACACACATGCACACACAGAGAGAGAGAGAGAGAGAGAGAGAGAGAGAGAGGGAGAGAGAGAGGGAGAGAGAGAGAGAGAATGAGAAAGAGACAGAGAGAGAATATGTATTTGTATTCATACACTTTTTGGAGAAAAAAGGATATGATAAAAATTCATTATATAAAAGCTAAGAGCAACAAAGCTTGGATCTGGGAAGAGTTAGTATGAAAGGAGTTGGGTGAATATGATCAAAACACATTGTAGGAAATTCTTATAGAATTAGTAAAATGCGTATTTTTAATGAGGAGAGATACCAGAAACTTCTAAAAACTCTACCTCTATAGAGAAGTCTATAACTTCAGGTTGTTATTAAAGATACATACTTTAAACATGGAATTCATAACTGCGAAAAGGAGGAACAGAGAATGTATGGGCCAAGTTCTTGCCTGGTATCTATTTTGACATTTCCTGCCTTCATTGGAATCATTTGCATATTGGGAGATATTTTTTTACATATAATTTTCTAATTTCTGCTATCCAGAGATAGAGATAGGAACTCCTCATGGCTTCCACAAACAGTCTTCTTATCTCTTCTCTAGACAAGGATAAGTTGAAAAGACAAGCAAAGTGTTCAGCCAACAAGGCTGAATTGTGGCCAAGGCTAAATTTACCCAGAAAAAAGGAGGTTTGTGTCTAGTTCACACAAAGATGTCACTGATGGCTACTTGGACTAATAAGTGCAACCTTTAGAGGTAATGCCTTTTTCTCTTCTAACAAAGACACATTGCAAATCTTCTATAGCCCAAGCTTTCTCAGTTACTCAAGCAAAGCCAATGAACAGCTATGGGTGAGAGCCACAGGGTGACATTGACTCTGGTTCATGCTGAATTCACACATTTCCCTGCATAATTTGATATCTACTTTTCCATTCTTACAACTGTCCCCTGATCATCTCTGATTTCTATTTCCATTTCTATTTCTATTTCCTCCTATATTTTTTGGCAAGCCTATGCCCATACTCTTCTTGTATACTCCCTTGGAAATTGAAAGCTTCTATGTAGAAACTTAGCTCGGTATTTAGAATAAAATATAATTCAATGTCTCCAAAGTCATTACTTTGGAGATTGGTTACTATAGTTTCTGTGATATATCATGGGTGTGCTGAAATTTTTTTTTTACATTGAGATGCAACATCTGGCTTCAGAACAAGTGTCATCTTATTATAGTAAAGGTAGGATTGGGTCTGGGGACAGTAGTTGGTGAACAATTTCCTACTTTACGGCTTTCAAAAGATATTATATGGTCCACAAAAATGATATTCAAAAATGGAGCATATATCTTTCACTGTTTTGTATTAAGACATCTAAGTAATATCTGTTTGTTTGGTTGATTGTTGTTGCCTTGTTTTGAAGAACCAGGAATTGGACACACTTTCTGTTCTTGGTACAAATGATTATAGCAGTGAGCTATTTTCCCCGCCTAAGCAATAGTTTTCCACCCAATGCCTCAAACTGAATTTAACCCCAATATTTTTGAATAAATGATAGAAAGAACTGTGGTGTAAAGTATGGCTCTATTGTGAAAGGTTACCACACAGGCTATACCAAAATAGACATGCTATAAGATTCTCACATAAACCAAAGTAATTTGTGGTTTATTTTCTTCATATCTGAAAAATTCATATATGTATACAATGTATTTGATCACACCAATCCCTATTATCTTTCCAAATTCTCCCAGATTCCATCCAGAACCAAGTCCTGTTCCCAACTTCACATCTTCTTTTTACAGACCACAGAGTTCTCTTTTCATGATCACTCTTAGCCCAAGACTTAACACAGCCTCAACTGTTTAGAAATGACTACTAAAGCCATAGCCTACTTTGTGCTCTGGCCTTCAAGTCACATATATTTTCTCCTACCACATTCCATACATCACAGACAGCAACTCTGATTAAGCACCAGAGGCAGTGGAAGAAGACTGAGGAACTGAAAAGCTGAGAGCCATTTCAGTGCTGCCACTCTCAAGTATAGAAATGTGTGAAATATCCTTTAAATTCATCTCAACGAAGATGGGTTGCTAGTCAAACCCAAATTTAATGATAGACATAAGATAAAACATATATAATGTTAGAGTCCACTATTAATGACTGAACTCTAAGTGGGGGAAGGTTATATTGCCCTAGTTTAATTTTTGTTACTGTGATAAAGTATCCCAACCCAAGCCAATACAGAAGTGGAAAGGGCTATTTTGAATCAAAATTTCAAATGATATTTCATTACTATGGGTAAGTCAAAGCATGAACTTAAAGCTTCACATCATAGCCTTTATCAGTCATGTTAAGACCATTTTTAAATCTAACCAGTACATGCACATGCATGTATTAAAACAACTCATTTCATTGCAGTGCAAACATGGTGTTGCTGTTCACATCACTGTGATAATTATTTCGACAGTGGACCAATAAGCAGAAATAGCACAATAGGAGTCAGAGATGGGTATCGCCTTCAGAGGCTAATCCCTAGTGACCTCTCCCACCCATGATACCATATCTCCTAAAGCAGTGGTTTTCAATCTTTCTAGTGTTGTGACCCTTTAACACCATTAAATTATTAATATTTTAATACTATTAAATTATTTTTGTTGCTATGTTATAACTGCAATTTTGCTATTGTTATGAAGTGTAAGCTAAATATGTCTTTTCCAAGGGACTTAGGTTACGCCTGTTAAAAGGTCCTTCAAACCCCAAATGGGTTGTGACCCTTAAGATGAGTCTTAACTTCCCTAAATTTTCCCAAAAGTAGCATCATCAGCTGGGAAACACATATGGAAAACCTAAGCCTAGGGTACAGTTCATATTCAAACTCACAGAATAAAAGTGACCTTACAAGGCAGTAAACACTTCCATATGCTTTAAATTTTCCAAAGTAGTGAAAGTGACATAATTCTATCCAAAGGAAATGAGGGAAGATCCAATCTCTCTTGAATAGTAAAGTAATTTTACAAAGAGCTTAGTCAGATTGAAAAACAAAAAAAAAAAATGAAGGCAATGGGAATATAAGCACCCAAGCTTCAGAAGGGTGCAGCTCTACCGGAGCTGTTTGCATTAGATGTCCAGCAGAGACTCCTGAGAGAGCTCAACGTACAATCTTCTGAATCCCTAGAAAGCGTGTAGAAAAACAAGCCTAGGTATGGAGTCATACTTGATGAAGCAAAAACTGTTTCAGGGATTTTCTTTTTTAAGAGAGGAGGACAGTAACTTACACTTTATGGGAGCTAATATTTAAAGACTAAGACCGAGTGGTGTGGGGCTGGTAAAGACACTTAACAACAATGCAGACTCACAGCCACTGTTGGACAGAAACACAATCCGGATGAGAAGAGGTTTGGAGCTGACATCAGGGAACACATTGAGGTAGAATGACTAGAAACACAGGAAGTCTTATGGTTTAACATTTTCTCCATACAGGAGCTGGAAATGTGGTTTAATAGTTAAAAGGGCTACCTCTTCTTTCAAAGAACTAAGGTTTATTACCCTAGCCTTGACAATGTGGCTCACGACTACCTGTAATTCCAATTGCAAGGGCATGTAACAAACTCTGTGGGCTCAGGCATGCGTGTGTTGCACATAAAGTCATGTAGGCATGCACGCCAAAAGCATATTGATTCGCTTATTTAAGAAAAGAACTCTCTATGGAATCCTTTCTTAAAAAATTCCATGCATTTTTCAACTTTTGGAAGGTAGAGATTATTTTTCTGTAATTGGTATTAATTATAAAACAATTTAATTTAGGTACATGGTAGGAAAAAAAACCATGCAAGTACAATATCATCCTTGGAAGCTACCTACTCATATAGTTAAAACAGTAGCTCTTAGAGAGCTGCTTGTCCTGAGAATGGAACTGTTCACACATAAAACACAACTATGAAGTACATCTCCTATGTCTATGTTTGACTTTTTGTTTAATTGGAAAATAGCAGGCATCATAACATCTGAGTAAGCTGCATATTAATTGGAAGAATCAGCGAGAAGGCACACACTCAAAAGCTGAGAAACGGGAGCCAGCGACAGACGTGAGCTAAAGATAGTTCTGGTACTTTTGTCCCTGTTGTGCATGTGCTCTGTCCCCTTGGCCTTTCCACAAAAACTAGACAGGGAACACTGCCATAGACAGCACAAAGAACCACATGCAGGCACAGCCTTTCAGAATGATCCCTTTTGGTCACTGGGGAGCCAAGCACAGCCCCTCCCCTCCAATTGTTAGCAACTTGGATGAAATACTGTGAATCTGGAAAGATAGTGGTTCAAGGAGTAGAAGTGGCATAAGACATGACCTTGTAGGCCAGATAGGAGTATAAAGGGCACGCTTCCCACCCGTCAAAAGTTCAGGAGGATGTGGTCATCATGATCTCATGCAATCTAAGCAGATCATAAATCTCAGAGGAAAGGCAGCTGCCAAGTGTTAACACCACTGCTTACTTTCAGAATATTGTTTATGAATGGTCTTCTCGGACTTTCTCTGTTTGAGACAGGGCCTCATGTAGCCCTGATTGGTCTCCAGCTTGCTATTAAACTGCTGATTATAGACACCACTCACAAAACCCACATTGTTCAGTCTTCTTTCTCTGCTTTCATTTGCTTTATTATTGTTTTTAAATAAGCAAGTGACAGGACCTCTGAAGTTACCTCTTCCCTCATCTTGCCCAGTGCATTAGCTACTCTTGCCAGTTTTGTGAGGAAACACCAGACGAAACACAGCTTAAGGAAGAGAAGACTCATTTTGGCTTGTGATCTAAAGTTATGTGGTCCGTTTTGGTCATATAACCCACTAATGACCAATTGCATTGCAGTAGTCATCAGGAAACAGGAAAAAAAAAGACTCAGTTTCAAATGGAAGTTAAATCCATTTGTCCCCAGTGACCCTCCTCCACCTGTCAGATCTTAGCAGAAGGTTTCAGAAGTTCCCCAACAGCAGAGCCACTCCAGGGAACAAGTAAGTGTTCAAGGCACGGGGTCATTGCACATTCAAATGTTATCACAGAGCAAACGGAGGTGGAGTGGGTGGAGAATGTCAGCCTGGCACTGATGAGGGCACAGTGTGCGCCTACAGCTGGGAGACAATTTTTCTGCACCTGGGTTCACTGTCAATGCAGCTTTGTGGGGACCATGCTCTGCAGGTGTCCCACATTTTCCTGAAGGCAGCATGCATGTCTCGGCAGCACCTGAGAGCAAAATAAATCCTCCCAATTAAAGAGCTCCATGGGAAGAGGATCGAAAGCACTATCTCAGAATCCTAATTGTTCTTTATTAAAAAGGAGACACTTTTTGTGCCAGGTGCAATGCCCTGACATACTTTATTTGCACCTCCTGGCTCTCAGATGCTGGCGTTTCTTAAAGCAGAAACAGCTTGTGCGTGATGAGGCCAGTTGCTACTGGCAAATCCCACCTCCTCACGCCAACATGAGAATTTCCATGAAGCATGCCAGCGGTGAACCCTAGTGTCTAAGGACACATTAAGTCAGGCTGCCTCTTCAGAAGACGAGCAATAAAATATCCTATAAATGCACCAGCTCAATTTGCAATTAAAATGATTTAGTGCCTTCATTGTTTTTTAAGTTTTCCCAAGTTTGCTGATGACAAAAATTATGTGGTGAAGCTTTCAAGGTTTTCAATCTGCTAATTAATCTCTGCACCCTTACAATAACCCCAAGCAATAAAAGGAACAATGGAAAGGGGTGGCTTTATGTCTGAGTGGATTAACCCATGGGGGCTGGTCTTTCCCAGCCTTGCTGACTTGTGCTTTAAAGTGGGTCAAATCATCAGCTAGCCCTGAATGCTGTGAGCAGTGGCACACATCAGGGTTGCTTCAGCGGCTACTTTTCTTCTGCTGCTGCTGCATCTGCTGTGAAGCCTGCTGTGAAGCCTGCTGCTTGCCAAACTTCTGTATTTCAAAGTACTAGGGATGGGGGGCAAAGGCTCCTGGAGGCTGAGCTTCAAGGAACAGTTCAGAGAGGGACAAAACAGTGACTCAAAGTCATAGGCAGAGCAAAGGAATAAATTCTGATGTGCTATTACACAGAAAGGTGATTACAGTTAACAACCTCAAAGACAAGATTTGATGTTCTCATCACAAAGAGATGGTGCTTTGGATGATGGATCGCTTAAATTTCCTGACTTCATCATTACACAATATATAAATGTGCCAAAAACATCATTGGCCACTCCATAAAAGTTTCAACTGTCTACCAATCGCAAAATACACTTAGGGCCCAGCTAGATGGCTCACTGGGTAAAGAAAGACACTTGCCACAGAGCCTGATGACCCAAGTTCATTCCTCAGGACCTTAATCACAGAATTGTTGATACCAACAAGCTGTCCTTTGACTCCTACACATAAACTCATGTGCACACACAGAGACAGATATGCACATGCAAACAAATAAATAAAACTATATTTTAAAATTATTCTAGAAAAAAGTTAATAGTTTATTTGACCAGAGTTATTAGACTGAGAGCCTGGGCCCTACCATTCATAAAAGCTAGGCTTGCCTACCCATGCTCAGTACATCAATGAAGGTAATAGATAATGAAAATTGGGAGGGGTGACTTGTGCCATGGGGCCTTATTAAGAAGAACAAAAATGTCCATTAACACTCCCACCTGAAGTCCATCTTCAAGTTCCTGTCATCAAATCTAGGTTTAGCTAGAAGGTAAGAGGGATGCCCAACTAAGTCGTGCTAATCCAGTTGTGTGATCTTATCCTTTGTTGACCCATCATTGTCTTTGCTCCTGTCTGTCCTGTAGGAAGAAAGCACTGAGTGGTTGAAGTCCTCAGTAAATCTGCCCTACTAACATGGTCATGGTCATGTCAAGGAGCCCAAAGCTGCAAAACCATGGAGGAATGGAAAAACCTCCCTGGGGGGGGGAGTGAAGATCAATAGAAAATGTTCACCATGATTTTCTCCGCTAATCCAGATTTATGACTGAAGACTGCTCCCCTGGAGAGATTGCTTCTACAGCGATTACCTAAACTTGTTCCTATCCTCCAACTGTGTATGATAACCCTGCCTTCGTGTTCATCTGCATGTAACAATGTCACCCTGCTGCTCAGGTACATATAAAAACCCACCAGTCTGTGCATATCTATATTGTAAACAGGTTGTCAGTCTGGTGCTGTAACCCCTCCGTGTGAAAGCACAGCTCACCTGACTCTAACTTTCTCTGGCATTTATTTATTCCATCATCATTCAAATCTGATCCAATTCTCTGGAGCTATGCAAGGGCACGACACTGTCCAACAAGGTAGTCTGACAAATTATGAGGGTTGGATAAATTTTTTTTCTGGAAGACAAGTTCCTTTTCTGGATAGTGCCATGATTCAGTTTTCCCCCTAGGGTTTTTGTTGTTGATTGATGCTTCTGAGGTAGTAGGACTCAGGGTGCTGTGTAGTTGAGGCAAGCACATTCGAACTCAGTTATCCACAGCTCTTAATCCAGGCTTTACCTGCTTCCATGATGAGATTGCTAAGGAAACACAATTTCTTGGTGTCCGTTCTTTCCATAACATGATAGATAGAGGGAGGAGACCAAGTGCGTGTTTTCAATATCCTTACTTCTGTTGTGATAGTTACAGATGAAACTCTCTAAAAAGAGCCAGGATCCCATAGCCTGTGTTAGGCTGATGCCAATGTGAGTTAAGAGGTCAATGTGGCCTCTCGGACAGCCCTTAGGGAATGGACAATGCTGTGTGGTGTTTTTTCCTCCAGGAAAACTCCCAGAATAATGATTCTGAGATTCAAATGTATTTACACTTTGGTCATAAGCTTTGGCTCATAACTTAATATCCCATTTATTCTAACCTAATTTCTGTCACAAGGCTGCTTACCTCTGCTCAGCTCTCACATGTATGTTCGCCTATATGTCCAGAGTAAGTCCTTCTAGCCTTGATGCTATCCCCAAATCTTTTCTTCCTATTGGATATCACACTTTCTAATCTACCATTTCCTATATGCCATAGTTTTTTTTTAATTGACAGGTGATGTGTCCATATAGTACAAGAGCTTCTTGCTACAGAACAGAGATATCCCAGCACAAAAGAATAGTCAATATTTGCCACTCGAAAGCTAAGATCCACTAAGGGGCAGTTTCTTACTCTAGGTTGAAATTTATTGGAGGTTCAGCTGTATTTGCTCAACAGTGTCACTGTACTTTTTGATGGATAAATCGCAGTGCACACTATTTGTATATTGCCTCTCAGCTCCGCACCCATTTCCTCTGTGCTAATCTGGAGACGAGTCCATCAGTTTGTATTTCTTGGACTTTTTTTGACAGAAACTAATGGATTCGATTGTGTTCTGCCATCACAAGACACTAAAGAAATGGGAATACACCAAGGGGTTGGGGTTGGGGCACAAAACCAACAAAAAGAAATGCCTCTCCATTTTCAGTTCCTGTCAGTATGATAGTAGTATTCCAGAGTAGCTTTGGCATGATTAGCACTGAGAGTCAGATCTATTTGGCTGCAAATATCATGCCCTGCACTCCAGTCCCTATATTCCTCCTTTGGCAGTAAAGTTTGGAGAAAGTAGATCCAGAGAGTGGTGAGCAATGCTCTTGGCATGACTCCCAGCTCTAGCATGTGAAATTTATATGGTTAGGAAGGCAACAGGAGTACCTAGAATAATAGTATATGTAAAAGAAGCTAAATGATGGAATTGTCAAAGTTTTCAGTGAACATTAACAAGTGAATTTGCATTAATGCTTTAAGTTTTCCATTTGTGCTAACTGGCTTTGGGGGAATAGAAAAATTAATTTACCGTAGAAGTCAGATATCAGAAAAACACATGCACACACACTGTTCTTCAAGCCACTGGTGAACAGAATTTCAACACCAAACAGATCCATCATTTGGAATTACACTGTCACAGCCCATCTGCCTACAACAGCCAACTGTTAAAACCCCCACCAGATAGCAATCCCATCCCAGATCATAACTGGTTTCCCATGCCTTCTGGAAACTTGTGTTGGATTTCTCATTAGAATTCCCATGTTCCATCAGCATGCCATTCTCCTTATAACACTTAAATGGGAAGAAAAGAACCCAAGGCAGTCTGCATGTTTGACAACTTTGGGATAAAAGAATCCTTGCAAAAGACCCAGAGAGTCTTACTAAACAATATAAAAATAAAACCCATGAAAAGAGAGTCAGCAATACCCATATTAAAATGAAAGACCAATAATTGTGAGGTTTCAGCAGCTGTAAGGGAAATTAATATTGTGGATTAATGTTTTCTGGGTAGCCAGCAACTCATTTTCCCTATAAGGCAGAACTTGCCATGTACACAGAGATGGGAAAAGCATCCATGACAAATTTGCAAGAGAAACACACGACCCAGGTGATACAGAAATGGGGGCATCCTAGCAAACAACTGAGCCAAAATTTCCTAAGAAAGCAACATCTATTTTCTTTAGCTTCCTTTGGCAAATGTTCTGTGTCCCTCTGAAGCCTCATTTTCTTATCTTTTGCAAAATGCTACCATTTCTTATCACCTATCAAAGCATGAGAAATGTCAAAGTAATGAATACTGACAAGGTGGCAAAAAAAGGTAACCCACAGTCATTGTGGTGCAAGTTCGGTTCAGCTCCGTCCCAGCACAGTACCACATCATGCAGGCCCATGAAGCTGTGCTGTCCCATCACAAGAACTGCACACACAACAGGTAAAATATTCTTGAATAACAGCCACAGAAGCCAATTTGAATTTGAAATGTAACTATGGCCAGAAAAGTAATGAGGTTTCTGAAAAGTTTAAACCACCTTCTGCCTTGACGGTATCACATGTTCAATTCAACTTATTTAACTCGTCCTCAGTGGAAAGAATGGTTAAATCATGAATTTGGATCATTAGTCATCTTTTTGCAGAAACTGCACTTCACAATTCAGGACATTGGTCATCTGAAGGATTTGGTTTGAAATATAAATAAAGCCCCATGGTACTCGGTGTCCTTGCCCAAGTCAAGAGAATTTCATTTTGAGCAGTTTTATTTCAAAAACTAAAGTTTATATGAGATCTTCCATTGTTCCTAGTACTACTTCTAGGGATTCTTTTCTGCAAAAGGAAATGCTGGTGCCTCCTTGTCCACAAAGGACACAGGGACAAACGTTGTACTTAAAATAATCAGTAGAATCATTTGCAGTGAACTGATTTTGCCTGCAGACTCACAGAGCTCTGTGGACCCTCTTAGGGCTGCACAGGCATGCAAAGCCACTGATTAGAAACTGATGTTGCTCAAAGGCAAAAAATAACTCTGAAAGAAGAATGATTTGAGGGCTAAGAAGGTTAATGTTCTTATCTAAAGTCAGGACTGACTCTTGATTGAAGACGCGGAAGTCACAACTGGGATTATTTCCTAGCAAAACAGAAGTAGAGTTGAAAAACTAACCTCTTGAAAAGTGAATACCTTTAGGAGATCCTACTACAGCCTTTTCATTAGTCTTATTTTCGGATGTTTTATTCCTTATTGGCATATAAGTAGTATGAAATCTCATGTTCAGATGGATATTCTCTGCTTGACTTGTATTGAAAGGCATACCCCATATATTTAGTATTGATATACAGGTAAGAAGAGACTTCAAAGACAGCACCAGACATGCCTGCTTCCTATGATATGTAAAGCAATTCATGCCATCCTCATTAGCTATGCAAGCTTTATAACTTCAGCCATGTTGAATCCATTTCCCCAAGTATCAAGATCCTTATGGATGTGATATCCCTTACTCAGGCTACTGAGCTACTACAATGCACAGTAACCACTACACTGACCCTGTGTGATTTTTAAGTATTCTGCTGGTGCTGATCATTGTGACTTTTTTCTCCATGATCAGACACCACTCACCTGTTAAATCTTCACACCTACTTGTCACCCACAGACAGCCTCTTGTTCCCTAAATTGCTGTACTTTTGTAATCTGCATCTAATATTTTTTCTTTTCCCTTCTGCCTCATTGAGCTTTCTGTGTCTTTTTTAAAAAAATGGATAATTTATGTATTTACATTTGAAATTTTATGCCTTTTCCCGGTTTCCCCTCTGCAAAGCCCCTATCCATCCCCCATTACCTGCTTCTGTGAGGGTAATCACCCACCCATGCACCCTCTCCCACTTCACTGCCCTAGCATTCCTCTACACAAGGGCATCAAGCCTTCACAGAACCAAGGGCCTCCTCTCCCACTGATGCCAGATAAGGCCTGTTCAGCTCCTTCAGTCATTCCCCTAACTCCTCCATTGGGGTCCCTGTGATCAGTATGATGGCTGGCTTTGAGTATCCACATCTGTATTGGTCAGGATCTGGCAGAGCCCTTCAGGATACAGCTATACAAGGCTCCTGTCACAATCACTTCTAGGCATCCACAATAGATTCTTGGTTTGGTGTCTGCATGTGGGATGGATACCCAGGTGGGGCAGTCTCTGGATGGCCTTTATTTCAGGATTTGCTCTACTCTTTGTCCCTGTATTTCCTTTAGAGAGGAGCAATTCTGGGTTAAAATTTTGGAGAATAATGGGTGGCTCCATCCCTCAACCGGGGACGTTGCCTAAACTCTGGATATGGTCCCAGACAGGTTCTCCCTCTCCTTTGTGGGATATTTCAGCTAATATCACCATGGCTTCCTGGGAGCTCTTGCTTTCCTGGTATCTGGGACGTTTTGGTGCTACGCCCAGTTCCCTGTACCCAGTTGTTACAAACCTCTGTTCAATTTCCTGACCCTCAATACATCTCCTCCATTTCCTCCCATACATGATTCTGCCCGTCTTTTTCCCCTCACTGTCCTGTCATTCTCCCAAATCCCTCCCATATTCTACTTCCCTTGATTTTTTTGTTCTCCCTTCTAAGTAGGACTGAGGCATACACTTCAGTCTTCCCTCCTCTTAAGCTTCATGTGGTCCAAGAGTTGTATCTTGGGTATTTCAAGCTCTTTGCCTAATATCCACTGATCAGTAAGTACATATCATAGTTCCATCCATTTACCTAAGAAGTTCATGAAGTCATTGTTTTTAACAGCTGAGTAGTAGCCAGTTGTATAAATGCACCACATTTTCTGTATCCATTCCTCTGCTGGGGTACATCTGGGTTGTTTCCAGCTTTTGGCTATTATAAGTATGTCTGATACAAACATAGTGAAGCTTGTGTCCTTTAATATGTTAGAGCAGCTTTTGGGTATATGCCCAGGAGTAGTATAGCTGGGTCCTCAGGTAGTTCAAAGTCTAATTTTCTGAGGAACCACCAGATTCATTTCCAGAGTGGTTGTGTGCCAGCTTGCAATCCCACTAAGAATGGAGGAGTGTTCCTCTTTCTCCACATCCTTGCCAGTATCTGTTGTCACCTGAGTTTTTGATCTTAGCCTTTCTGACTGGGGTGAGGTGAAATTTCAAAACCATTTTGATTTGCATTTCCCTGATAACTAAGGATGTTGATCATTTCTTTAGGTGACTTGGGTCCATTTGAGGTTCCTAAGTTGAGAAATCTCTGTTTAGCACTAGTCCCCATTTTTTAATAGGGCTATTTGGTTCTCTGGAGTCTAACGTCTTGAGTTCTTCATATATATGATATTAGCCTCTATTGGATGTAGTATTTATAATGATCTTTTCCCAATTGTTTGATTGCCATTTTGTCCTATTATCAGTGACTTTGGCATTACAGAAGCTTTGCAATTTTATGAGGTTCCATATGTCAATTCTTGATTTTAGAGCATAAGCCATTGCTGTTCTGTTCAGGAAAATTTCCCCTGTGCCCATGTGTTCGAGAATTTTCCCTAATTTCTCTTCTATTCATTTCAGTGTATCTGTTTTTATGTGGTGGTCCTTGATCCACTTGGATTTGAGCTTTGTACAGGGAGATAAGAATGGATTCATTTGCATTCTTACACATGCTGAACACCAGTTGAATGAGCAGTGTTTGTTGAACATGGTGTGTTTTTCCACTGGATAGTTTTGGTTCTTTGTCAAGGATCAAATGACCATAGGTGTGTGAGTTCATTTCTGGGTCTTCAATTGTATTCCATTGATCTACCTGTCTATGCAGTTTTTATCACTATTGCTCTATAGTACAGCTTGAGGTCAGGGATGATAATTTCCCCAGATGCTCTTTTATTGTTGAGAATAGTTTTCACTATCCTGGGTTTTTTATTATTCCAAGTGAATTTGCAAATTGTTCTTTCTAACTCTATGATGAATTGAGTTGGAATTTTGATGAAGATTGCATTGACTCTGTACATTGCTTTCGGCAAGATTGTCATTTTTTACTATATTCATCCTGTCAATCTCTGAGCATTGGAAATCTTTCCATCTTCTGTGGTCTTCTTCACTTTCTTTCTTCAGAGACTTAAAGTTCTCGTGCTACAGATCTTTCACTTGTTTGGTTAGACAAACCCTCAATATATTTTGTATTATTTGTGACTATTGTGAAGTGTGTCTTTTCCCTAATTTCTTTCTCAGCCCATTTGCTCTTTAAGTAGAAGAAGGCTACTGATTTGTTTGAGATAAATTTATACCCAGCTGCTTTGCTGAAGTTGTTTATCAGCATTAGTAGTTCTCTGGTGGAATCTTTGGGATTACTTAAGTATACTATCATATCATCTGCAAATAGTGATATTTTGACTTCTTCCTTCCCAGTTTGTATCACTTTGACCTCCTTTTGTTGTCAAATTACTCGAGGCAGAACTTCAAGTACTATATTGAATAGATAGGGAGAGAGTGTGCAACCTTATCTAGTTCCTGATTTTAGTGGGATTGCTTCAAGATTCTCTCCATTTAGTTCGATGTTGTCTACTGGTTTGATGTATATTGCTTTTACTATGTTTAGGAATGGGCCTTGAATTCCTGATCTTTCCAAGAATTTTAACATGAAGGGGTGTTGAATTTTGTCAAATGCTTTCTCAGCATCTAATGAGATGATTATGTGGTTTTTTTCTTTAAGTTTGTTTTGTGGTGGATACATTGATGGATTTCTATATATTGAACCATCCCTGCATCCCTGGGATGAAGCCTACTTGATCATGTTGGATGATTGTTTTGATGTGTCCTTGGTTTCAGTTTGTGAGAATTTTATTAAGTATTTTTGCATCGATATCCATAAGGGAAATTGGTCTGAAGTTCTCTGTCTTTGTTGGGTCTTTGTGTGATTTTGCTGTCAGTGTAGCTGTGGCTTAATAGAACGAATTGGGTAGTGTTACTTCTGTTAATATTTTGTGAAGTATTTTGAAGATTATTGGTATTAGGTCTTCTTTGAAGGTCTGATAGAATTCTGCACTATACCTACCTGGTCCTGTGCTTTTCTTGTCTGGGAGACTTTTAATGACTCTTAATGTCTTTAGGGATTTTGTAACTGTACAGATGGCTTATCTGTTCCTGACTTAAGTTTTGTACATGGTATCTGTCTAGAAAATTGTCCATTTCATCCAGATTCCCAGTTTTGTTGAGTATAGGCTTTTACAGTTAGACCTGTTAATTTTTTTAATTTCCTCAGTTTTTTTGTTATATCTCCATTTTATTTTTGATTTTGTTTATTTGGATACTGTCTCTGGGACCTGTGGTTAGCCTGGGTAAGGGCTATCTATCTGGTTGATTTTCTCAAAGAACCAGCTCCTAGTTTTGTTGATTCTTTGTAAAGTTGTTTTTTTCTACCTGATTGATGTCAGCCCTGAGTTTGATTATTTCCTGACATCCACTCCTCTTGGGTGTATTTGTTTCTCTTTGTTCTAGAGCTTTTAAGTGTGTGTCAAGCTGCTAGTGTATGCTCTCTCCAGTTTCTTTTTGGAGGCACTCAGAGATATCCCGTAAGTTTGGGTATGCTGTGCCTTCATTTTCATTAAATTCTAAAGAGTCTTTAATTTCTTTCTTTATTTCTGCTGTTTTCATTGTTATTTTTATTGTTATTCATTGTTGTTAGTCTATGGTGATCTGATAAGATGAAATCTGGTGTAATTCTGATAGGACTGCCTTTATATGTTATTTGACCTTTTTCTCTTATTGATTTTAATATTCTTTGTTTTGTGTATTTGGTGTTTTGACTATTATGTGATAGGAGGAATTTCTTTTCTGGTCCAATCTATTTGTAGTTCTGTAGGCTTCTTGTATGTTTATGGACACCTCTTTCTTTACCTTAGGTGAGTTTTCTTCTGTGACTTTATTGAAGATATTTACTGGCCCTTTAACTTGGGAATCTTTGCTCTCTTCTATACCTGTTATCCTTAGGTTTGGTCTTCTCATTGTGTCCTGGATTTCCTGGATATTTTGTGTTAGGAGCTTTTTTAATTTGCATTTTATTTGACTGTGTGCCAATGTTTTCTATGGTATCTTCTGCACCTGATTTTCTCTCTTCTATCTCTTTTATTCTGTAGGTGATTTTTATGTCTATACTCCTGATCACTTTCCTAAGTTTTTTTTTTTTTTTTTTTTTTTTTTTATCTCCAGGGTTGTATCCCTTTGTGATTTTTTTTTTTTTTTTTTTTTTTATTAACTTGAGTATTTCTTATATACATTTCGAGTGTTATTCCCTTTCCCGGTTTCCGGGCAAACATCCCCCTCCCCCCTCCCTTCCTTATGGGTGTTCCCCTCCCAACCCTCCCCCCATTGCCGCCCTCCCCCCATAGACTAGTTCACTGGGGGTTCAGTCTTAGCAGGACCCAGGGCTTCCCCTTCCACTGGTGCTCTTACTAGGATATTCATTGCTACATATGAGGTCAGAGTCCAGGGTCAGTCCATGTATAGTCTTTAGGTAGTGGCTTAGTCCCTGGAAGCTCTGGTTGCTTGGCATTGTTGTACTTTTGGGGTCTCGAGCCCCTTCAAGCTCTTCCAGTTCTTTCTCTGATTCCTTCAATAGGGGACCTATTCTCAGTTCAGTGGTTTGCTGCTGGCATTCACCTCTGTATTTGCTGTATTCTGGCTGTGTCTCTCAGGAGCGATCTACATCCGGCTCCTGTCGGTCTGCACTCCTTTGCTTCATCCATCTTGTCTAATTGGGTGGCTGTATATGTATGGGCCACATGTGGGGCAGGCTCTGAATGGGTGTTCCTTCACTCTCTGTTTTAATCTTTGCCTCTCCCTTCCCTGCCAAGGGTATTCTTTTTCCTCATTTAAAGAAGGAGTGAAGCATTCACATTTTGATCATCCGTCTTGAGCTTCCTTTGTTCTAGGGATCTAGGGTAATTCAAGCATTTGGGCTAAAAGCCACTTATCAATGAGTGCATACCATGTATGTCTTTCTGTGATTGGGTTAGCTCACTCAGGATGATATTTTCCAGTTCCAACCATTTGCCTAAGAATTTCATAAACTCGTTGTTTTTGATAGCTGAGTAATATTCCATTGTGTAGATGTACCACATTTTCTGTATCCATTCCTCTGTTGAAGGGCATCTGGGTTCTTTCCATTTTCTGGCTATTATAAATAAGGCTGCGATGAACATAGTGGAGCACGTGTCTCTTTTATATGTTGAGGCATCTTTTGGGTATATGCCCAAGAGAGGTATAGCTGGATCCTCAGGCAGTTCAATGTCCAATTTTCTGAGGAACCTCCAGACTGATTTCCAGAAGGTTTTACCAGTCTGCAATCCCACCAACAATGGAGGAGTGTTCCTCTTTCTCCACATCCTCGCCAGCATCTGCTGTCACCTGAGTTTTTGATCTTAGCCAATCGCACTGGTGTGAGGTGAAATCTCAGGGTTGTTTTGATTTGCATTTCCCTTATGACTAAAGATGTTGAACATTTCTTTAGGTGTTTCTCAGCCATTCGGCATTCCTCAGCTGTGAATTCTTTGTTTAGCTCTGAACCCCATTTTTTAATAGGGTTATTTGTTTCCCTGCGGTCTAACTTCTTGAGTTCTTTGTATATTTTGGATATAAGGCCTCTATCTGTTGTAGGATTGGTAAAGATCTTTTCCCAATCTGTTGGTTGCCGTTTTGTCCTAACCACAGTGTCCTTTGCCTTACAGGAGCTTTGCAGTTTTATGAGATCCCATTTGTCGATTCTTGATCTTAGAGCATAAGCCATTGGTGTTTTGTTCAGGAAATTTTTTCCAGTGCCCATGTGTTCCAGATGCTTCCCTAGTTTTTCTTCTATTAGTTTGAGTGTGTCTGGTTTAATGTGGAGGTCCTTGATCCATGTGGACTTAAGCTTTGTACAGGGTGATAAGCATGGATCGATCTGCATTCTTCTACATGTTGACCTCCAGTTGAACCAGCACCATTTGCTGAAAATGCTATCTTTTTTCCATTGGATGGTTTTGGCTCCTTTGTCAAAAATCAAGTGACCATAGGTGTGTGGGTTCATTTCTGGGTCTTAAATTCTATTCCATTGGTCTATCTGTCTGTCTCTGTACCAATACCATGCAGTTTTTATCACTATTGCTCTGTAATACTGCTTGAGTTCAGGGATAGTGATTCCCCCTGAAGTCCTTTTATTGTTGAGGATAGCTTTAGCTATCCTGGGTTTTTTGTTATTCCAGATGAATTTGCAAATTGTTCTGTCTAACTCTTTGAAGAAAAGGATTGGTATTTTGATGGGGATTGCATTGAATCTGTAGATTGCTTTTGGTAAAATGGCCATTTTTACTATATTAATCCTGCCAATCCATGAGCATGGGAGGTCTTTCCATCTTCTGAGGTCTTCTTCAATTTCTTTCCTCAGTGTCTTGAAGTTCTTATTGTACAGATCTTTTACTTGCTTGGTTAAAGTCACACCGAGGTACTTTATATTATTTGGGTCTATTATGAAGGGTGTCGTTTCCCTAATTTCTTTCTCGGCTTGTTTCTCTTTTGTATAGAGGAAGGCAACTGATTTATTTGAGTTAATTTTATACCCAGCCACTTTGCTGAAGTTGTTTATCAGCTTTAGTAGTTCTCTGGTGGAACTTTTGGGATCACTTAAATATACTATCATGTCATCTGCAAATAGTGATATTTTGACCTCTTCTTTTCCGATCTGTATCCCTTTGATCTCCTTTCGTTGTCTGATTGCTCTGGCTAGAACTTCAAGAACTATATTGAATAAGTAGGGAGAGAGTGGGCAGCCTTGTCTAGTACCTGATTTTAGTGGGATTGCTTCAAGTTTCTCTCCATTTAGTTTAATGTTAGCAACTGGTTTGCTGTATATGGCTTTTACTATGTTTAGGTATGGGCCTTGAATTCCTATTCTTTCCAGGACTTTTATCATGAAGGGGTGTTGAATTTTGTCAAATGCTTTCTCAGCATCTAATGAAATGATCATGTGGTTCTGTTCTTTCAGTTTGTTTATATAATGGATAACGTTGATGGTTTTCCGTATATTAAACCATCCCTGCATGCCTGGGATGAAGCCTACTTGATCATGGTGGATGATTGTTTTGATGTGCTCTTGAATTCGGTTTGCCACAATTTTATTGAGTATTTTTGTGTCGATATTCATAAGGGAAATTGGTCTGAAGTTCTCTTTCTTTGTTGTGTTTTTGTGTGGTTTAGGTATAAGAGTAATTGTGGCTTCGTAGAAGGAATTCGGTAGGGCTCCATCTGTTTCAATTTTGTGGAATAGTTTGGATAATATTGGTATGAGGTCTTCTATGAAGGTTTGATAGAATTCTGCACTAAACCCGTCTGGACCTGGGATCTTTTTGGTTGGGAGACCTTTAATGACTGCTTCTATTTCCTTAGGAGTTATGGGGTTGTTTAACTGGTTTATCTGTTCCTGATTTAACTTCGATACCTGGTATCTGTCTAGGAAATTGTCCATTTCCTGAAGATTTTCAAATTTTGTTGAATATAGGTTTTTATAGTAAGATCTGATGATTTTTTGAATTTCCTCCGAATCTGTAGTTATGTCTCCCTTTTCATTTCTGATTTTGTTAATTTGGACGTACTCTCTGTGTCCTCTCGTTAGTCTGGCTAAGGGTTTATCTATCTTGTTGATTTTCTCAAAGAACCAACTTTTGGTTCTGTTGATTCTTTCTATGGTCCTTTTTGTTTCTACTTGGTTGATTTCAGCTCTGAGTTTGATTATTTCCTGCCTTCTACTCCTCCTGGGTGTATTTGCTTCCTTTTGTTCTAGAGCTTTTAGGTGTGCTGACAAGCTGCTGACATATGCTCTTTCCTGTTTCTTTCTGCAGGCACTCAGCGCTATGAGTTTTCCTCTTAGCACAGCTTTCATTGTGTCCCATAAGTTTGAGTATGTTGTATCTTCATTTTCATTAAATTCTAAAAAGTTTTTAATTTCTTTCTTTATTTCTTCCTTGACTAGGTTATCATTCAGTAGAGCATTGTGATTTCTTAATTGGTTCTACTTCCATTTTTAGATTCTGGTTGGTTTTGTTCAATTCCTTTACTTGTTTGGTTGTGTTTTCCTGTAATTCTTTAAGGGATTTTTTGTGTTTCCTCTTTAAGGGCTTCCACCTGTTTACCTGTGGATTTTGTGTTTTCTTTAAGAGGGTTATTTATGTCCCTGAAGTCCTCATCATCATGAGATCTTATTTTAAATCAGAATCTTGTGTTTCTGGTGCTTTGGGTTATCCACAATTTCCTGATGTGGGAGAACTAGTTTCTGATTATGCCAAGTAGCCTTGCTATGCCTGTTGCTTATGTCTTTTTTTTTTTTTTTTTTTTGAGCTGGGGACCGAACCCAGGGCCTTGCGTTTGCTAGGCAAGCGCTCTACCACTGAGCTAAATCCCCAACCTTGTTGCTTATGTCTTGAGCATGCTCCTTGCCATCTGCTTTTCTCTGGTGTTAGCTGGCCTTGCTGTCTCTGAATGTGGCTTGTCTCTCCTGTAAGCCTTTGTTTAAGTCCTCCTCGGAGACTATCTCACTTCCAGTAGGATTGGGATAAGGAGAGCTGTGGTACAGGGTCTGCTCTAAGCACTGATTAAAAACCAGAAGGATCCTGTCTCAGGTTGCTCCTAGGTTACTGTGTTCTGAGGACTCTGGGCAGGTTTTTCTTGGGCCAGGTATTTGAGCAGAAGTGGTGACCTTTTTTGTGCTCTCAGGTGTATCAGCATTCCTGGGAGACTAGACCTCTCCAGGTGGGATTTGTGTACAGAGTGCTGTAGCACAAAGTCAGCTCCATCCATAGATGGAAACAGGAAGGCTTTCTGTGTCTTCTCAATATATTCTGTTTTTTTTCCTGAGATATTTTGTTTCTGTCAGCGTAAAACAGGGGAGTAGAACTCATTATTTAACAGAGTTTTATTTGAAATAAAAGTTAAGCAGCTTCAGATATTTGTTTCATAACTGATGAGTAGAGTTGATGATTAAATGGCCAAATCAAGAATGACATCACAGTGCTTTTGTACTACAGAGGGATGACTACGGTTTTAGTAGTTTTTCTGTTGGTTTGATAAAACACTATGAGCAAAAGCAGCTTTAGGAAGAAGGGCTTATTTTTTCAACTCATGGCTCACATTTCATCACTGAAGAAAATCAGAGCAAGAACTTGAAGGTAGGAATCGAAGCAAAGACCATGGAGGAACAGTATTTACTGGCCTGCTCCTCGTGGCTTGCTTAATTTGCAATCTTACACAACTTAAGATCATCTGACTAATGTTACCATGCACAATGACCTGGGCCATACCCCATCTGTGGGTCAAAAAAAAAAATCTTGATGGAATTGCCTATAGGCTACCCTTCAAGTGGCCTTTTCTGAACTGAGAGCCCAATTCTCAAATGACTCTATATTGGGTCAAATTGACATAAAACTCACCAGCACAACTGGCATTCAAGCAATCCGAGTTGACTAAGATCAGAGATATGTTAGTGTTTCTTCTGTTTCTATGGTAAAACATCATAGTTAAGGCAGCTAATTAGAAAAAGACTTATTTGGACTCATATCTCCAGAAGAGGAATCCTGAAAGGCAGAATGTACACAGCAGCACAGGCTGGGAAAGGGTGTTAAAAAACATGTCTTCCACAGGCCACACAAAGAGAGCAAACTGGATGTGAGATGAAGCTGTAGACTCTGAAAGGTACTCTCTGAAACACACTTCCGTCAACATGCTTGTAGCACCTCTTCAAAGAGAGCTTTGAACTGGACACTGAGAATTCAAAATACCCGAGTCTGTAAGGAACAGTTCTTATTCAAACCATATCAAGAGTTCAAGAACTAAAGTCAGTAAATCAGAAGTCCATGAGACAGATCGTCTGTGAGTTCTCTCTGTTAACCTTTTTCTGCTAGGGCAGTGGTTCTTAATCTCAATAGCGAGTGAAATGAAATTGGGGTACTTTGATAGTGGAGCTATCAGAAATGTTTGAAGCACTCCTCTTTGCAAAATGGTAAATCCTATTTATTGGCCTCAGGTTCTTTGCCTGTGAAGCGAGGAGGTTAGCTATGGACTCCGAGGTTCAGGGAGATTTGTGGTGCTGAGTTCACACGATGATACGCTGTTGTCTAGGCTGTTCTTATCACCCTTAGAGTACGTTTGAAGGTCTTGCGTTCTGGAGAACACACACTTTACGGGTATAGCTGTGACTCAGCATTTAGAGCAGTGGGCTGTGTCAGAAGTTTGCACACTTGTCCAACAAAACGACAAGGTCACCCAGTTAAGGACAAATGCACAGTCACTCCTAGGAAACAAGGACTCTGAGAAGAGTACTTTACCATCCTTCTACAGCCTTGTGCAGAAAAGAAGCATTTTATGTTGTTTCCAGCCCAGGTAGGGGCTTTTCTCCAAGGGTTCTCCCCTCAAGGGTGAGGATATGCTGCCACCTGCTGGTTCCTTGCTTCTTTACAAGAAATGTTTCCTAAAGTCAAAATAAGTTCAGATACACCAGAGTCTATCAGTAGTTACTAATCTATTAATTTTGTAAGCCTGATAAAATCCTGAGAGTGTTATAGATGTAATAACTATGTTAATTTTTATGTTTATATTTAGAGTCTCACAAAGGAAATGTTAACTAAAAAACAGTAACTGATATTCATAAAAAGTCCTTCAGAAAATTGCAGTAGCTCATTTTTGCATAATAGAAGATTTTAGCTTGCAGTAATCCTGTCAGTCTGCTATCACATGAGGTAATTGAGAGTTCTTTTACATTTAGAGTTGTTATGCATGCCACGTATCGGTAATAAAATGGTATTTTCATTTTAGGCATTTGGTATTGTCAGGAAAAATTCTGATTGTACTTCGTTGATTCAGGCCATTAGGCCCTGTGATTAATTTTCTCCAATTAGAATGGTGCAGAGGCTAAAAGTTAATACAGACACAAACACCAAGAGTTCTATATTTGAAAGGCTTTTGGATCCGGGGTTCAGGAGCAGTGTTTTATTTGAAATTACATTTGTTTTACTCTTTGGTTCTAGAACTCTGGGAATTTCATAGTTGTAGTTTTGTGTGGGCAATGTGCAGGTGTGCATGTTTACACGTGTGCTCATGTATGGGTGCATAGACATTTGTGCATGTGGAAGCCCAAGTCACTCTTGGTAACATTCCACCAGCGCTTTGCACCTTGCTTTTGGGATAAAGTATTGTATTGACCTGAAGCTTAGCAAGTAGATTAGTCCGGGCTGCTATAAGTCCCAGAGATCTGCTCGTATCCTCCACACCATGGCTGGGACTTCAGAAGCATCTCCTGACACCCAGGTTTCCATGGGGATGCTAGAGGTTAACTCACACCTCATGTTTGCAGGAAGCTCTTGACTGCCTGTGCTATCTGTCTACACCCCGATAAGTGTCCTGAGAACTAAATGTTTACAGTCTATGTGATTAGTGGATGTGGAATATTTAATAACTGAGACACCATTTTCTCTTTTCACCTTGAAAAACCACTAGAAACATTTGCATTCTTTTCTATGCAAACCACCCATTCATCACTGTCTTGTATTCTTCCAATCCACAGCTACGTTTGGCTTTGATTTTTGTCTTTGCATAAAGATAGTATCCATTAAAAGGTTATATTGGCCCCTTTCTCCCTTTTAAACATCCCATTCTTTCAGCAACTAGGTGTGGGGGTGGTATTGTCATTTCTAGCCAGCAAGGCTTTTAAAAATATTGATATCCAGCATCAGATCAACTTAATTCATAAACCTAATGGGGTAAGAAAAGAAACTCACCCATCTTCAGCATCCCCTCTCCTTGGTGTTTCCTTTCATTCTGTCCAGGTACCAAACTCTCCCCGAGTTACTAAATAAGTGAAAACCAAATTCACAGATGAAGAGAGAACCTTCCTACCCACAGAAAATACCTAGATATTCCAGAAGAACAGAATCAGAAGGTGGTGATGCACACTGAACCTTTTCTACAGGTTTTAGACTTGTTTTGATAATAAAATTCAAAGACAAACTCATAAATTACAATGGGTTCCCAGACCCTGCAACATTTGCAGCACAACTCCTGTACCTAAGACTCTGGGACAACTGCAGTGGTGGTGTGGGGATAGGAAAGGCTGAAAGAGGCAGATGAGATCACAGCTCCTAGGAATGGCAGGGAAGCTTCACTTGTGATATCTCCATGAAATGGCTGCAGAACAGTGACAATATTTATATCAACACACTAGCATGGAAGGAAGAAATCTCATGGAACCCCACCCTTAGACAAAGAATTAGGAATGCTGAGAGCTGGGAAGAAATAGTATTCTCCATTTTATCAGCCCTGAAATCATAAATCATACGTATACACTATGATGAATACTAGTAACACTAAACCCACAGAGCAAGAGCATGTGTGTGTGTGTGTGTGTGTGTGTGTGTGTGTGTGTGTGTGTGTGTGTATAAAAAATAACAACTAAATAAACAGAGTTCATGATTTAACTTGGGGTGGGTACGTTGGGAGAAGTAAAGGAAAGGTAATAGAAAATGATGCTTTTTGTAATGTGGCAGGAAAAGGAGAAGGCTTTGTGTTACAGCTAGGAAAGTGAGTGCAGAAAGTAGGCAGGCTTTACAGTGAGTCTTCAAGCCACTTCATTGAGTTAGGGTCTTTCTTTCAGGAAATAAATTGACATTTCTTATGAACAAAATATTCCATGCATGTTATTACCATGTCTGCAATTACATTATATTTCTTTTCAGTTTGGGGCTTCAATGAAGCTATTTGAAGAAAGGTTTTTTTATAACTCTTACCTTGGAATTGAAACATTCCCTCAGGAAGAGAGCCCAGAGGCTTGAATGATCCAATAACTAAATGAAAACTGTTTGCCACAGGAAGCTCATGAAAGTTACAAGATCCACAGTATCCCTTTCCAATGTTGCTTAGGCAGAAAAAAAAAAGCTTTTTTTTTTCTTAATGGAGAAATCTACAAACTGGGCAGGAAACTCCACAGTTTAAATATTCATTCTAGGATGGGTTTTTCACCCATGCTGTTGTAAGTAAAACAAATGAATTCATTAATTTATAGAGCTAGACTTGGGTGGGGTTATGTCTAGTCTTTTGATCATACATCCCTAAGGAAAAGTCATCAAACTGGACTACTGCCCATCAGTTATGCTATTAATGTTGAGAGGATGATAACATATTGAGATTCTTCTATCTCCAGGACGATCTTTGATGCTGAAGGCACCCATTGTCTGTGACAGAAAGGATGCTATCAGTCATGCACCATGCCTTATATACCTGAAGCTATCCAAACAGATTACCATATATCCCAACTTGTACCTTGGATACAGCTGGCTGTGGATCAACCTTTACATTCTCTTCTTTTCTGTCTAGCATTCCTGATGAGAACAGCATTTCCAGCTCACATTCAAAACCACTCATGGTATTCCTTTCAATATGCTCCTCCCTTCTTGCATTGATATCCCTAATATGTAGCAACCACTTCTCTGGCAGGTAAGGTGGTATGTTCTAATATAAGAAGCCCTGGAATAGAAGGAGCATAACTCCAACTTTGAATAACTATGTATGAAGTTTGCATGGTCCCTCTAGCACTTACAGCATCTGCATTCCTATGGAAATTCCTCAAACCTTTGAGACTTTGTTTTCCCAAAGGTACCATGGTTGTTCTAGACATAAGGATAAGATCATTCACTTCTCCATGTGCTGAACATTAGCTTCCTGGCTCTCTCCCCAGCTTTCTTACTTTCTAGATAAGTGACAAAGATAAAGGGGAAAGTTACAACATTTGTCCTTAAGCAATAGAGTGTGTTCTGGGCCTCACATCAATAAAGACCTGACACTGGAGATGAAGTTCATTTTGAAACACAGACTCCAAAGTCTAGAGACTGTGCCTGAAAACTAGTTTATAGAAGATCAATCTTATGGATTATGCTAGCCAAGAACACAGAACAAGTTTGTGACTTTACTATCAAAGTATCAGGGTACTTGACATTGTATCCCATACATAAGTGGCTTTGAGGACCAGTTGTTTCTTTTGTTCTGCCATTCCAAAAATATATACATAAGTACATATTTAACTAAAGCTTCTTCTTAAATTGCGATTACATAGCATCATTAACTCAGAAGTTTGAAATATCAACCATGTAGAGTCTTGCTGTTATAGAAAGCTTATAGTTAAAAGGTAAACAGAGCCATGTCCTTTCTAAAGTATTATCATGTTGAGTACTTTGATTTCCTGAAGAATTTCATTGTAACCTTTACATTGATTATAAAATTGTCCTCCTCGATTTTGAAAGAGAGACCTCTGAATAACTGTGCTTCTGCAGGTAGGGTACGTGTTGAGTGGTGAGGGAGAAAAGGTTTCGCTACTTAGCCAAACAAAACAGCTGAATCACACTAGGTGACAGAGCTGACTAACAGATCACCCTCAGACCCCACCTTAGATGCTTTGAAATGAGAGAAGGAAATAAGAGAACAAAAAGTTAGAAAGACTGGGACACGTTTGGGCATATCTTAGGGGAAAGCACTTGAGGGGCTAATCAGCCTTAGCCTTACCTGTTAAATAAGAATATTGATACCTACCCATAGATGACATGCTTTTCAAATAAAATAAATCACAAATGAGAGAGTTCGGCTTGGCCCATAACAATTCTCTAGTCCTACCTGCAGACGTATGCTGTGTCTAGTGTTTCTCCTAGGACGTGCCTGGGCTAAAGAAACGATTATTCTCCAGCAGACGGATGTCCACAACCATCAACAAGGCAATCATGTCTACAGCATTTTCTCTAGCTTTTGCGTGTTCTTTTTTGCGAGACAGCAACCCATACCTGCCTATCCATAACACAGAGTCAGAACAATCGGTTTGATTTAATAGAAGAAGTTTTACTAGTTTGCATTATCCTTGGAGATGGCACGGCCTCCCACACTGTCAAATCTGGGTTCTGTGCACTCCTCTGTGTGACACCAGAATTGGTAGTGGTACAAACACAAAGCTAAATCACTGCAAGGCAATGGGAAGGGAAATTCAGTAAGTTCTGGTTTGTCTCCTGCTGAAGTCAGCCAAGGAAAATTAACCCACCTCTTTAATCACAATTGTGCAGCCCAGAATCTTCAGCTGACAGAAATGATGATCATTTGGTCCATTGATTCTGGGATTAATCACTGGAGTTAATCTTGGCATGTATTGATCCCATTTCTGCTGGCTGTAAGTACAGTGCTCAAATTACTTATTCCAGGTCTGACAGGAATGGGTTCTCAAAACAAAGGGATTCAAAGATGAGCTATTACACCTGACAGTTCTGCACAGCCCCTAGTGACAGCGCTGTCTACCCATCTTTCTACAAGAGGGGCCCCTAATGGGGAAGGATCAACCACCTGTTCTTGCTGTTGTACACTGTTTCCTAAAGTAGATTCATCAGTGTCTGGAGGAATTGGAAAGTAGTTTTATCGCAAAGAATCTGAGCTCAACGTTTGGCTGAAAGGCAAGTGAATTATGTAGGCAGCATAGCAGCACAGGTCCATCTCACAGACTTGGCCTCTATGTCAAAAACATTGGCGTCTGTTACCTTGAAGTTATACTGAGGTGACTGAACAGACCTATCATGAGCCTCAGAAGCTTTATTCTAAAAATACCAGTTTGCTACATAACAACATGTTGGGTCACCCCTTTCCTAACCCAGTCCATGAACTTTTGGCTCTGACTAAAGTGTCAAAATAACTTATTTCAGCTTGGACTGGAAAGATTCACAAAACATAGGGACCCATTCTAGCTTTATATGTAGTGTGATCTGTTATTTATTAGGTACATCTTTGTGGCTTATTCCAAAAAGAACAGAACACACTAAAGCCTGGAAGATACATTGTATTTGTACCATGCGTGGTATTATGAAACGTACCATAAGCTAAAACCCATGGGGTTTGAGGGGAAGCGTCACCTGTGGCAGAGGAGATTTTATAAGGCAGACTGCGTAGCCATGATTTGAGAGAGCTGTAATGTTGTATGTCTGGAACTAAATTATTCGTGGCTGTCATTATTGCCCCCCCCATCATGCGTTAGCTGTTCATTGCCCACTTTTGCATTGGACATAAAAACTTTGTTATTGTCTAATGAAATTCTTTCGGAATGTACTAATAAACTCCTAACCTCTAACAAACCAAAGGTTAACAAAGCTATCAGACAGCATCTGAGATCTAAAGCAGACTTCCCTGCTTTTCTGTAACCTGATCATCCACCAACTATTCAACAAGTGTCTTAATTATTGACATTTTTGTTTTCTTTTTTTTTTTTTTTTTTGGTTCTTTTTTTTTTTTTTCCCGGAGCTGGGGACCGAACCCAGGGCCTTGCGCTTCCTAGGCAAGCGCTCTACCACTGAGCTAAATCCCCAGCCCCGACATTTTTGTTTTCTTAGTTATTATAAAACCTTCAGGAAACTGTTGTCAACTGGAACGGAGGTATTTAGGATACCCATGTTTCCTGGTCTTAGTGATGTATTTAGCTTCAGAACAAACTATATCTTATCAACTTTGAGGTGACAGCTCTACTTGTGCATTGACAGTAGGAAAAGTCTCAAAATGTAGTAACCCTAAGCAAGATCAAGGGAGAAAAATGATGAAATCAATAGATTTAGTAGAAAAGAGAGATCTGAAAGGATGCGCACAAGCAGGTTGTCCACTGATGAGTGCAGTGGCACCTGTATGTGCCCAGAACTCCCACATATGAAATAAATAGATCAATCAATCAATCAATCAATCAATAAACAAACATGCTTTAAAAGGATAAAGAAGCTGGGTGTCATTGGAATATGCAGTTGATATCAGCACTCAGGAGGCAGAAGTAGGCAGATCTCTGTGAGTTCAAGCCAGCCTTGACTATAGAGAGAGTTCCAGGACAGCCAAAGATGCACAGAAACACTATCTTGAAAAAACTAAAATTAAAAAAGCAATTATGTCTATCATAATATAGAGTTTTATGTCTACAAAGTACAATGAAGCGTTGTATGAAATTGAACTCTACCAAATGTATTGTCTTAGAGCAAATCTCTAAAAATTTTCTAAGGAGAAATCACAAATACAAAATTTCAGCTTGGTTTGAATCTATGAAATCCTGGTGAAATTGGTTGCACTGGGACTTAATTGCCCTCTCCTTTGGTACCACTGCAACTCAGTCTAATAGACATGTGGTGAATTGGAGGCCACTCTAATACCTGAAATGTACATTCAGTAGAATCCAACAGAGGCCAGATTTACAGGATAAATGATAAATGGTGTTACTTCTCCAATAAAAAAATGTCAAAAATATCCAGGAAAGTCAAATCTGATTTTCCTTTCTGATCTGTGTTGGTGCAAGGTGTGAAATATAGCTTCTTCTTCCGGGCTTAACAGGACCTACCATCAAGGACAAAGGCTGCACTGCCAACCTACATTAACCTTGGCTGTGTAATCACAGAAATAAAACAAGAAGATCAATACTGTGATAACTAGGTCTGTGCTGATGACAATAGACTGGTGACGCTTCCTCTGCAAATGAGAGAGGAGAAAGTTATGGAACACTTATTGCAATTCCAGTTACTGCTTCTTTCTGAGCCCCAGTTGAAGCTGCGAAATTGCATAGGAGGAGAAAAGCTAGCTGAAAGTCAAACATCATTGTTGAAAGCTTTTTCTTCTGATGGTGTCTATGTTGGGGCTTGACAGTTTTATAGCTATCTTGGGGTCATTTCTGCTGTGGTGAGTAGCAGCACTCCAGTCATGATCCTGCAAAATAAGAACAGTGGATTCTGTTGCAAAACATTTCATTCTATTCTCTATGCCACTAGCTTCTTCCTTAGATTCCTTGTGTCAATTATGGTTTAACAGTTTGCTGCTGTCCAAGCTAGTACACACACACACACACACACACACACACACACACACTAGCATTATCAGATGGAAGTGGGTGAAAAAATATCTTGGTCTGTCATTGGTGCAGTATTTGAAATGGAGAAGAATTTGTTTACATATTCATAGGAATAGGAATACCACACTAAAATTCCTTTCCCAACATCCAGAGCACATTCATCAACTTTAAGCCTGTGTACCCAGTTCTTTGCTAATGACTGACTCAGAGATGACCATACGACCCAATGTCTCAGAAATACAAGTTGGTAGGTATGTGTCGGCAAACATGAATCAATGGTACAGGCTGCTCAACTAGACATGTTAATGTGTGTGTGTGTGTGTGTGTGTGTGTGTGTGTGTGTGTGTTTGTGCGTTTACTAGCCATGACAGCAACAAAATGTAAAACCATAATGGACTCAAGGAATCTAAGGAATACACTACCAACATAGAGAACAGAATGAACTGTGTCACATCTGAAAAGAAATAGGCTCTTGAGTCCCTGAGCACCAAAACATAACTCTTTTTCAGTTCGCTAAGACAACCCCTTTATTTCACAAGCCAGGTAAAAAGAACTTGTAACTTAAAGAAATACTTCTGAAACCTTCCCAGGTAGGTAGCTACTGAAAGGAGACACTGTTCTTAAAGGTTAGATAATGGCCATATCACCAAGGAGCTGATCAGGAATAAAAATATCAATGTGCATCTGGCAGACACCAGTTTTTCTAATTAATGAAGTCTTCCATACATTTTAGGTTGTAATAGGTATTCAGCTTGAGAAATATAGCTAAGTGGTCAGATATTGGGTAAGTCTTACTTGTTCTTATTGATAGATGTATTGATAATTTTTCATTGAACCTAGTAGTAAGATTAGTGCTAATAAATCCAGTGTAGTGATGATTTCTAAAACAGAAGAAGTCAATTTGGACATTACCCCCAACCTTCTATCCTCATGGAACTTCTCAAATGTCACTTAATTTTCTGCTTTACAGAGACTGAGTAATGAATGTGGTAGGAGGTTTTTTCTCATAGCTTTCTCTTGTGGTTACTTATGATTTTCTATTCTTGTCCAAATATAGTTTTATATTGCTCCTTCAAACTTTTGAAAACTACAAGAAGGCATTCATTTGATGTCATAACCCTTCATGAACATACATAATTGAAAATTCTATTTTTATTTATTTACTTATATATTTATTTTTGTGTATGTGTGTGTTTGAGTGCATGTATGTTCACTATATGTATACCGGAGCCCATAAATGCCAAAAAATGATGTTGGGTTTTCCAAAACTAGTCACTTTAGCATTGGTTTTTTTTTTCTGGTTTGCCCCCCAAAAAGTAACCTCATGCAGATCATTAATGATATGTATATGGAATCCACTGGGTGACTTTCATTTCCATAATCATCCCCTACAGCTCTATGTTGGCGGTTGTTCTTATGTTCCATGTATTAAGATGTTAAATTCTGTGCCCCAAGATCTAAGTACATGACATATCCATGAGCATTGTCATAAATACTGAAGAGTCACTTGTATCAATGTGGTGTGAAAAGTGTTCCCCAATTATCGCTGATTAGTTAATAAAAGATTGAATAGCCAGTGACTAGGCAGAGGACATAGAAAGACTAAACTTTCAATCCCAGCCATGGGTCCTGGGGAAAAGGATGAGATAGAAGGGTTCACCATGAGGTAGGTGAGGGTCCAGAAGAAGAAGAGGCATAAAGCAGGTAAGCAAGAAGGTCACCATGAGATCAGACATGAGAACAAGTTGCCAAGTTCTCCATTAGGACAGACAGCTACATTAAAGTGAGCCAAGGAGAGACTAAATGCAAGTAACATAGGGCATGGAGCTGTGAAATGTCTAAATAGCACAGAGGGTTAGAAATATCTATTCAATTGTTGTGCTTAAAGCTTATTGAATAAATCTATAAGCCTCTGTTTCAATTATTCGGAAGCTACTGTGTTAGAAAAAACTGACACCTATAAATTCATCCTATGGCTGTAGAATATTAAAGTCATGCATGTACCACACAAATTTGTTAGAAATTCCTCACTGGATGTAAACCCTCTACAATTCTGATAAAATACACAAAATGAAATATATATTAATAATCCCAATCACGTGCCAACTCGTGTGTTCAGCCATTTACTCCAAGATCTCTAACTTCTTCAGCATTCTAGCACTCACACAATTCCTAGTTTTCTATATGAAAATCTTTAACAATTTATTTCTATATTACATTATTTTAGTGAATCAAAAAATATCAACCTGACATCTAATTACTAAGTCATTAGAGCAAGCAGAAGGCAGTCTTATTTTTCACGAATTGGCCAATCGCAGCCCCAGATTGTGGGTTCCTATAGTCACCTGGAGTCTAACAATTTCTATGACTCTCTGTACCTTTGAGAAGAATATGAATCATGTAGCCTTTTGTAGTAGTTTCCACCGGCTGTACCATTAGCCTGCAGCACTATCTGCCAAGCATTTGGGTGTCCTTGAAGAACTTGCTTTCCAATCCTTAGTAGTATCTTCCAGAAGCGCCAGCTGCCTTCTTTCAACCATTCTCCGTCAATGATCTCATCTTAGGCTTAAACATTCTTTTGCTAATGGCACTTACCATGGGCTGGGGATGTGTTATGATATGGCATGTTATTTTTGCTCCTAATTCTCTGCCCTTATATGTTGACATCCTAATTCTGGTAATTGAAGAAAAGGACTTTGGATCATTGTTAGGTAACAAGGAAAAGCCTCACAATGAGTCTAACTCTCTTAATAAAGGAACTGGGCACCTTGTGTTTTCTCATAAAAAATGACACCTAACTATGAACTGGGAAGAAGGCTTTCACCAGCATCAGACCTTCTGGTACCTTCATCATCAACTTCTCAGCCTTTAGATCTATGTGAATTTTTTTAAAGATAGCAATCATCTATTACACAGTTGTAACAGTCAGAGATGACAGAACTATGATGATTTTCAATTTTTCTTTAAATTTTATTTTTAGTTTATGGTATAAGTATTTGCTTGCATGCATGTATGTGCAATGCCTGGGGTGCCTGGTGCCTTCAGAGGTCAGAAGATGGTGCTAGATCCCCTGGGGTGGAAATAAGAATGGTTGTAAACCTGCAGTCATGTGGATGATAGAAACCTGGATCTTTCACAAAGACAACAAACTATTTTAAGTACTGGGCCATTTCTCCAGCCGTAGGCTCTGTTTTAATTAACATGTGCAGGTGTGCATGTGCGCGTGTGCGTGTGTGTGGGGGGTGTGTGTGTGTGTGTGCGTGTGTGCGCGCACGCGCGCGCATGCGTGCGGGCGCACGCGCATCTGTTCATTCATTAGCTAGGAAGCATTGAAATATAAACAATTGAGTCTCTTTAAAGGTTTTCTTTACTATTTAAGGTCACACAGACATTATGCATAACAATAGCAAATATTAATAGAAAAGGTGGTTTCAAAAATGGGCTCTAAAGACCTGTTTTAAAATAATGGGTCTTGACATAATTTTACTCACCTGTTCCTTTATCTATCATACACATGTTTAAATGGTATCAAACATCACACCCCATCTCTGGCTACCAAATGTTACCATTCACATTGTTTTAGAATTAATTATTTCTATTGTATTATTTGTCTAACCCTTTCCAACTGACTATTCTTTTAAAATAAATGCCAAAATACAGTGAGTAAAATCTATATCTTATATTTCTGAATCCTATGTTTAGAGATGTAGCATGTATTTTGTTACATGTGAACCTCTGGAAGAGATGATCTACTAATCCATTCTATAGTCTTCAATGATGACATATATTTCCATCAAACTCGTTTCTAAACATTTGCTAAAAATGAATCTCTCAAAACCCTAAAGGGCCTTTCTATTCATTCATCTTTTTTTATTTCTCAATATGGCCATCACAACATGCCAGAGTTGAATGTTGCTTTCAGGCAGTGGTCACCTTCCTCTTAATTTCTGTCATCCTGTCCAGTTACTCCCTTCCATGTCACGAGGAGCCACTTGCCCATTTTAATTCTCTTCTTCCATTAACTACAGGTCTTCTATGCTCTGCCTATAAGCTCCACCTCCTTGACTTGTAAACTGATCCCTAGTCTCCATTAGAGCACACCATGGTCTGAGCTTCAGTTTCTACTTCCAAGTTTCTATCTTCATACCTTGGCTTCCCTCAGTGATAGACTATGACAGAGGCATGTACACCAAATAAATTAAACCTTCCCTCCTCAAGTTATGTTTGGTCATGGTGTTATATCTAAGCAATAGAAACCTTGGGCAATTAATATCCCCTAATGTTATTGGTGCCCCACCATGTCCAGAGTAATATCTAATCTCTGTCCTGTCATAAAAGCAGACAAGCTTTTTTCCAAAACATTATCCTTGCATTTGCCCCAACCCCTGCAATTTAGCCCTAATGAAGTGTCTTTTGCCATCTGTGTTTGCGGCAGTTCTGTGTTTTTCATATTTTGTGTGATTTCTTTCCTGCTCAGTACCTGCTGAATACCTTTGCCCCCCACTCTCATTCTCTCCATCATTCAAAGTCAATTAAATATGTTATTGCATTTGCAGGCTTAATTCAGACCTCCAAGTCAGATTAAATCGTCTTCCCAGTTTTCCAACGACACTTGACACATCCTCAAATTAATATATGGGCTACAAATTACTGAAAACAGTTTATATATTTGTCTTCATCTTTTGCTTTGTTCATTTTCTGATTTCAGGATTTATGAAGAACATTGTCATTTTTTAATTTTTTTTTACACTCCAGATTTTACTCCCCTCCCGGTCCATGCTCCAACTGCTCCACATCCCATACCTATTCCATGCCTGCCCCAGTCTCCATGAGGATGCCCCTCCAGCTCACTCCACCCCCACCCCTTTGGACCTCTAAATTCCCCGGGACCTCCAGAAACTTGTGAATTAGGTTCATGTTCTCTGACTTAACCCAGACACACAGTCCTCTGTTTTATATGTTGCGGGGGCCTCATATCAGCTGGTGTATGCTGTCAGGCTGGTGATCCAGTGTCTGAGAGATCTTGGAGATCCAGGTTAAATTGAGATGCTGGTCCTCCTCCACAGCTTGTTCCAGCTTTTCCATCATGTTTTAAAAGATAAAGAATAAATAAATAAATGACTCTAGTGGAAAGATTTAAACTGGCAAAGACTAAGTTTTAAACTGACATTAAAAGCATTGATGAGATATTGTCAGTTATCTAAATTGGAGTGAAGCAAAGAAGGGAAAGGTAAAGTAAAATGATGAGGAAGGGAAAAAGAGAGGGGAGACATAAAGATAGAAGGAAGGAGATGAGGGAAGGAAAATGAGTAGACAGGAAGGAATAGGATGGGAAAGGTGAGGAGAGCTTGAGAAAGGAGAGAAAAATGGGGGAGAGGAGAGGAGGAGGCAAGCCCAAAAGCACAGTATGTATTCCCACTATGTGGTTTTGTCCTTCATAGAAGGAAGTAGAAACAGCCCTGAGAAGAAATGCAGAATAGTTAGGGGTAGATTACATAGTACCATAGGTCTGTTTACATGTTTTCTTATTAATGGCATACATGAATGCATGCATGCTTGTGTGCGTGCATGTGTGTGTGTGTTGTTGTTGTTGTTGTTGTTGTTGTTATTGTTGTTGTTGTTGTGCACATGCATGCCAGGATGTACATGCGTATTTTAGAGGACAACTTGCAGCAGCCTGTGTTCTCTTCTATTATATGGATTTAGGAAATCAAACTCAGGCCACCAGGCTTGCAGGGCAAATGCGTTTACTTGGTGAGTCAACTTGCCTGCCTTCACAGGTAAATTTTTACCCAAAAAAAGTCTTAAGGAAGCTCCAATGGGCTTAAAAAAGAGCTGTAGGGGTGCTAAAGATTCTAGGAGGCCAAATGAATAAATGTGGTATTCGTGTAGATGTAAAGTGTTGCAGACAAATCCCCTTAAGGTGTTCTTGGACATTTTCAGGATGTTCATTGCTTTCCCTTATGTCTGACCTAAGACTCCATGTCTAGCTAATTGTTTAAGGTATACTCCTAGAGAACCACTGACTTCCACTATTTCAAAGCTGTTGATGTCATTGCCATCTCAAAGGTACATCACAGTTTACCCTCTTTGAAATAACCCCTCTTCCTGTGGTCTTCACATATTACTAAGTACATTGCTTTAGGATTATTTTGTTGTTGTGTTTTTTGTTCTGTAGCTAAGGAAATCTCATCTAACCACGTCTTCAGTAGGACATGTTACCTGAGAAAACCTAAATCTGTGTTCCACTACCATGGTCACGAATACTTGTCTCTAAACTCAAGTTTCTGTTGATCTTTTCAAGGCCAGAGCTGTGCTTGCTTACGAAAAGTTAATCAGCCACACTATCACTTACTTTCATAATGCCAAGTTTTGGAACAAATCAATACTGTGCTCCCTAAAGTCATAGGGAATAGTGGGAAGGCAGTAAATGATCCTGTGGTGTTATATTACTATAGTAAGGGAGTCCGGAGGTCCTCTTCACTGAAGCATGAAGCTTACAGAACAGCAGCTGTTGTCATATGTAGGTCTGTGACTCTGATGTCCTCCCTGTATCGCAAAGGCCTCATAGCTAAAATAGGTCTTCTTTTGGGGGTGGAGAACATTACATGACCTGCTGTGGATCTAAATCCTTTGTCCAGTGGTTTTTATTTGTAAATGATGATACAGAGAGAAGCTACATTTTCAGGGTTGTTGAAAGGGAGTATGCCCTGGACAGAGATATCATTCCTGTATGGTGTGGTATTTGGCCAGACTTAATATGAATGGCCGATAACTGGATAATACCAAGCATTAGCTAAAACTGAAAATAAAAAAAGAAAGTAGGAAAGGAAAAAAAGAAAAGAAGCAAGAAGAAAAGAAAAACAGCATTTTACCCAAGTCTCCCCTCTCCTTTCACATACTGGGACTCTGTTGGTCATAGAGATCAAAGGTTCCAGTATTTTGTTCTGAGTTTTTAGCTAGCTTCTGTACACTTAGCTATGTTTCAGAGTAAATATGTTTACTTTTGCTTGACTTTCTTGAATTTCTTGCTCATTATTTTAGCCAACATGTTCTGTTATAGTGCATATCTGTGCAGGGGGAGGGGGAGGGAGCTGCAGCATGTTCCTGCAATGTCTGGGGTAGAGGGCCTGGGATGGATTCTCAGGCTCAACCCCTTCTCTGTGCACAGATGGTTGGCCTTGAACACTAGTAGTCCCTGGATCTTGCTTTTATAAGTGTCTTACTGATAGTTATTCCCCAACTTATTCTCCCTACTCTCTGATTCTTCCACCCTGTGCATTCTCTTATTTTCTCTATATCATCTTAACAAATGTTCTTGCATTTTAGCTACAAAGTTGAAATTACTTGAGTTTCTCTCAATAGCCACCAGAGGGGGCACCAAATTACTAAGATTCATTGAGGCTTGGAGGACAATACTATATTTCGAATTTTTTTTTCTTTTTAATTTCTCAAATGTTCATCTCTGCCTTTCATAAGTGCCTAAGTACCATTTCTCTGTGCAGGGCTCCACAAACTTTTCCCAGCCCTATAAAATGTCTTAGATGCTAACCTCTGCAGGTTCTAAGCTACTTTCTCTGCTTTCCAGCAGAGAATCTTAGCATTGAGATTTCCTTCCAAATATTCTTCGTTGTTGCTGCATCATGGCCAGATTCCATATCTTGTCCCTTGACCATATGGATACCTGTCCTTGGCAATATGGGATTTCACCTCTCATTACTTGGTACTAAATTTCAACGCCAGCAGATGTCACTGCAGGCACCCAGGATGCCACCTTACAGAGGCCATGTACTTGCCTTCTAGTCTCACTCTGAAAGATCCTACCCTGTATATTCTAGGTTAACCTTGAGAATTTACCCTATCATCTTCAGATGACGCAGAGATCTCCAGATGGTTTTAGACCCACCCAGGAAATCACTAGTTCTGAACCTAAAATTTCCAGATACAGTAGGAGGGACTACAAGGGCAGGCTTCTGTAACATCCATGGGTCTTCACATAATGTGCACTTTCTTGCCCTCCAAGGATCAGAGAAGATCTGGATCCAGATGTAAGACAGGTAGTTATTCCATTTTCAAGCTCTCCCAACTGTTCTGGCTTTTTCCCATGTGGGATGGCTTTGCTTTAAAGGCTTTCAAACAGTCAGAAACCTGGCGGCTGGAGTTGATATGAACATGGAAGGATGCTACTTACTAGCTTTCCCCTCGTGGCTTGTCGATCTTGCTTTCTGATAAAACCCAGGACTACTAGCCCAGGAGTGTCACCACCCACAATGGGCTGGAGCCTTCCCCATCAAACAGTAATTAAAACAATGCCTTATAAACCTACCTACAACCCAATCTTTTGGAGGCATATTCTTGATTAAGGTTTCCTCCTTGTAGATGACTAGTTTGATTCAAGTTGACATAAAACTATGCAGCCTAAGGTCTGTGTAGCCAGTGATATTATTTTTCATTTTTTAAATATAAGGTTGCTTTGGTGGCACACATCTGTAATCCCAGCACTGGTGAAGCAAAGGCAACATCAACTGAAATACACAGCACCATGACTTAAAGAAAGATAGAGGTTAAGTAGGTAGGTAGGTAGGTAGACAGACAGACAGACGGACAGACAGATGATAGAAAAGACTGTTGTTGAATCTGAGAATTAAAGAGGAAGACTTACTTGGCTACCTTTAAAGAGCACCTTGTATGTTAACTTTCCAGCCCAAGTCTTCCCTTAACACACATACCTCTAAGTCAAAGGCTCTCAACCTCCCTAATGATCCAAGCCTTTAGAACAGTAGTACCTCAAGTTGTAGTGACTCTCAACCTTAAAGTTATTTTTATTGCTACCTCATAACTGTAATTGTGCTATAGTAGTGAATTATAATGTAAATATCTGGTTTTGCTTGTTTATTTGTTTGTTTTTCCAGGGTCTTAAGCAACCCCTGTGGAAAGATTCATTAATCCCCAAAGTGTTCAAACCCGCAGGTTGAGAATGACTTCTCTAAATGATACCCCATAATACCCTACAGGGCTGAAAGAAAGAGGAAGAGAAAACAGATTCCATTCCCTGAATCCAATTTAGCCTCCACACAGCTCACCCTGTGCCCTGCAGGTAATCTTGCATTCTTTCTAGGAACTTCAAACTCCCCACCTCCAGCCTTCAAAGAATAATGGATCTTCACTTCCAGCAGAGGGCGCCTAGTCCCTGCTCTGAGCCGCAGAACTTCTTGAACTCTGTCTTGTACAACAGCCTCTGCAAGTACGTTCCAGCTGCTTTGCTAACCACCCTCTCAGTGTCCTCTCAGTTGAAGAGCAGTGTATCTACAACATCAAATCATCTGCTTTTTGTTAAGCTCCGTTGTCAAATTCTCCTTAGTTTTATTTTTTCTTTCAATTGCAACTAAGGATCTTTTTGCTTTCTGATCCTGCCTGCTTTTCTATGAGAAATCTAAACACCAGGGAGAAATGGATTTGATTAGGAAGCCTCTAAGAGGGTAAAGGACATCACTGGAAAAAAGCACAAGCAAACTCAGATCTTCTGAAAGCAGCGGGAGGTATTCACTGCTTTGGCCTCTGTTCAACCCTTTAAAACATTTCTCCCAAGAGTTATTAATATTTGAAAATGTTATTTTCTTTTTCATGCTTGCTTTTGTTTTACTTGTTTTGAGGTGGGATCACACTGTTCACCAGTTCAGACTGGTCTTGACTTTAAAATTCTTCCTCCCTCCACCTCTGAGTGCTGGATTCCAAACATAAGGCATGTGTTAAAAATGACCAGTTAGCAAATTATTTCCTCTTCTTCTTCTTCTTCCTCTTCTTCCTCTTCCTCTTCTTCTTCTTCTTCTTCTTCTTCTTCTTCTTCTTCTTCTTCTTCTTCTTCTTCTTCTTCTTCTTCTTCTTCTCCTTCTCCTTCTCCTTCTCCTTCTCCTTCTTCTCCTCCTCCTCACCTTCTTCTTCTTCCTCCTCCTCCTCCCCCTCCCTCCTCCTCCTCCTCTTCCTTCTCCTTCTTTTTCTGCTCCTGCTCTCTCTTCTCCTGCTCCTGCTTCTCCTTTTCCTTCTCCTTCTCCCCTTCCCCTCTTTCTCCTTCTTCTCCTCCTTCTTTTTTATATTTGTTTTGTATATGTGTGTGGTTTATGTGTATGTGAGTCATGTGCACATGTCTCGTGTTGCATGGAGGAAGGTCAGAGAATGGCTAGAGGGAATCAGCTCCCTCATTCCCACCATGTGGGTTATGGGGAATGAACTCAGGTCATCAACCTTGATGATAACTACATTTATCCACTGAGCCATCTCATAGACCCAGAATTACATTTGTATAAACTGATTTTCATTTTCTGGTCACTCCACCCATTGGTCTCTAACAAGAAATCACAGAAATCACAGGGAGACAGAACCAAATAAAACCACCCATCTTTTACTTTCAGAAAGAGAAGACCAACAAACAAGCAAACAACAAAACAACAAAGCAAATAACAATCAAGATCTTTGAAGTAAATATTACTTATACAAGTGCATTTGATGTCTTTGATTTCAGTCAACAGATTAAGAGAGCTGACTTTTCCTGCATCAGGAAGGCACTTCATGAGCTACTCAAAGGAAGTGTTGCACGTTTGTATTTGCAGTGTTGCTGAAACTTTCACCTTAGTAACTGCCTCATTTTTGTCATTCCATCTACAGGAGACATTGATTTTCAAGCATAAGAGAAGTTTGGATTACCTTGCTGTGAAACACAAAGGAGTGACAGTATTCAATTTGGGTTGAGGCAGTCTTTAACAGTGAACCCATTGCATGCCTTTACAAAAATCCCACCTCAGAATGTTCTTTAGTGGTTCTCATATATGGAGAAAGATGGGACTGGAGAGACAGTTCACATACCTGTTTTACCCACAGAGATGAACCATTTCCAAGAAGTAGGAAGGTCCAAGTTCAGTGAGAGAACACATCTCAAAAAATAACATGGAGTGTACTAAAAGATACTTGCTGTCAATCTATGGCCTCTACATGTACATACATGTACACTTCCACACACATGTGCACAGACTCATACTCACACACAACACAGGCAAACACAAAGATAAAACTTAAAGAATTCATTTTGAGTACCCAGTCTGATGCTCGTGTGACCATCTCTACTTCACCTCTAGTCAAGCATGAACTATAATTCTTACAAATTGTCTCCAATAATCAATAACACCACTAGTAAAACAAAGATTTATTATTGCGGTTTTAAAAAAATTTATAAGTGTGAGAGGAAATTAAGGGCTCAAGGAGACAAGTCAATAAAAGTACTTCTTTTATCCCTGGCCAAGTGCTTCCCTTGGATAACTATGATGCCATATCTATCTGCAATGTGTCCCAGGTGTGGCAGGCAGGAACATTGTACCCTGTGTTTATAATGCACACTGTGTTTACATTGCAATGACAAATGTTCTGCAACCTTTGTAAATTGTGAACCTTGACTAGTGACTCCTTTCTATAATAACAGCAGGAACCAGATAAGGAGCTTACACATAGCCTGGTTTGTGATAAACCCAGGTTAGGGGCATCCCTGGGACCACCACACAATTTTCCTTTTCTCTTCATTTCGACTTCCATTCCACTCATGAAAATTAATCTTTATTGGCAAATAGGCTGGATTTAGAATTGCCTCAGAAGCATGTCTCTGGGCATACCTGTCTGGACATTCCCAGAAAGGTATAGCTAAGGAAGGAAGACTCACCTATGGGCTATAGAGAGGAATTGAAAAAAAAGGGGGGGACTTAGAAAGCACAAGGAGCATCAGCAACCATTTGTCTCTGTTTCCTGGTCCAACAGAATGTGAGGAGCCCCAGCCACATGATAATACCAGGAACACATCCCTACCATGATGGAGTATGAGCCCAGATAAATTGATGCAGCTCAGGCCTGCCTGCTTCATAAAGGTTGTACTGCTCCCATTAGGCTGGCCCTCTTACATCAATTATAAATCAATAAAATGCCCATCTGCATACCCACAGCCAATATAATGAAAGAAGTCCTTCAGTTGAGGCTTTCTCTTCATATTGTGTCTAGTTCGTGTCGTTAACAATAAAAAGCAAGTAACTTGAGTTCAGTTCCCAGTAGCCACTTTGGACAGCTCATGACAGACTGCAACTCCATCATTCTCCTCTGTTCTCCAAAAGGACACATGTCACTATTTTATATAATAAGCTTGAACATGTATGGGTTTTCGTATCTTCAGGTGTCCAATTCCTGGGGATATCTAGGGATAGCCTACAACCTCAGGCCTGACTACCCTCCAACCACACCACACCTGTAGTTCTCACATCTAAAACTTTCACTAGTCCCCACTACAGGGCTTGGCTCTAGATTCTGAATGATTTAAATCCCTCTGACCAGGGTAAGTCACTAAACTTTGAACAGTAATATCTTCCAGATATTAGTTATTGTATGGACAGATTAACCATATAAGTTACAAGACAGATCTCAATTTCAGAACTAAGAAAAAGATCTTCAGAGTGCAGAAAAACCCACACTCCGGAGGTGCACACTCAGAAAGGCAGCTGGCGCACTCTCCTCTCTTGTCAAGCCCTACTTGGAGATCATTAGATCAGGTGGGCACAGAAACCTGAGTCAGCATTGAAAACAGAAAGGCATGCTATAGAATTTCAGGTTTTTAGCATGGGATGATGGTGCCCTCTTGTGATAATTTCTAAGACAAGCTGGTTTTCATCTGAGATGTGATGCTCTTATTGTCAAAGTATTTTTTAATCTTCTAGACAATCAAATATTTTATGTGAAATTTCAATATATGTATCTGACATTATGTAGAATATCTTTAGAACATTTTAATAAAATTAGTTCATTGAAAGTTTCATACATGTATATATTTTGAAAGATTTATTATTATTATTATTAATTATTATTATTGGTGTATGTTATTGCAGCATTATTTCAGTGCCTATGGAATCCAGAAGTTGGCAACAGATCTTCTTGGATGAGGTGAGCTTACATGTAGCTGTGAGACACCCCACTTAGGTGTTAGTAATTCAGGTCCTCTAGAAGGGCAGTAAATAAGCCATTTCTTCATCACTTTAACACTTGCATATTGAAAAAAGTCTAATAATTCAATATCCACACAAAGTGTGAAGAAAGAAACCATTGCAATAGATAGTTAAGGGTTTATCAGTGACAGGGGGTGTTGGAAGTCTGGAGCAGGAGGATTAAAGAGAGAAGTGAAGGGAAGAGTGCTGTAGGGATAGACTGTCAAAAGGGACAGCTAAAATTAAGGGCCATTTGACCAGTAGTATGAAAACCTATTACAGTGGAAGCTTCCTAAATATAAACACATATGACAGAGATCTAAAAAATCAGCAAATACTGGGGGATAAGAAGCCACAATTGTAGACATCTTGTCATCAAATAAAGTAGTACTGGGAATGTGTTATACCTAACTGAGATTTGGGCCAAATGAGTCCAATGGGAATCTACAAACAACCTAAGCTTTAGCCAAGACTCTAAGTTACTCTCCAAAAATGGACATTAAGTTCCTCCTTTTGGAAACGATGCCTACACAACTCATTGAAATGGAAAAGTTGAGTTGGTGCCAACATAAAGCCTTCACTCCAACATTCTAGTGTCTTTAGTACAGGAAGATATTCTACAGGTTACCAAAAGAGAAACAAAAATCAACGCAGCTTTGACACAGTGAAAACACTGCTATCCACTGAAAACAGGGAGAATCATGAAGCCTGCAAGACTGCTTGACACAGTTCCAGAGAAGTTGATCTGTGTGCTTCAATTGCTGTCCTTCTACCTGTAAATTTTGGGTTTTTGGTCTTTGCATGTTGCATTCTTTTTCTTAATTGGATATTTTATTTATTTACATGTCAAATGCCATGCCCTTTCCAAGTTTCCCCTCTGCAAACCCCCTATCCCATCCCCACCCCCCTGCTTCTATGAGGGTGCTCTCCGACTCACTCCCACTTTGCAGCCCTGGCATTCTTCCACACTGGGGCATTGAGCCTTTACAGGACTAAGGGCTTCTTCCCCAGTGGATGAGGCCATCCTCTGCTACAGATGCAGCGGAAACCAAGCAAACCCCCTCTGCTCCTTCACTCCTTTCCCTATCTCCTCCAATGAGGTCTCTGTGCTCAGCCCAATGGTTGGCTGCCCCACCTGTATCTATATCTGTATCTGTCAGACTCTGTCAGAGCCTCTCAGAAGACATCTATATGGGGCTCTTGTCAGCAAGCACTTTTTGTCATCTGCAATAATGTCTGGGTTTGGTGTCTGTATATGGGATGGATCCCCAGATGGGGGAGTCTCTGGACTTCCTTCAGTCTCTGTTACACACTTTAGACAGGAGCAATCCTGGGTTTTGTAGGTGAATGGGTGCCCTCTTCCTCCTTCTGGGGGCCTTGCCTATCCTCTGAATATGGTCTTACAGGTTCTTACTCCCCTAAGTTAGGAATTTCAGTCTTAGGCACTTTCTTCTTTACAATTCATTTTATGGCTTTTCCTGAGAAAACAATGTCTGAATTTTTTAGTAAAATCCTAAAATGAACTCCATCTCACTATTTGGACATTTTCCTCATGCCCTGGAGATCATAAGCACATAGATAATCACATAGCTAGTTGAATCCAGGAATCTTCTTGGGGTATCTGCCCCTGAGAAAACTCAAATTGTATAATTGGTGCAGGATAAATAGAGACAATTGACAAACTCTGACTGGCCAGGAAAATGGGTACAGATTCAGGGTCTCTTTTTGTCATAAGCTTAAAGCTCCCTGAAAAGGTAGTTTAATGATGGAGGGGGCGATCATATAGCATATACCCTTGGAGGAATAGAGCTCAGTAAATAAGGCAGATTGACTAAAATAAACTTTTCCTATTTCATACTTCATAGCACAAATGGGGTACCATATAGTTACCCATAGTCAAAATTTCTGACTCAGAATTGTTCCTGTTTAAAAGAACGAAAGAGACAGAAACAGAGAAGATACTGAGGGAAAGGTGGTCCAATGACCAGCCCAACTTGGGATCCATCTCATGAGAAGGCACCACAGACTGACACTATTACTGATGCTATAATATACTTATGGACAGGAGATGAACATGGCTGTCCTCTTAGAAGCCCAACAAGTAGCTGACTGAGACAGATGCAGATACTTATACTCAACTATTGGCCTGAAGTCAGGGACTCCTATGGTAGAATTAGGGGGCGAATGGAAGAAGCTGAAGTGGACGGTGACTTCATAGGAAGATCAGCAGTCTCAACTAACGTTGATCCCTGGGAACTTCCAGAATCTGAGCAACCAACAAAGCAGCTTATACAGCTGGTCCTAGGCTCCTTACACACACACACACACACACACACACACACACACACACACACACACACACACACACACACATATATATATATATATATATATATATATATATATATATATATCAGAGGACTGCCTGGTTTGGCCTCAGTGGAAGATGTCCCTAGTGCTCCAGAGACTTGAGGTCCCAGGGAGGGGGAGGCCTTATGGGAAAAGAATGGGATGAGGAACTGTGAAAAGAAATACCAGATGGGGGACAACACCTAGATCGTAAATAAATAAAATAATAATTTAAAAAAGAAGTTAGATATTAGTCTTTGCTATTTATAAAAACATCATTTACGATATTTTCAGTTTTTCTGGGGTGCTTTAAAACTATAAACATTTCCAGTCTGAAATACTATAATAATATGTGTGTTTGCTTTGTAGGAAACATTCTTTAGATTCTTTAAATTGGAGTTAAAGGGCTAATAATAAGAATAAAATATGTTTTGTTTGTATTTTATAATTGTAACTGAACTTGTAGCCCTGGCCATATAATGAAAATAAAACACATAATCTGTACCACTTGGATGATCAATATACTGTCTTTTTTCTGTCAAGATTTATAAATAAAGAAATAGTGGTTGCTAGTAAGTCGGAGCCATTGAAGTGGCCAGATTGCTAGTCAGTCAGAGCTGCCAGATTCCTCTGACCATCTCAGTTAACTTCCTCCCTCTGCTTGCTGCTGGTTCCTTATCTCCTCTGCAGGGAACACTGTCAGCAGGGGAAAGGCTCCCACTCTTTGATCTACAGTGGTTTTCTGCATGCAAGCTATGTTAGTGCAAAAATTGCAAAAATTGTGAGAGTAATGAAAAAAACATCTGATTTTACTTAAGGTCTACTTTATGAGATGGAGGTCATAACCAACAATATTTGTTGACCAAGAACCTGATACTAGCTAGGTATGGACCTAGAAGACCAAATAAAGTGATTCCTAATGACATTCTAGTATACTCATAGATTAGTCCATTCCTTTGACACCATCAGAGAAACTTCCTTCAGAAGCAGAGGGAAACAAATACAGAGACCCACAGGCAGACAATAAGTAAAGAGTGAGAGACCTTGGAACACTATCTCTAAATGGTATTCCTGCATCAAATCTCTCATCTCAGTATTTATGGAACCTTGCAGAAGAGAAGACCAGAAGTATAAGAGACACAGGCAATAGAGGACAACAAGAAACCAAAGCCCACTAAACCAATATGTTCAATACACATATGGATTACAGAACCTTAGACAGCACACACAGGTCACCCTTTCTGGAGTGAGTGAGCCATTGTTATACTTCTGAAACTATACTATGTAACCCAGTACAACTAGTGTGTTTATCCTATTGTGAATCACAACTGTGATTTAATATATATCCATTCCATCAGTTCCATTTTCTAGAGAGCACAAATACAGAATATATGTGCTAGAGAGTATCCGATATATCAGATAGATAAATGCATTAGATAGAAAGATAGGTAGAAACGCCCAAGGAGCAGAGGCAGGCAGGGCTAGGCTGATGTCAATGCCTGTATGTATGTGCCAAGGAAAGCATCCACTTCACGGTTGGGGCCACACAGCTGGGATATAAATAACCTGCATCACAGAAAATATCCCTTCATGTGGGTTACATCACAGAACTCTGCTTCCACAGAGCAAATGAATGGGCTTTCATCCAAAGTCAAGAGCATCTCCTTTTAATAGCCAAGAGAGTGGGCACATCCAAAGATGTTGACTCCTATCTCCCTTCTATGTTCTGTGATTATAAACATGGAGTTTCCTGTATAGAGAAGTCTTACCTCACTCAAGGGTTGCACTGAGGGATATCCCATACAGATTGCTCAACTGTTTCCTACGTTCATTAGAGGATTCATCCACAACCTAGGCTTCCAAAGTAGCCTCTGACAGCATAAGTTAAAATTCCTGTAAATTCTCACTTCAGGTCATCAACTCTTCTATTCTCCACCCCAAATGAAATATTGCTTAGTTCAGCAAATCTTTTATTCAGCACGTTTCTTTTGCATCTCAGTGGTTTTATTTCAACATTTTTATATTTATTGCCTACCATATGATACTTGTATATATTCTGCAATATTCGAATCAGACAAAGTATATTTTCACCTCACTTCATGCATTTGTCATGACTTTGTGGTCAAATATTCATAATCCCCTTTTCAAATGTATATATTTTGGTATATATATTAATATTTGTTTCTTATATTGGTAACTCAATATCTATTGGTAAATCTCTCATTTTATTGGATATTTCCTCTAAGAAGTTATTTACTTTTGTATATTTATGTGTATTGGAGCCAATGCACATCTGAGTACAGGCTATTAATGACTTGTTTTATGTCAAGTTGACGCAAGCTGGAATCATCAGACAGGGGGGAGCCTCAGTTTAGGAAATGCCTCCATGAGATACAGATGTAACCATTTTCTCAATTAGTGAATGAAGGAGGGGCCAATTCATTGTGGGATGTGCCATTCCTGGACTCCTGGTCCTAGGTTCTATAAGAAAAAAGGCCAGGAAGAGTACTTCAGTATGAAACACCCTTCAATGACCTCTCCATAAGTGCTGAATGCAGGGTCCTGCCCTGTTTGAGTTCCTATCTGAATTTCTTCAATGATGAACAGCAATATGGAAATGTAAGCCAAATGAAATATTTCTTCCCTATTTTGCCTTTTGGTTATGGCAGTTTATCACAGCAATAAAAGACTTCACTAAAATTTTCCTTGACAGAGAAGCAAGGAAAGGGAGTTAAAAGTTAAATCTGAAGATACAGATGGCTGGAAGTTGCCTGCCATGAGTGCTCAAAACTGAATGAGGGTCCTCTGCAAGAAGAGTTTGTACTTCAAAGGCTAAACCTTATTCCCAGCCCTGCAATGGGCATTCCTTAAATAATCTTTTTATTGGACATTTTTAATTTACATTTCAAATGTTTTTCTCTTTCCCAGTTTCCCATCCATTATGCCCCTATCGGATCACCCCTCCCCCTTCTCTAGGAGGGTATTCCCACTCACTCACTCCCTTCTGAGTACCCACCCTGACATTCCCCTACACTGTGGGATCCAGCCTTGGCAGACCAAGGGCTTCTCCTCCCATTGGTGCCCAACAAGGGCAGCCTCTGCTAAATATGCAGCTGGAGCCATGGGTCTGTCCATGTGTATTCTTTAGATGGTGGTTTAGTATCTGAGAGCTCTGGTTGTTATTGTTGTTCTTATGTGGTTGCAAACCCCTTCAGCTCCTTCAATTCTTTCTCTAACTCCTCCAATGCAGAACCCATTCCCAGGTCAATGATTTGCTGCTAGCATTCACCTCTGCATTTGTCGTGATCTGGCTGAGCCTTTCAGGAGACAGCTATATCAGGCTCCTGTCAGCATGCACATCTTGGCATCCCCAAAAGTGAGTGAGTTTGGTGGCTGTAAGTTTATGGGTTGAATCCCCAGTTAGGGCAGGATCTGAATGACCATTCCTTCAGTTTCTGCTCCAAACTTTGGATATAGAAATCTCCTCCTATAAATATTTTTGTCCCCCCTTATAAGAAGGACTGAAGCATTTACACTTTGGTCATTCTTCTTGATCTTCATGTGGCCTGTGGATTGTATCTTGGGTAATTCAAGCTTTTAGGCTAATATCCACTTATCTGTGAGTGCATACAATGTGTGGGTTGTGTGTGTGTGTGTGTGTGTGTGTGTGTGTGTGTGTGTGTGTGTTTCTTTTTTGTGACTGGGTTAACTCACTCAGGATGACATTTTCTAATTGCATCCATTTGCCTAAAAATTCCATTAAAACATTGATTTTGATAGATGAGTAATACTCCATTGTGTGGAATATTACTTTATCCATTCTTTGTTGAAGGGCATCTAGGTTCACTCCAGCTTCTGGCTATTATAAATAAGGCTTCGATGAGCATAGTGGAGCATGTGTCCTTGTTATATGTTGGAGCATTATTTGGGTATATGCCCAGGAATGTTGAAGCTGAGTCATCATGATGTACTATGTCAAATTTTCTGAAGAACCAGACTAATTTCCAGAGTGGTTGTATCAGCTGGAAATCCCACTAACAATGGAGAAGTGTTCCCCTATCTGTACATCCTTGCCAGCATCTGTTGTCACCTGAGTATTGGATGTGAGCCATTCTGACTGTTATGAGGTGGAATCTCAGGTTTGTTTTGATTTGCATTTCCCTTATAACTAGGGATGTTGTACATTTCTTTAGGCACTTCTCAGTCATTCAGTATTCCTCAGCTGAGAATTCTTTGTTTAGCTCTGTACCCCATTTTTTTTGGTGATTGCATTCTATCTGTTTATTGTTTTTGGTAAGATGTTCATTTTAATCCCAGCTGTCCATGAGCATGGGAAATATTTCCATCTTCCGGAATGTTTTTTTTTTTTGGTTTCCGGGCAAACATCCCCCTCCCACCTCCCCTTCCTTATGGGTGTTCCCCTCCCAACCCTCCCCCCATTGCCGCCCTCCCCCCAACAGTCTAGTTCACTGGGGGTTCAGTCCTAGCAGGACCCAGGGCTTCCCCTTCCACTGGTGCTCTAACTAGGATATTCATTGCTACCTATGAGGTCAGAGTCCAGGGTCAGACCATGTATAGTCTTTAGGTAGTGGCTTAGTCCCTGGAAGCTCTGGTTGCTTGGCATTGTTGTACATATGGGGTCTCGAGGCCCTTCAAGCTCTTCCAGTTCTTTCTCTGAGTCCTTCAACGGGGGTCCTATTCTCAGTTCAGTGGCTTGCTGCTGGCATTCGCCTCTGTATTTGCTGTACTCTGGCTGTCTCTCTCAGGAACGATCTACATCCAGCTCCTGTCGGTCTGCACTTCTTTGCTTCATCCATCTTGTCTAATTGGGTGGCTGTATATGTATGGGCCACATGTGGGGCAGGCTCTGAATGGGTGTTCCTTCAGTCTCTGTTTTAATCTTTGCCTCTCTCTTCCCTGCCAAGGGTATTCTTGTTCCCCTTTTAGAGAAGGAGTGAAGCATTCACATTTTGATCATCCGTCTTGAGTTTCATTTGTTCTAGGCATCTAGGGTAATTCAAGCATTTGGGCTAAAAGCCACTTATCAGTGAGTGCATACCATGTATGTCTTTCTGTGATTGGGTTAGCTCACTCAGGATGATATTTTCCAGTTCCAACTATTTGCCTACGAATTTCATAAAGTCGTTGTTTTTGATAGCTGAGTAATATTCCATTGTGTAGATGTACCACATTTTCTGTATCCATTCCTCTGTTGAAGGGCATCTGGGTTCTTTCCAGCTTCTGGCTCTTATAAATAAGGCTGCGATGAACATAGTGGAGCACATGTCTTTTTTATATGTTGGGGCATCTTTTGGGTATATGCCCAAGAGAGGTATAGCTGGATCCTCAGGCACTTCAATGTCCAATTTTCTGAGGAACCTCCAGACTGATTTCCAGAATGGTTGTACCAGTTTGCAATCCCACCAACAATGGAGGAGTGTTCCTCTTTCTCCGCATCCTCGCCAGCATCTGCTGTCACCTGAGTTTTTGATCTTAGCAATTCCTACTGGTGTGAGGTGAAATCTCAGGGTTGTTTTAATTTGCATTTCCCTGTGACTAAAGATGTTGAACATTTCTTTAGGTGTTTCTCAGCCATTCGGCATTCCTCAGCTGTGAATTCTTTGTTTAGCTCTGAACCCCATTTTTTAATAGGGTTATTTGTCTCCCTGCGGTCTAACTTCTTGAGTTCTTTGTATATTTTGGATATAAGGCCTCTATCTGTTGTAGGATTGGTAAAGATCTTTTCCCAATCTGTTGGTTGCTGATTTGTCCTAACCACAGTGTCCTTTGCCTTACAGAAGCTTTGCAGTTTTATGAGATCCCATTTGTCGATTCTTGATCTTAGAGCATAAGCCACTGATGTTTTGTTCAGGAAATTTTTTCCAGTGCCCATGTGTTCCAGATGCTTCCCTAGTTTTTCTTCTATTAGTTTGAGGGTATCAGGTTTGATGTGGAGGTCCTTGATCCATGTGGACTTAAGCTTTGTACAGGGTGATAAGCATGGATCAATCTGCATTCTTCTACATGTTGACCTCTAGTTGAACCAGCACCATTTGCTGAAAATGCTCTTTTTTCCATTGAATGTTTTCGGCACCTTTGTCAAAAATCAGGTGCCCATAGGAGTGTGGGTTCATTTCTGGGTCTTCAATTCTATTCCATTGGTCTATCTGTCTGTCTCTGTACCAATACCATGCAGTTTTTATCACTATTGCTCTGTAATACTGCTTGAGTTCAGGGATAGTGATTCCCCCTGAAGTCCTTTTATTGTTGAGGATAGTTTTAGCTACCCTGGGTTTTTTGTTATTCCAGATGAATTTGCAAATTGTTCTGTCTAACTCTTTGAAGAATTGGATTGGTATTTTGATGGGGATTGCATTGAATCTGTAGATCGCTTTTGGTAAAATGGCCATTTTTACTATATTAATCCTGCCAATCCATGAGCATGGGAGATCTTTCCATCTTCTGAGGTCTTCTTCAATTTCTTTCTTCAGTGTCTTGAAGTTCTTATTGTACAGATCTTTTACTTGCTTGGTTAAAGTCACACCGAGGTACTTTATATTATTTGGGTCTATTATGAAAGGTGTCGTTTTCCTAATTTCTTTCTCAGCTTGATTCTCTTTTGGGTAGAGGAAGGCTACTGATTTATTTGAGTTAATTTTATACCCAGCCACTTTGCTGAAGTTGTTTATCAGCTTTAGTTGTTCTCTGGTGGAACTTTTGGGATCACTTAAATAAACTATCATATCATCTGCAAATAGTGATATTTTGACTTCTTTTTTCTGATCTGTATCCCCTTAACCTCCTTTTGTTGTCTGATAGCTCTGGCTAGAACTTCAAGAACTATATTGAATAAGTAGGGAGAGAGTGGGCAGCCTTGTCTAGTCCCGGATTTTAGTGGGATTGCTTCAAGTTTCTCTCCATTTAGTTTAATGTTAGCAAATGGTTTGCTGTATATGGCTTTTACTATGTTTAGGTATTGGCCTTGAATTCCTATTCTTTCCAGTACTTTTATCATGAAGGTGTGTTGAATTTTGTCAACTGCTTTCTCAGCATCTAATGAAATGATCATGTGGTTTTGTTCTTTCAGTTTGTTTATATAATGGATCACATTGATGGTTTTCCATATATTAAACCATCCCTGCATGCCTGGGATGAAGCCTACTTGATCATGGTGGATGATTGTTTTGATGTGCTCTTGGAATCGGTTTGCCAGAATTTTATTGAGTATTTTTGCATCGATATTCATAAGGGAAATTGGTCTGAAGTTCTCTTTCTTTGTTGGGTCTTTGTGTGGTTTAGGTATAAGAGTAATTGTGGCTTCATAGAAGGAATTTGGGAGTGATCCATCTGTTTTAATTTTGTGGAATAGTTTGGATAATATTGGTATGAGGTCTTCTATGAAGGTTTGATAGAATTCTGCACTAAACCCGTCTGGACCTGGGCTCTTTTTTCTTGGTAGACCTTTAATGACTGCTTCTCTTTCCTTAGGAGTTATGGGGTTGTTTAACTGGTTTATCTGTTCCTGATTTAACTTTGGTACCTGGTATTTGTCTAGGAAATTGTCCATTTCCTGTAGATTTTCAAGTTTTGTTGAATATAGGCTTTTATAGTAAGATCTGATGATTTTTTGAATTTCCTCTGAAGCTGTAGTTATGTCTGATTTTGTTAATTTGGACACACTCTCTGGGTCCTCTCGTTAGTCTGGCTAAGGGTTTATCTATCTTGTTGATTTTCTCAAAGAACCAACTTTTGGTTCTGTTGATTCTTTCTATGGTCCTTTTTGTTTCTACTTGGTTGATTTCAGCTCTGAGTTTGATTATTTCCTGCCTTCTACTCCTCCTGGGTGTATTTGCTTCTTTTTGCTCTAGAGCTTTTAGCTGTGCTGTCAAGCTGCTGACATATGCTCTTTCCTGTTTCTTTCTGCAGGCACACAGCACTATGAGTTTTCCTCTTAGCACAGCTTTCATTGTGTCCCATAAGTTTGGGTATGTTGTACCTTCATTTTCATTAAATTCTAAAAAGTTTTTAATTTCTTTCTTTATTTCTTCCTTGACTAGGTTATCATTCAGTAGAGCATTGTTCAATTTCCACGTTTATGTGGGCATTCTTCCCTCATTGTTATTGAAGACCAGTTTTAGGCCATGGTGGTCTGATAGCACGCATGGGATTATTTATATCTTTCTGTACCTGTTGAGGCCCGTTTTTTGACCAACTATATGGTCAATTTTGGAGAAAGTACCATGAGGAGCTGAGAAGAAGGTATATCCTTTTGCTTTAGGATAGAATGTTCTATAAATATCCGTTAAGTCCATTTGGCTCATGACTTCTCTTAGTCTGTCTATGTCTCTGTTTAATTTCTGTTTCCATGATCTGTCCATTGATGAGAGTGGGGTGTTGAAATCTCCCACTATTATTGTGTGAGTTGCAATATGTGTTTTGAGCTTTAGTAAGGTTTCTTTTACATATGTAGGTGCCCTTGTATTTGGGGCATAGATATTTAGGATTGAGAGTTCATCTTGATGGATTTTTCCTTTGATGAATATGAAGTGTCCTTCCTTATCTTTTTTGATGACTTTCAATTGAAAATTGATTTTATTTGATATTAGAATGGCTACTCCAGCTTGCTTCTTCTGACCATTTGCTTGGAAAGTTGTTTTCCAGCCTTTCACTCTGAGGTAGTGTCTGTCTTTGTCTCTGAGGTGTGTTTCCTCTAGGCAGCAGAATGCAGGGTCCTCGTTGCGTATCCAGTTTGTTAATCTATGTCTTTTTATTGGGGAGTTGAGGCCATTGATGTTGAGAGATATTAAGGAATAGTGATTATTGCTTCCTGTTATATTCATATTTGGATGTGAGGTTATGTTTGTGTGCTTTTCTTCTGTTTGTTTTGTTGCCAAGACAATTAGTTTCTTGCTTCTTCTAGGGTATAGCTTGCCTCCTTATGTTGGGCTTTACCCTTTATTATCCTTTGTAGTGCTGGATTTGTAGAAAGATATTGTGTAAATTTGGTTTTGTCATGGAATATCTTGGTTTCTCCATCTATGTTAATTGAAAGTTTTGCAGGATACAGTAACCTGGGCTGGCATTTGTGTTCTCTTAGGGTCTGTGTGACATCTGTCCAGGATCTTCTGGCCTTCATAGTTTCTGGCTAGAAGTCTGGTGTGATTCTGATAGGTCTGCCTTTATATGTTACTTGACCTTTTTCCCTTACTGCTTTTAATATTCTTTCTTTATTTTGTGCGTTTGGTGTTTTGACTATTATGTGATGGGAGGTGTTTCTTTTCTGGTCCAATCTATTTGGAGTTCTGTAGGCTTCTTGTATGCCTATGGGTATTTCCTTTTTTAGGTCAGGGAAGTTTTCTTCTATGATTTTGTTGAAGATATTTACTGGTCCTTTGAGCTGGGAGTCTTCACTCTCTTCTATACCTATTATCCTTAGGTTTGATCTTCTCATTGAGTCCTGGATTTCCTGTATGTTTTGGACCAGTAGCTTTTTCTGCTTTACATTATCTTTGACAGTTGAGTCAATGATTTCTATGGAATCTTCTGCTCCTGAGATTCCCTCTTCCATCTCTTGTATTCTGTTGGTGAAGCTTGTATCTACAGCTCCTTGTCTCTTCATTTGATTTTCTATATCCAGGGTTGTTTCCATGTGTTCTTTCTTGATTGCTTCTATTTCCATTTTTAATTCCTTCAACTATTTGATTGTGTTTTCCTGGAATTCTTTCAGGGATTTTTGTGTCTCCTCTCTATGGGTTTCTACTTGTTTATTTATGTTTTCCTGGAATTCTTTCACTCATTTTTGCGATTCCTCTCTGTAGGCTTCTACATGTTCTCTAAGGGAGTTCTTCATGTCTTTCTTGAAGTCCTCCAGCATCATGATCAAATATGATTTTGAAACTAGATCTTGCTTTTCTGGTGTGTTTGGATATTCCATGTTTATTTTGGTGGGAGAATTCGGCTCCGATGATGGCATGTAGTCTTGGTTTCTGTTGCTTTGGTTACTGCGCTTGCCTCTCGCCATCAGATTATCTCTAGTGTTACTTTGTTCTGCTATTTCTGACAGTGGCTAGACTGTCCTATAAGCCTGTGTGCCAGGAGTGCTGTATATCTGTTTTCCTGTTTTCTTTCAGCCAGTTATGGGGACAGAGTGTTCTGCTTTCGGGCGTGTAGTTTTTCCTCTCTACAGGTCTTCAGCTGTTCCTGTGGGCCTGTGTCTTGAGTTCACCAGGCAGGTCACTTGCAGCAGAAAAGTTGGTCTTACCTGTGGTCCCGAGGCTCAAGATTGCTCGCGGGGTGCTGCCCACGAGCTCTCTGCGGCGGCAGCAACCAGGAAGATATGCGCCTCCCTTTCCCAGGAGCTTCCGTGCACTAGGGTTCCAGATGGCGTTTGGTGTTTTCCTCTGGCGTCTGAGATGTGTGTGCAGAGTGCAGTCTCTTCTGTTTTCCCAGGCGTGTCTGCCTCTCTGAAGGTTTAGCTCTCCCTCCCACGGGATTTGGGTGCAGAGAACTGTTTATCCGGTCTGTTTCCTTCAGGTTCCAGTGGTGTCTCAGGCGCAGGGGTCCTGCTGCTCCTGGGCCCTCCCCTATGGGAACCCAGAGGCCTTATACAGTTTCCTCTTGGGCCAGGGATGTGGGCAGGGGTGGGCAGTGTTGTGGTCTCCTCCGCTCTGCAGCCTCGGGAGTGCCCACCTGACCATTCGGTGAGGTCTCTCTCCCACGGGGTTTGGGAGCAGAGAGCTGCTGCGGGCCGGGATCCGCGGGTCTGTACCCCATTTTTAATAGGGGTATTCTAACTTTTTGAGTTCTTTGTTTATATTGGGTATTAGCCCTCTAATGGATGCAGGATTGATAAAGATCTTTTCCCTATCTGAAGGTTGCCATTTTGTCCTAATGACAGTGTCTTTTGCCTTATATAAGCTTTACAATTTTATGAGGTCACATTTGTCGATTCTTGATCTTAGAACATAAGCTACTGGTGTTCTCTTCAGGAAATTTTCCCCAGTGCTTATGTGTTCAAGCCTCTTTCCGACATTTTCTTGAATTAATTTGAGTACATCTGGTTTTATGTGGAGGTCCTTGGTCTACTTGGACTTGAACTTTGTACAGGGTGATAAGAATGAATCATTTTGCATTCTTCTACATGGTGACTTCCAGTTGAACCAGCAATCTTTGTTGAAAATGCTATCTTTACTTCATTAGATGGTTTAAACTCCTTTGTCAAAGATCAAGTGACCATAGGTGTGTGGGTTCATTTCTGGGTCTTCAATTCTATTCTATGTATCTATCTGCCTGTCTCTGTACCAATATCATACATTTTTATCACTATTGTTCTGTAGTACAGTTTGAGGTCAAGGAGGGTTTATCCTCTTGCAGTTCTTTTATTGTTAAGTACAGTTTTCATTCTCCTGGTGTTTTTGTTAATCCCAATGATTTTAAAAATTTCTCTTTCTAATTCTATGAAGAATTGAGTTGGAATTTTGATGGGATTGCATTGAATATGTAGATTGTTTTTGGCAAGATGGCCATTTTTACTATATTAATCTTACCCATCCATCCTCATGGGAGGTCTTTCCATCTTCTGAGATCTTCGTTTTCTTTCTTCAGAGACTTGAAGGTTTTGTCATACAGATCTTTCACCTGCTTGATTAGAGTCACACCGAAGTATTTTATGTTATTTGTGACTATTGTGAAGACTGTCATTTCCATGATTTCTTTCTCAGTCTGTTTATCCTTTGAGTAGAAGAAGGCTATGGATATGATTGAGTTAATTTTATACCCACCCACTTTGCTGAAGTTGTTTATCAGCCTTAATAGTTATCTGGTGGAACTTTTGGGGTGATATTTTGTCTTCTTCTTTTCCAATTTGTATCTCTCTGACCTCCGTTTGCTGTCTGATTGCTCTGGCTATGACTTCAAGTACTATATTGAATAAATAGGGAGAATGTGGGCCGCCTCGTCTCGTCCCTGACTTTAGGGGGTTCCTTCAAGTTTCTCCCCATTTAGTTTGATGTTGGCTACTGGTTTGCTGTATATTGCTTTTACTTTGTTTAGGTATGGGCCTTGCATTCCTCATCTTTCCAAGACTTAACTCATGTTAAGTATTGATTGTTGTAAAATGATTTCTCAACATCTAATGAGATGATCATGTGGGAGTTATGGGAGTGTTTAGATGGCTTATCTGATCCTAATTTAAATTTGGCCTCTGGTATTTGTCCGGAAAATTGTCCATTTCTTCCAGATTTTCCAGTTTTGTTGAATATAGGCTTTTGTAGTAGGATCAGATGATTATTTTAATTTCCTCTGATTCTGTTGTTATGTCTCCTTTTTCATTTCTGATTTTGTTAATTTGGACATACTCTCTGGTTAGTCTGGTTAAGGGTTTATCTATCTTCTTGATTTTCTCAAAGAACCAGCTCTTGGTTCTGTTGATTCTTTGTATAGTCCTTTTTGTTTCTACTTGGATGATTTCAGCTCTGAGTTTGATTATTTCCTGCCTTCTACTCCTCCTGGGTGTATTTGCTTATTTTTGTTCTAGAGCTTTTAGATGTGCTGTCAAGCTGCTGATATATGCTCTCTCCAGTTGCTATTTGGAGGCACTCAGACCTATGTGTTTTCCTCTTATCACTGCTTTCATTGTGTTTCATATGTTTGCGAAGAGATTACTTTTTTTGTTTATTTAGGGTGCAGTTTCCCTCCTTGTATTGGAGTATTCCATCTATTATCATTTAAAGGACAGGATTTGTGGAAAAGTATTGTGTAAATTTGATTTTGTCATGGAATATCTTGGTTTCTCCATTTCAGAGTTTTGCTGGATATAGTAACCTGGGCTGGCATTTGTGTTCTCTGAGGGTCTGTATTACATCTGTCCAGGATCTTCTGGCTTTCATAGTCTCTGGTGAGAAGTCTAGTGTAATTCTGATAGGTCTGCCTTTATATCTTAATTGACATTTTCCCCTTACTGCCTTTAATATTCTTTCTTTGTTTTGTATATTTAGTGTTTTGACTATTATGTGACAGCGGGAATTTCTTCATCTGTTTGGAATTTTGTAGGCTTCTTGTATGTTCATAGGTATCTCTTTCTTTAGGTGAGGGAAGTTTTTGTCTATAATTTTGTTGAAGATATTTACTGGCCCTTTAAGTTGTGAGTCTTGGTTCTCCTCTATACCACTTACCCTTAGGTTTGATCTTCTCTTTATGTCCTGGATTTCCTGAATGTTTTGTGTTAGGAGCTTTTTGCATTTACCATTTTTTGATGGTTGGGTTAACGTTTTCTTTGGTACCTTATGCCCCTGAGATTCTCTCTTCTATCTCTAGTATTCTGTTGGTGATGGCTGTGTCTATGAGTACTGATCACTTTCCTAGGTTTTCTATCCTCAGGGTTGTCTCCCTTTGTGATTTCTTTATTGTTTCTATTTCCAATTTTAGATCCTGGACAGTTTGTTCAATTCCTTCACCTGTTTGCTTGTGTTTTCCTGTAATTCTTTAAGGCATTTTTGCGTTTCCTCTTTAAGGGTTTCTAATTGTTTACCTGTGTTCTCCAGTATTTCTTTAAGAGAATTACTTACGTCCTTCTTAAAGTACTCTATCATCCTCATGAGATGTGACTTTATATCCAAATCTTGCTTTTCAGGTGTGTTTGGATAACCAGTATTTTCTTTGGTGGGAGAACTGGGCTCTGATGATGCCAAGCAGTCTTGGTTTCAGTTGTTTTGTTTCCTGAGTTTGCTTCTCACCATCAGGTTGTTTCTGGTGTTAGCTTATCTTGGTCCCTCGGCCAGTGGTTTGAACCTCCTGTAAGCCTGTGCGTCAGCACTCCTGCAACCTGTTTTCTCCCAGTGGTATCTGCAAGGGTCCTGTCCCAGACTGCTTTTGGGTTTGTGTGTCCTGAGGGTTCTAGGCAGTTAGCTAAGAGCAGAAGAGTTGGTCTTACCTCTGCTCTTAAGTGTGTCAGTGCTCCTGGTGACTGGCTTTCAGCTCTGGGTACAGGCAGAGATTCCTTAAATAATTAATGAAAACAAAACAAAAAACAAAACAAACAAAAACCCAGAGAAATTTTAACAACAAACCATTGTTCTAATCAAAGTCTGCCTGGCCCTGGGCATGTCTGTTGGCTCTCTAAGAACAGAAACATGATGTTTTATAATGATTACTCTTAGGACACCCCTCATCTTACAGAAAGTCAGTCTTTAGATCACAGCATTTTGGTATGACAGCCTCTGACAGCCATTGTTGAGGGCACTGGGGTCAGCAGACAGTGAAGATTGAAGTTGGAGCCTGGCCATCATGCCTGCATCCTAAGAGATTGAAGAAGATATAACTAAACAACAGGGATATTGATTATCTGAAACCTGTGTATAGAGTCTGACCTTTGGAGAATAACAAGAGATGAACAAATTTGTTTTCAGGAGTAGGGACCATAAATGTTTGCTGAAGGCTTATTATTTATTGGAACTAGGCACTCTGTTAAAATATTACTTTATTAAAAATAGCCAACCAGTAAGGGAGGTAGATTTTTTCAAAGGCAATAAAAGGCAAATTCAATGTACAAACATTAGCTTGAAATATTGTAAACTATATAACAATTGTTTTCTAGACTGTTCCATCATTAGTTTAGTAAAGGATTAAGGCAGCTTGAAATTTAAGGTCATAGACATAAAAACCTTGATTCCCCCTTCACACTAGATGAATATGTGGTATGAATAAGATTGATGGAGATGAGAGAGAGAAATGGGAGAAGTTGTGTGACAGACAGGTAGATGAAAGATAATAGATGATAGAGTGACTGATACGTAGATGACAGGTGGCAAGTACTTTATAGAAAGAAAGATAGTTCTTTCCTCTGACAGTCACTGAGGAGAGCACTGGGGTCAGATAATAGATAAATAGATAAGTGGATGAATGGACAGAAATATCTATGCTTCAGTCCTTACTAAATTATTAACTTATAAAATAACCATACTAATGTGTATCCATTTTTAAAAATTAATACCATGATACAAAGTACAAAGATGTATTATGTCTTAAAAATTTTTGTAGCAGCATCTTATCACACCATAAATCCCTCTAGTAGGTCACTGGGCTACTGCTTGACTGGCAACAGTAGTGCCCACAGGTCAAAGACAGGCAAATATGGCAACATGCTAGGACACATCACCAACTTGAAAACCTTCCTCCAAGTTAACTTCTGCTATGTTCCATGAATTGCTGCAAAAGTTTTCCAAAACAGAATAAAATCTCTTTTTGGAATTAAATTTCACAGACAAAAAAATCTATCAGTTAAAAATTCCTTCATCCATATTATTAAACTGCTGTTATTCATTCAATGGAAACGTTTTCCTGTCCTCAAACAAAAATCACTTGTCCTGTTGATTGCAAGTGTAGATCTACCTTCACAAATAACAACTAGGTCAGAGCTCAGGTGCACTTTACCTTTCCTTTTTAATTCTGGTCTTATGTCCTTTACAAGAACAGCATCTTGAAAATTCAGATTTTCCCATTTTGCTGTCTTCTGAGCATCAGTTTCTGTCTTATCTAGGGTTTTCATTGCTTTCAAGAGATACCGTGACAAAAGCAACTCTTATAAAAGACAACATTCAATTGATTATCAGTCCCATTTTTTGAGGTTCAGTCCATTATCGCCGTGGTATGAAGCATGGCATCATCCAGACAATCATGGTGCTGCAGGAGCTGAGAGTTCTATATCTTTATCAGAAGACATCTAAGCAAAGACTGGCTCCAGGGCAGCTAGGAGGAAGGTCTCTCAAAACCTACTGCTTCAGTGCAAGCTGCTTTCAACAAGGCCATACCTACTTCAACAAGGCCAGACTTCATAATAATGCCACTCTTTGTGTCAAGTATATTGAAATTAATCACATTCCACATCTTAGTCATGCCTAACGTTAGCATAATGCAAAAATAGATTTAGTCAAACTTCAGAAGTCCCCATAGTCTATAGCAGTTTCAACAATGTTAAAAATCCGAAGTTCAAAGACTTTTCTGAGATTCATTCAATTAATTAACTGTAATCACCTGTGAAATCAAAATCAAACAGCAGATCACATACCTCCAACATCACTGGATATCCCAAAATTCAAGTGAGGTTATCCTGGATGAGAGCAATACAGAAAAACTAGTTGGGCAAACTCTAAACTCTGAATCTCCATGTCTAATGTCAAAATACTCTTCAGACCTTCAACTCCTTTCATCTTTCTTAACTGCAACAAATTTCTTCCTCCTGGGCTGGTTCCATTGCCTGTTATCTGATTTCCATGGCAGGGATCTCACAACTCTGACATCTCTAACATCATTGGGATCTTTAAGGAAACTTCAATGTTACAGCTTCTTGTTTCAACATCTGGGATCCACATACAATCTTCTAGGCTTCTCAAAAGGGCTTGGGTCACTTCTTCAGCTCTGCCTTCTATAGAACACTAGGCTTTGGTTGAGTCCACTCCATTGCTGCTGTTGTACCTGGTGGTCATTCCATGCCACCAGCATCTCCAGTTCACTGGGTACTTCTGCCACAAGTAGGCTTCAACAATAGCTTTTCATAGGCTCTCTTTATGGTATCAAGCCTCAGCTTCTTTGCATGACCCCTTCAGTCCTGGGTCATCAACTATACCCGAGGCTACATCCTTTCACCAATGGCATTTTCTGGCCTCATACAGTGCTAAGACTCACCTGCTCTCCATGGCTCCTTCATGCCCACTAAACCAGTACAGTCTGGGTGATTCTTATATATTACCAAGTCCAGCTGCAATTTCAGGTATAATATTGGCTATCTCTAGAACATGGCTTCTTTGTGCTCTTAGAAAACACTTCCCAGATGTCATCTCAATAATGCTAGTCTCTTCTTAATACCTGCTAATTTCATAACTTCACCTAACCATCATCAATTGTCCAAGTAGTCCCTTCTATTCTCTACTCTAAATCCAGAGCTACATGATTAAAGCTATCAAGTGTTTCTGTTTGCTGGGGCTAGAATCTGGCCCCTTTTTTATTATCACCAGCTTTTTGTTTTATAACATTTTCACTCTGTAGGTTTGACTGTCCTGGAACTTGCTCTGTAAATTAACCTCGAACTTAGAGATCTAAGTGGCTCTGTATCCTGAATGCTGGAATTAAAGGCATATATCACTACTTGAACCTAAGTTTTTCCCTACTTGAAACTTGCTCTGTACCAGGCTGACCTTGAATTCAGAGATTTGCTTACCTCTGTCTCCTAGGATTAAAAGTGTATACTACCATTCCTGAACCTAAGCTTTTTTCATGACCACTATTCCTCAAGGTGTGGATCAAAAGCCTGTTTCTGGATGGTAGTTCATTTCAAATTAAAAGGTCAAATGAAAACAATAGCAAGGTAATAAATTTTAGCATGATATAACAATTACTTGTTCAATGGCGAACACATAAACAATAAGCTTAGCTGGGTGGGATCTTGCCCAGAGGTCACCATTCCCTTAATCTGTTTAGGTCCTTGAACATACAATTGAGCTCGATTCCACCTCTTGGTGCTTCTTTATTCTTTGAACTATCCATTTTGTACTTTTCCTTTTGAAGCTTGCTACACTTAATCAAAGTAGTCTTCTTGAAACAAATCCAGAGAACAAAGTCTCTGCTGGGCTTTTCTGAGACTTCCTTTGTCACCGTAATTAATATAAATCTCTTTAGTTTAGCCTCAGATGGACTCTTTAGACAAAAAAAAGAGCCATATTCTTTAGCAAAATACCATAAAAGTAGTCTCTAGGCCACATTCTGAAATTCTTTTACACTGAAAATTCCTGGGCCAGGGCTGCACAGTTCAAATCGCCTTCAGAACCAATGTTCTCTACATTCCTACTCAGATCAGCCAATAAGCCCCATTTAAAGCATTCCACTGCTTTCCAGAGTAACAAAATCCACATTCAAAAAACAAAGAAAGAAAGAAAAAAGAAAAGAAAAAGGAAAAAGAAAGCATGGTCAGACATAGCACAGCAATAACCCATTCTTCCCTGGTACAAACTTCTGTGTTAGTTAGGGTTTTCATTGCTGTGAAGAAACAGCATGGCCAAGGCAACTGCAACATAGGACAAAACTTAACTTGGCTAGTTTACAAGCTTTGAGGTTCAGTTCATTTTCATCATGGCAGAAAGCATGGCAACATCTAGGCAGGCATGGCATTGGAGGAGCAGAGAATTATGCATGTTGATCAGAAGTGAGCTAGAAGTAGATTGGCTCCCAGCAGCTAGGAATAAGGTCTCTCAAAGCCCACCTCCATAGTGAGACACTTCCTCCAACAAGACCACACCTACTCCAACCAGGTTATCCTTCCTAAGAGTGCCATGCTGCGCCAAGCTTATCTATTCAAACCACCACAAAGCAAGTGAGGCACAGATACTTGGTGAAATCTTTTAATATGCAACTTTAAGTTGTTGTGCTGGTTAGTTTTATGTCAGCTTGAAAAGAGCTAAAGTCATCTGAGAGGAGGAAATCTTAACTAAGAATGTGCCTTCATTAGATCTGGTTGTCGGAAGGCTTTAGGCATTTTCTTAGTGATTGATGGGGAGGGTTCAGCCCATTGTCGGTACTGCCATCACCAAGCTGGTGGTGATAGAGCCAGGAAGAGAAAGCCCATAAACAACATTCCTCCATAGCCTCTGTACTAGCTCCTTTGTCCTTATTCTAATCCTGCTTGAGTTCCTGTCAAGAATTCTTTCAATGATGAATGATATAGAAGTATAAGTCAAATAAACCTTTTTCTTCTCAACTTGCTTTTTGGTCACGGTGTTTCATCTCAGAAAATAGTTATCCTCAACAAATTACATACATCCTTTAATGTTCATGCTGTACATTGTAAGTTAACATAGTTATAATTCTATCTCTATTTGTTATGATGTTCCTGTGTTGGATCATTATTCACAGAGTTTCAGGAGGCTAGCCTTCTCTGTTCTCTACTCAGCCAAGGAAACTGGGTCAGCCGGTCATATCTAGCTAATCAGTGAGGAACACTTATTGGGAACAGAGGATCTTTGTTAGGCCAGAAAACATGACCTCATGCTGCAGAGACCTGTATGAATAAGGAAATCAATTAAACTTATTAATTTAATTACAATGTGCAGGAAACTGAGTGTATCTCTGATGGCTTACAGATGAGTTAACACAATGTTCCTATTTCCAGTGACTACTTCATATAGAATACCTTATAACAAATCAAACTAGAAGAGATATGAATTTGGCTCTAGCAAAGAGGGAATTTTGGCTCTAGTAAGGAGAGAGTCAAAGAAGAAGAGAACATTCCAAGCAGAGATGAAAAGCATGGCCAGACTTTCCTAAGAGGTTTAACCTTGTGTGAGCACTCACAAAGAGCCTGGAGCCTGCAGGGCTGTGCCAAAGACAATTACTACAAAGTCATGGTGAGGTGACACAAGAGCACACCAGTGTGTTTTCATCAAGGAATAGACTTCCTCACTCAGGCAGGGATGTGCCCTGAAGGTGAGAAGTCATGTCACTTGAGATTGAATCAGATCACATTCTATTAACTGATGCTTCCAACTGGCCTTTAGCTCAATCACAGAGGTAATCTTGACTCCAGAGCACAGATCCCTATCCTCCTTTATGCTACTTTTTCTTGGGCATGACAGTGGGGTCCTGTGTGAGAACATAGTTTGAACCATTCTCAGCAGACTTCTCAGTTGGTGGCTCAAAGCTCCTCACTTCTAGGAAAATAGCAGAAAATGCTCAGCAACCCTCATCTTCAATTCTCTGGGTCTGAAGAAATCATAGAAGGAGGCAAATGCCAGTTCAGGTGAGCAAGAAAGCCTTAGTTACTATTTCAGTAAGATGAGGACTGACTCTGCACTTGGGAGGATAGACAGGGGAGATAGAAAGCTGAGTGATCTCATAAAACATATCATTTTAGTTATGAGATATTTTTTATCTTCTGTTAATGTCACAACCATCTAAGTTCATTGGTTGATGAAGAGAGGAGGCTTACTTTGACTTGTTTAAGGGTTCAGACTTGTTTTTGCTTAGTCTTTATTTAGGCAGCAGATTGTTCTGGAAGTGTATGGTAGAGGAAGTTTGTTAACCTGTAGCCAGTGTTAACAAAGCTGGAGACTAAGCTTTTATTGAACATAGGATCTTTTAGTAAAAATCAGGGTTAAGAGAAGGAAAGTATTTCTTAAAGGTCATACATTCGCAAAAGTCTCTACTTGAAAACGTTGATATTATTTTTTATTGTTAATATGCTTATTTTTGTTTTGCTTGGAGACATGGTCCTATGTACCCAGAATGGGATTAAGCCTGTTCGCTAGACCTTGAACTCTTGACCTTCTTGCCCCTACCTCCTACTTGATGAGATATAGGCTATGTTCTCTCTACATGGCTATGTTATACTTTAGTTTTATAGATTCATTAATGTTATGTGTTTTATTTTCATATAAAATCACCATAGTCACCACAGAGCTTTGTTCTTGAAAGATTCATATAAACAGACACTGCTGCCCCCTGTCCCAGCTTGCCATGGTCAAACCCACAGTGTTCATAGACATCTTTGCTCATGGCAAGACCTTGGGTGGTAAGGCAAGATCTTTGAGCTATTTGCAGACAAAGTTCCAAGGACAGTAGGAAACTTTGATGCTCTGAGTACTGGCGAGAAAGTATTTGGATATATGCTTCCTTCTTTCATAGAATTATTTCAGGATTCATGTGCCCGTGCGTTGACTTCACAGGCCATAATAGCATTGTCAGTGGGTCCATCTGTGGAGAGAAATTTGAGGATGAGATCTTCATTATGATGTATACAGGTTATGGTATCTTGTCCATGGCAAATGCTAGACCAAACACAAACAGTTACTTAAGTTTTTATTTGTACTGCCAAGACTGAGTGGCTTAATGGCAAGTGTGTGATACTTAGGAAGGTAAAAGAAGCCACAGCACACTTTGGGTCCAGGAATGGCAAGACCAGTAAGAAGATCACCATTCTGACTGTGCACAACTCTATTTTTTTTACTGCAGGCCACTCCTTCTGTAGTTTAGAAGAGAAGCCCCAGCCCATCTGCTCACCATGCCCTGTAATCTAGATTCTGAAGGAAGACCTTTGTGTTCCATATTTTCCTCGTTCCTGTCCAGGTCTATCTGGATAGCAGAGTTAAGTTTATGACTATGAATAAACACTAAGAAAAAAAAGAAGACTCATGTACAATCTTTTCACTTAGAATATTAGACTTTTAAGACTATTTATTAACCACATACTCTAAGCCTTTAGTCTGAGTGGTGTTTTCCCTAGTTATAGGGTTTTCCTTGCCATTAGCTGATACTAAGTAGATACCTATGCAAAATAAAGTTTGTTCTCTCAGGAAATGCCTCCTTTTAAACCATACCAAATCAATCATATTTTCAAGGAACATCTCACGACATCCAATTCAATTTCTTTAGCCATTGTCTCTTGAGAACCTTGTATATAACAGGAAATGTAGTAAAAATTCAAAAATGAGGAAAATGGTTGAAGTTGTATCCCTAACTAAACTTAGCTTCAGTAAAATAGATTGACAACAACTATATAAAACCCAGGTAAGCAAAGGCAACCAAGATTGTCTAAAACATATTCTCAAATGTTCATTTTCAATAACTGCCCATGAATTAACTGGAGTATGAGTCTTCCTTTTCATTAGAACACTCAAATTCAACACTTCTCTTCTCCATCTATGCCCGGAACTGAGACTGTCCCACAGCCCTCAGACCCAAAACCTATCCCCAGAGAGCTGGTCTGCCAGGAGCACTCTCACTCCTAAGCTCACAGGTGGGACCCCACTTTCTCTCCACTGATTGTTCAAGGAGAGACCCACCTGGGGAGCACAACGGGCATGAAGCATCAGGGTGGTCTAGGACAGGACCCTTCTGTTCTCCATCTGTGTTCAGAGGTGGGGCTGTCCCACAGCTCTCGGATCCAAACTGCCTACAGAGAATTGATCTGCCAAGAATGTTTTCGTTCTAAGCCCACAGCCCACAGGTGGGATCTCACTTTCTCTTCACTACTGTCCAAGGAGAAATGATACAGGAACACAAAAGGGTGCAGGATCTACAGGGTGACTTGCCACAGGACCCTTCCGATCTCTATCAGCACTCAGAGCTGGGACTGTCCCAGCTCTCAGACCCAAAGCCTGCCCACAGAGATCTGATCTGCCTGGAGTGCTCTCACTCTTTAGCACATAGGTGGGACCCAATTTTCCTTCCACTGATTGTCCAAGGAGAGACCAGCCAAAAGCATGAGTGACGTGAAAGAAAAGGGGATCCTGCAACAGGACCCTTTTGGTTTCCCTCTGCACGCAGAGCTAAGGCTGTTCCACAGCACTCCAGACCCAAAACCTGCCCGGAGAGATCTGGACTCCCAGGAGAGCTCTCATCCTAAGATCACAGGCTCACAGGCTCACAGGCATACAGGTTCACAGACTCATAGGCCTACCAGAAGGACAAGCTCCAGTCAGAGACAGCAAGACCAACTAACATCAGATATAACCAGAAGGCAAGAGGCAAGCCCAAGAACCTAAGAAACAAAAACCAAGACTACTTGGTATCATCAGAACCTAGTTCTGCCACCACAACAATTGCTGGATATACCAATACAATAGAAAAAAAGATTTGGATTTAAAACCTGATCTCATGATGATGATAGAGGACTTTAAGAAGGATATAAATAACTCCTTTGAAGAAATGCAGGAGAACACAGGTAAACAAGTAAAGGCTCTTAAAGAGAAAACAAAAAAATCCCTTAAAGAGTAACAGGAAAACAAAACCAAACAGATGAAGGAATTGAACAAAACCATCCAGGACATAATAATGGAAATATAAACAATAAAGAAATCACAAAGGGAGATAACCCTGGAGATAGAAACCTATGAAAGAGGAGTCATAAATACAAGCATCACCGACAGTATACAAGAGATTGAAGGGAGAATCTCAAGAGGCAGACAATAACATACAATACATTGACACAATTGTCAAAGAAAATGCAAAAAGCAAAAAGCTCCTAACCCAAAATATCCAGTAAATCCAGGACAAAATGATAAGACCAAATCTAAGGATAATAGGTATAGAAGATACCCAACAAAGATTCCCAACTTCAAGGGCCAATAAGTACCTTCAACAAAATTATAGAAGAAAACTTCCCTAACTTAAAGAAAGAGATGTCCATAAACATACAAGAAGCCTACAGAACTCCAAATAAATTGGACCAGAAAAGAAATTCCTCCCATTGCATAATCTTCAAAACAACAAATATACAAAACAAAGAATATTAAACGCAGTAAGGGAAAAAGATCCCATAACACATAAAGGCAAACCTATCAGGATTACACCATACTTCTCAACAAAGACTATAAAAGACAGAAGATCCTAGACAGAAGTTATATGGATTCTGAGAGAACAGAAATGCCAGGCTAGGCTACTGTATCCAGCAAAACTTTCAATTACCATAGATGCCATACGAAGGAAAATAGATAGAAAACTTTAACACAAGGAGGGAAGCCACACCCTAGAAAAAGCAAGAAAGTAATCTTATTGCAACAAACCCAAAAGAAGAGAGCCAAACAAATGTAGTTCCACCTCTAACAATAAAAATAACAGGAAACAACAATCACTATTCCTTAATATCTCTTAACATCTATGAACTCAATTCCTCAGTAAAGACATAGACTGACAGAATGGATACATAAACAGGACCCAGCATTTTGCTGCATACGGGAAACACAAAACACTGAAAAGACAGACTGTACTTAAGAGTAAAAGGCTGGGAATTTTTTTCCAAGTAAATGATCCCAAGAACCAAGCTGGAGTAGCCTTTATAATAGCAAATAAAATGAACTTTCAAACAAAAGTTATCAAAAAAGATAAGGAAGCATACTTCATACTTCATTTTTCAAAGGGAAAATCTACCAAAATAAAGTCTCAATTCTGAACATCTTTGCTCCAAATACAAGGACACCCATACTCATAAAAGCTCACAAAGCTTTACATTGCACCTCACACAACAATAGTGAAATAATTCAATGCCCTACTCTCATCAATAGACAGATGATGGAAACAGACACTAAAGAGAGACACAGTGAAACTAACAGAAGTTATGAACCAAATGGATTTAAAAGATATGTCTAGAACCTTTCATCCTGAAACAAAAAATATACCTTCTTCTCAGCACTGCATGGTACCTTCTTCATAATTGACTATATAATTGGTAACAAAACAGGCTTCATCAGATACAAGAAAATTGAAGTAATCCCAGTCATCCAATCAGATCACCATGAACTAAGGCTGTTATTCAATAACAAACAAACAAACAAAAAAATACAAGAGAAATACTTTAAATACCTGGAAGCTGAACAATGTTCTACTCAATGACAACTTGGTTAAGGGAAAAATAAAGAAAGAAATTAAAGACTTTTCAGAATTTAATGAAAATGAAGATACAACATACCCAAAGTTATGGAATACAATGATAACAGTGCTAAGAGGGAATCTCACAGCTTTGAGTGCCTCCAAAAAGAAATTGGAGAAAACATACACTAGCAGCCTGACCTCACACCTGAAAGCTCTAGAACAAAAATAAGCAAATTCATGAAACAGCATAGATGACAGGAAATAATCAAGCTCAGTGCTGTAATCAACCAAGAACAAACAAAAAGAGCTATACAAAGAATAAACAAAACCAGTATCTAGTCCTTTGAGAAAATCAACAAATAGATAAAAGCTTATCCAGACTAATTAGAGGGCACAAAGACAGTACCCAAATTAACAAAATCAGAAATGAAAAGGGAGACATAGCAACAGACACTGAGGAAATTAAAAATATTATCAGATCTTAGTATGAAGCCTATACTCAACAAAACAGAAAAATCAGGAGAAAATGGACAATTTTCTAGACAGATACAAAGTACCAAAATTAAATCAGGATCAGATAAACCATATAAACAGTCCCTTATCCCCTAAAGAAATAGAAGCAGTCATTAAACCCTCTCACCTCCTGCAAAAAAAAAAAAAAAAGCAGTAGCAGATGAGTTTACCGTTGAATTCTATCAGACCTTCATATAAGACCGATACTCTTCAAAGTATTCCACAAAATGGAAACAGAAGGAACACTACCAAATCATTCCTTGAAGCCACAATTACGCTTATAACTAAACTACACAAAGAGCCCACAAAGAAAGAGTACTTCAGGCCAATGTCCCTCAAGAATATCAATAGAAAAATTCTCAATGAATTTCTTGCAAAACAAATCCAAGAACACATCAAAAAGATCACGCAGCGTGATCAAGTAGGCTTCATCCCAGGGATGCATGGATGATTCAATATACAGAAATTCACCAAAGTAATCTACTATGTAAACAAACTCAAAGAAAAAAATAAAACCACATGATCATCAAATTACATGCTGAAAAAGCATTTGGCAAAATTCAACACCCCTTCCTGGTAAAAAGTCTTAGAAAGATCAGGAATTCAAGGTCCATACCTAAAAATAGTAAAATCAATACATAGCAAACCAACAGCCAACATCAAAGTAAATGGAGAGAAACTTGAAGCAATCCCACTAAAATTGGGGACTAGGCAATTCTGCCCACTCTCTCTTCTTTTTCAATATAGTACTTGAAGTCCTAGCCAGAGGAATTAAACAACAAAAAGTGATCAAAGTGTTATAAATTGGAAAGGTAGAAGTCAAAATATCACTATTTGCAGATGATATGATAGTATACTTAAGTGACTCAAAAAATTGTACTAGAGAACATGTACAGCTGATAAACATCTTCAGCAAAGTGGCTGGTTATAAAATTAATTCAAACAAATCAGTAGCCTTCTTCTACTCTAAGGATAGTCAGGCTGAGAAAGAAATTCTGGAAATGACTCCCATCAGAATAGCCTCAAATAATATAAAATACTTTGGTTTGGCTCTCACCAAGCAACTGAAAGGTCTGGCAAGACCTTCAAGTCTCTGAAGAAAGAAATTAAAGAAGACTTCAGTGGATTGAAAGATCTCCCTCGCTCATGGATTGGCAGGACTGATATAGTAAAAATGGCTATCTTGCTGAAAGCAATCTAATCTACATATTCAATGCTATCCTCATTAAAAATCCAAATGGATTCTTCATAGAATTAGAAAGAACAATTTAGAAATTCATTTGGAATGACAAAAAATCAGGATAGTGAAAACTATTCTCAGCAATAAAAGAACTTCTTGGTGAATCACCATACCTGACCTCAGGGTTTATTAGAGAGAAGTAGTAATATACTCTGCAAGGAATTGGAACAGAGACAAGCAGGAATATCAATGGAATAGAATTGAACACCCAACAATGAACTCACATACCTATGGTCACTTGATCCTTGATAAAGGATCTAAAAGTATCCACTTGAGAATGACAGCATTCTTAACAAATGGTGCTAGTTCAACTGGAGGTCAGCATGTATAAGAATGAAAATTGACCCTTTCTTTTCTCCTTGTACAAAGCTCAAGTCAAAGTTTATCAAAGACCTCCACATAAAACAAGATATGCTAAAGCGAATAGAAGAGTAGGTGGAGAAGATCCTTGAACACATAGGCACAGGGGAAAAAATTCCTTAACAGAACACCAATGGCTTATGCTCTAAGATTAAGAATTGACAAATGGGACCTCATAAAATTGCAAGACTTCTGCAAAGCAAAGGACACTGTCAATTGGAGAAAATGGCAACCAACAGATTCAGAAAAGATCTTTACCAATCCTACATCCAAAAGAGGGATATCATCTAATATATACAAAGATTTCAAGAAGTTACAATGCAGAGAATCAAATAATCCTATTAAAAATGGGGCAGAGAGGGGTTGGGGATTTAGCTCAGTGGCAGAGCGCTTGCCTAGGAAGCGCAAGGCCCTGGGTTCAGTCCCCAGCTCCAAAAAAAAAAAAAAAAAATGGGGCACAGAGCTAAACAAAAACTCAACTGAGTAATACCAAATGGCTGAAAAGCACCTAAAGAAATACTCAACATCCTTAGTCATCAGGGAAATGGATATCAAAAGAACTCTGAGATTCCACCTCACATCAGTCAGAATGGGTAAGATCAAAAACTCAGATTACAGTAGATCCTGGAAAGAATGTGGAGTAATAAGGACACTCCTCCATTTTTAGTGGGGTTGCAAGCTGGGACAACCACCCTAGAAATCAGTCTGGCAGTTTCTCAAAAAATTGAATATAAAACCCAGCTTTAACACTCCTGGGGGTACACCCAAAAGATGCTCCAACATGTAACAAGGACACATTCTCCACTATGTTCATAGCAACCTCATTTGTAGTAGCCTGAAACTGGAAAGAACCCAGATGTCCTTCAACAGAGGAATGGATACAGAAAATGTGGCACATTTTCACAATGCAGTAAGACTCAGCTATTAAAACAATGACTACATGCAATTCTTTGGCAAATGGATGGAACCAGAAAATATCATCCTGAGTGAGGTAACCCAATCACAAAAGAACACAGGTATGCACTAATTGCTAAGTGTCTATTAGCCCAAAAGCTTGGAATATCTAAGAAAAAATTTATAGATCCTATAAAGCCAATGAGAAGAAAGACCCAAATGTAGATGCTTCGGTCCTTCTTAGAAGGCAGAACAATGTACTCATGGGAGGAAACACAGGGACAAAGAGTGGAGAAAAGACTGAAGGAAAGGACATCCAGAGACTGCTTCACCTGGGGATCCATTCCATATGCAGCCACCAAACCCAGTTGCTAATGCCAAGAAGTGCTTTCTGACAGGAGCCTGATATGAATGTCTGCTGAGGGGCTCTGCCAGAGCCCTACTGATACAGATGAAGATGCTTGCAGCCAATCATTGGACTGAACAAGGGGACCTCAATGAAGGAGCTGAAGAGGTTTGAAACGCCAAAAGAACAACAACTATGTCATCAAACCAGACCCTACCAGAGCTCTGAAGGCCTAAACCACCAACCAATGAGTACACATGGAGGGACCCATGCCTACCCCATGTGTTGTAGAGGATGTCATTGTTCAGCATCCGTAGAAGGAAAAGCCCTTGGTCTTGTGCAGTCTCTTTTCCCCAGTATAGGAGAATGCCAGAACATTGAGTTGGAAGTTGGTTCGTGGGAGTGGGAGCATCCTCAGAGAATTGGGGAGGGGTTATGGTAGTGGGGACAGACATTTGAAATGTAAATACAATAAAATATCCAAGAAAAATAAAATTAAAAAGTAACCCTCAAATTACGTTGACAGTTCCCAAAGGGCAGGAAATCTTTGTCATTAAGCCTCTCAAGATTCATTATTTATTGCTGAGTGACTGTTGCCCAAATCTACATGTGTAGCCAACACTATAACCATACTCTTAACAGCACCATGTGGAGTAGAAATGAATTAAGTGAAAGATGATCCTTAAGAAGGGAAAATGGGTAGAAGATTAGCCAAGAGAACAAACAACTTAGGAAACTACTGCCTTCATCCATCAGCCTTCAAGTGACACCATTGAACTCACCTACTAAGCCTTTCATGTGAGCTTAGAGATATAGAATAGACAAGTACATAGAGAATAACTGGGGACAAAGATGAATTGTCAAAGAAATCCTAAGGAAGTCTTCATTAAAGAAGTCACATTTAAGTAAAGACCTAAAATATAAGCCTGGTCAAGTAATATGGAGTAAGGGGTGGTGCATGCCACTGCGAAGGATTTGAATGTGACTATATCCAGAGACAGAAACTATACGACTTCCAGATTGGTAGCTTGTAGTTAGCTGATTGGAAGTAAGGGTGTGGGAGAAGGGTGTAGAGTTTAAAACAATAAACTAATTCAGAGAGGTGATATTCACTTGTTTTTCCTAAGTGTAATTCATGGACATACACTTTAATTATTCTCAAGGTCATTCACAGTTCGTTTCTAAAGATCAGAAGTCTAAGTAGAGGACAGACACTTGCTAATCAGTTGTGCTTTAGGTTCCTCGTGATGTTGTTGTGAACCATAATGATTCTGGATATGGTTACAAAAATTTTTTTACACTGATGATATTTACATTTATTTATTGCTTGCATGTTTGTATGCATGCACATGTGTGTGTGGTGTTGTAAGTGCTTTTGTGTGTAGGTACACGTATATAAAAGAGCACGTATGAAGTATGAGTGCAATTTCCAACTTCCATTATACTGATTTAGGGAATAAATGTATCAGTCTTGGCAGGTACCTTTATGAGCTGACCAATCTTTCTCGTCCTGTCTATCCATTTTACTAATTGAATTGGAAGTGATAAAAGCAAGGGACACTCAGGAGACCTCCAAGATTTGTTTTGGGTATCTAGATAAAAACTGATACTATTTGTGGAAATGAGAAAGGTAGAAGAGGCACACTTTTGAAAGATATGGACATCCTCACATTTCAAAGACCTTTGCATGACTGCTGGAAATATATTGGGCACTAAAGACATTCCAGAATTTGGTGAGGATGGACACCTTGGTGGGAAGAATTGTTTGCTACTCCCTTATTTGCCATTAACTTCATTCCAGAGATTTCCAAGATGCCTTTCCCACCCATTAAATGAACACCTTTATCTCACAGTATAAGTATCTCAACAGGGGCCACTCACCTAAGCCAGAAACCGTTTTCCAGGTGCTCTTGGATTATTATTTCTTGGAGAGTCCTCATTATTCTTAACAAATGTATTTCTTCCATATATATATATAATATATATATGCCTTGAACATGACAGGATACTCAGCTGCCCTTGTCCCCTTGTCCCTTTGGCACTCAAACACAAGTGAGATCAAATAAGAAGCAAAGATATTTATGTGATATATATATATATATATATATATATATATATATATATATATATATATATATCCACTCACTTTGGCAATTATATTTTTGAAATGGTAACAGTAAGAAAATGGAATGTTATACTGAGAAGGCTGAAGTCTTACCCAACCAAAGGAAATACTTGTCTCCTGAAAGACTTTTGTAACTTATCAGACCTCCTTGCAGAAGAGACTTGACAAATAAATGATGGAAGGGAGGGGTGGGTGGGGAATCCAGCTTTAACTGAGACTGCTTTGCTTTATGCACAACTATGACCATTTACTTTCATGTCAGATCCATTACAGGGCCCCTAAAGATTGACTTGGAAAGGGGTTCATTGTATCTCTTCCCAAAATGCCTCATTTAATAAAATCTGTTTCTGCTTTTCAAGATAAATTCAGATCTCTTAATTTTTTTTAATTGAGGATGGGAGCTTGCTCTGTTACAGCCAGAGCCTAGTTTGCCCTCAACATTGAGAACAGATTGTGAAGAATTAACTACAAAGTAAGGGTAAAAAATTTTCCACATGGTAGATGAGTCAATGATAAGGGTAATTCCAGAAGATCGCCAAGGTGTTTACAGTCAACTGTGTTCAGAGTTCGGGGCTAAGTGTTGGATGGAACTCTTGAGATTTACATTTTCTCTGGTGTTCAGAGCTGCTGAGCTTGCACTCCTACTCTTATGTGTACTGTTTACCTTGCAGGACATAGCCAGGTTTTCAAAAGTGAAAAACATAAGAGACATAGTGGAATGGAATTGAACCATATGGGACCTGGCAAGGGCTGAGTTATAGCAGCCCGCCAAAAACGGCCAACTATTCTCTATCTCTGACTTTGTTTTTATATATCAACTTCTCCAAGTCAGTTTTCTGCTTCCTGCTCACTCCTTCCTATTATATGCTCTGGATCTCCCACTTTCAAGTGCCTCCAACATCACCACCATGGGCAGTGTAACCCAGAAAATCCCATCTCTTCTTCTCTGGAAGTTCAATATCTACTCCTTCTAGTGACCCTTGGCTTCTCTTATACCACTGGTAGGGAGCACTCTTCTGGGCATTGCATAGACTCAATGCTGCCACCACTAAAGACCTTTTTGGTGATGTAAAACCATAATACCTAAATGAAAATATTATCTCCCCCCCAAAACACAACTAGAACAATGAAACCCACTAAGAAACAAAGGGCAACATCAAGTCCTGTTACAGAATGCAAAACTCCTCTAAGAAAACCCACTATACATTGATGCAGCATATGGACTTTCAGAGACAGAAAGGCAAAATTAAGTTAAGGCAAATCCACAGAGGAAAAGATTAGAAAAATCCATTGATGTGGGGAAGGGAATGCAGGGGCACTGAGAAATAAAGTTGTATTAGGTAAGAAACAGCTCCAGTTCTAGGGTCCTCCACAAAATGATTATCAGAGCCACCAAAGGCCAATAGCTTCATAGACCTTTGTCCCACTAAATATAAGAATGGTTTTCAGGATCATCAAGAGGATGAGATTCTGGGGGAAATAAAGAAAGTTCATTCTCAGTTCCTAGGTGATAACATAGAGAAAAGATGAAAGAGAGGTATGGGAGCTCCTGTATAGCAGGAACAGGTCCTGAGGCTGCTGTCTTGGGCTGAGAAACCTTCAGTGTGCTAAAGAATGGCTGGGAATGTTGAGCTGTTCAGTCCAGAAATCCCAGGGACATGCCTCTCCCTCAGGAATACTGTCAAGCAGCTGTGTTCACACAGGTACTATGGAAAAGAAGAACAAATTAAAGCTTGAGGTAAAGCCTTAATTCCCACCTGGTTTGGGCATTTCTGGCCTTTTGGCTTGGACAGAATTGCCTATAATACCATAAGCCTTTTCATCTTCTGGACAAGGAAAAGAGGCAGGAAGCCTCAAGTTCCCAATTTAAACCAACTGCTTGAACTGGTTCTCCTCCCAATACCATTTAATAATAAAAGCCAGTTTCTTAAAAACCTAACTCCAATTATGCTGGGAGCCATCAGATCAACAAGGCCAGGGACTACATAAAAAGACCCATCATTACTTTTTAATTACTAGTAATTGCAGCCTGGTATTGTTTGCATCTTGATTAGTCAATTCAATTTCCTTGAAAAGGAGTGGACTTTGATCTGGTCCTAATTACACCTTGGTGTTTATAATTTCTTATCAGCCCTTTATCTGGAAAGGTGATTTATACTAACACAGAGAAAAGTAGGCCATCATCCAAGTGGCACCAAATGAAAGAGAGGTTAAGAGACTCAAGTAATACCCCAAATGCTGATAAAAGAATATTCCCTGAAGGAAAGATTCAGAAGGCTGGAAAAGGAAGCCATTCGGCTCAGGACCAGGAATGGGAGTACTCCTCCTTCCAGCTTTTCCAAGCAATCTCTGTTTATTCAGAGGCACACTGGCCTTCTGGGGATTTCTGCTGTCTGGACTTTAGTGGAAAATCTTACACTCATCAGTGCTGGAATATGGGTGGGACGTAGGCTGGGTTACTAGCTTGTTCTTTTCACTGGGTCTCTAGCCATCACTTTTGACTGTTTATCCATTGTACTTCCTCCTCTCTTTTCTTGATTTTTTAAAAGACTTTATTTATTTTATGTATGTGAGTACGTTGTAACTACATCCAGACATACCAGAAGAGGGAATTGAATCCCACATGGTTGTGAACCTGCATATCATTGCTAGGAATTGAACTCAGGACTTCTGGAAGAGCAATAAGTGCACTTAAACATTGAGCCATCTCTCCATTCGCCTTTTTTATTTCTATATACACACATTAATTTGTTTGTATGTTTTTATGTTTATAGACACATGTACTACTGTATTTGTGGGTCAAAGAAAAACCTTTCAAGAGTTGTCCTTTATTCAGGGGCACATTTTATACACAGCTATTTTGTTGGCCTTCTGATATTTTAAAATTATATACTTTTATTATTTAAGACTTATTAGGCCAAGTAAATTATATTTGAAATGTGTTATTATTACTAATTTTGAGTGTGTGTGTGTGTGTGTGTGTGTGTGTGTGTGTGTGTGTGTGAGTGATATGTCTCTGAGTGAAGATGCATGTACTATGGAATATACATACAGATCAGAGGCTAATATTTGAGGGTCAGTTCTCTTTCTGCAATTGGGTTCTGGTATTGATTTCAAGTTCTCAAATGAAAAGCACTTTTATATAATGAAGTCATCTGTGGATATCCTTAGGCAATATACTTTTTGTCATAAGAAAAATTACAGCAATACATGTAGTTCCTTTATATTTCTCTGGGACAGAACCAATTTAGACATTTGTAACAGTTCTTTGTATGAGTGCAGTGAATTTTATTGATGTACAAGAGAGTGGGACACCCTAAGCCCTTCCTCTTCTTCTGGGCATCTGGTTTGAAACTATGAGGAGAGATTGTGGTTTCAGTTGGGACAGGGACACCACAGCAGCTGAGTAACACTGTCTTTCTTGGTCTCATATTCTTGATGGGGTGGATGGTCAAGGACTTCTTAAATCTTAGAGGCCATGAAGTCTATGAGGTTCATTCCCACCCCTGCTTTGCTGTGGCCAAATTCATTGTCATACTAGGAAATACTCTTTACAAAATTGTCACTAAGACCAATGCTAGCCCCAGCATAAAAGATGGAAGAAGGGACATCATTCTTAAAATTGGAGGAGATAGTTTGGCACACAGTACAGCCCAGGTTGCCCTTTAGTTGTCCCTCAATAGCTGCTTCACCAACTTCTTCATGTCATTATATTGGCAGCTTTCTCTAGGTGCTATGTTAGATCAATGATGAATACATTGGAGGTAGAAATGCAAAAGGTTATAGCAGTGAGATTCCTGTTCAGTTCTAGAATGACCTTGCCTACAGACTTGGTAGCACCATGCAGAGAAGATATTCTGGGTAGCCCCATGGTGATCAAGAAACAGCTTCTCAAAGGAAACATTCCCAGTATTCAACGTGGCAGTAATCTCACAGAGTGTGGTCAGGAGTTCTTTCATAATACTAGAGTTGTCACGGATGACCTTTACCAAGGGCCTCTGAAGTTGGCGATATAGAAAGCATTGTCAATAATCTTAAATGAGTTGCCATACTTCTTGTGGTTCACACCCATCAGAAACATGGGTGAATCATCAGAAGGGGCAGAGATGATGACCCATTCAGTATCACCCTTAAGTTGAGCCCCAGACTTCTCTCTGTTGGGTGAGACATCAGTAAATTCCAAGAATATATTCTGCACCAGCATTACCCCTTTGATATGGGCAGGGTCTTGCTCCTGAAAGATGGTGATGGCTCTCTCATTGATAACAGTTTCTTGTTGTCAGCCTTGACTGTGCGGTTGAACTTGCCATGTGTAGATTTGTACTGAAACATGTGGACCATATAATTAAGGGCATTGATGGCAATAATATCTTCTTTACCACAGTTGAAGAAAGCCATGCTTAACGTAACTAATATGGCCAAATACACTCCAACCTTTGCTATCCTGTCCCAGGATGAAGCTGACTTAGCTATGTCTCATTTCATACTCACTCACTAGGTGTCTCATACTGGTCTTGAACTTATGGAGATCCTCCTGTATCAGCCTCCTGAGGATTCAATTACAAACTTGGACCATCAAATTCCAAGTGATACTACTATTCCACTTTATTTCAAAAATGATACAACTTAGGCTAGTAATTTATTCCTATTAACAAGGGTAGCAGCAAAAATAGGCCACGAAGTTTGCCAACAGAAAGCCTTATCTCTATATAGAAATCCAGAGACAGCATCATCTCTGCTGACACAACACTGGATTTAGGGCTCAGATAGCAATCTGAACTCAAAATTTCATCTCAAACTATATATTTCCTTCAAAGGTAGTTTGTCTTTTCATTCTGAGGGTTAGAGACATATGGAAGGATGAGGAGTGTGTCAGTGAAGGCTCAGAGGAGTGCTTGGCACTGTTGTGAAGTTTGATTAAATCAGACTCTGTTTTAGCAGACAAAAGGAATTCCTTTTCAGGGGAAAAAATTACGTGAACTGACCTCCCAGCTATTTCACCTAAAATCATCCTCCACTTTCCTAACTTGCTAGCACTGAATCACATACTTCTCATTGTTCTTCCAGTTATCTCTCCATCAAACAGCTGCTGCCTTTACACAAGTGCTCATTAACGTTAGCATCCAGCCATTGCTATTCTACTAAAAAGTCAAAAAATCTATGACATATCGTTCCACTGTAATGGATGAGTAGCATGTGTGAGTGAGCAGTCAAACAGAGTCTTCCTCATTGGAGGTACACAGGTTTAGAATAAGTTCTGTCAATTTGGGCTAGATACCGAAACTTGGCCCATGGGCATCATGAGCAAGTACTCTATCAAGGACATAACAGGTCTAGAAAGAGTTGACTCAAGATATTAAGAATATCCTCCAACTCGTTAACAGTCAATACTTTTATAAAAAGGGATACTCGGGGACCTACTTCCTCCTTGATGGTGACCCTTGCCACATCTTCAAACCTTCATTCTTTGGATACTAAGGTTGGGAGTCATCCCTACTTCTGGAGTGATATCCATTCCTGGCTCCAAGATAGTTGAGGTTTAAACAATGAAGATGAGCAGATGAATGTAGGAATTTAGCCATTTAGACTGAAAGAAAGAAAAAAGAAAGAAAGGAAGAAAGAAGAAGAAAACAAAAAAGGAAAGCTGATAAGGGAACTGTTTAAGAATTACTTATGAATTTCAAAATGATTTCTAAAGTAATTAAATTCACCAAGCAAATGAGGTTGACGCTGAATGCAACCAGTGTAAGGAACTGGGAACAGCTTTTCCATTTCTTTGCTAAATAATTTAACACTTTGTCTTTAAATAACCACTACAGAAACCTCCTACTCTTCCTCCTGCTCCTCTGCCTCCACCTTTCTCTTTGGCTCTGGTCTTTCTCCTATCGACTTCTAACTAGGACCCTTCTTTCTCCCAGTTGGTCAACTCTGTCTGTTCCTATCCTCTATTCTTCTACATATACAAGTTTGTGTGTATATATGGGGGTGTGCCTACTTAATGTGTGAAAGAAATCATAGAATATTTCAGTGTATGTACAATAAGTGTAATATGTCATCCATTCCCAATGTCCAGTTAAATTAAATATTGACATAAATATTATTGGCACACAAATGCCTGCATACACATACTATACAAGAAAATGAAAGAAAAGCTTCTTTTCCATTATGAGAGAAGTCAGTATACTGAGAATGAGAATGTTGATATTGTTCTTCATGCTAAAAGAATCGTGTCTTCATAGAAACATTCTTTTTGTCTTTCTTTCTTCATGACTTTGATTAAGACTCAGCACTTTATTAAAAGAATATATAAAGTACGTAATCATAGTCCAAACTACTTAATTTACCACAGGCAATCTTCCCTTATGGACATTGTCAGTGAAGCTTTCTTCATGGGGAAGTAAAGTATAAGCTAAGTGCAACAAGGTAAGCAGATGTTCTACAAAGTAACTCAAACACTTGGAGGTTTACCTGCTGCATTCTCTATTTCAAAGCAGTGCTCTTGGACATCCATAGTCCCCATTAGTAGTGCTTAGATCTGAATCATGCTTGCTGAAAAGAAAAAAAAAGCTTTACTGAGGTAAATACACTCTACAAGTTCAGTCCCAGAACAGAAGAACTAGCCAGTGGTTAAAAAGTAAAACCTTGACTTGCTTAAGTCAGATTCATAAAGTCAGAGGAGTTAGAGAACAAATGTTTAACAACTCAACTTCCTCGTATTATTTCCTTTTAATAAATGAGAAAATGGAGTTGTCCTATCTTCCCTTAGGAAGGCAAATATAGATGTTTAGCACATGACGTGCCACTTAAAAGTTTATATGTGAAAATGTTTTCACGTAGTTCTAAATCAACTTTAGTTCTGCTGCTGTTTTGAACAAGTCATAAAATACCATTTACAAAAAGGTATAGCTGGGGACATGCATCAGGGTAGGAGGTAAGAAACTACAAAGGGCCCAAGTTTTGGTAGTTCACAGTCAGCTGTTACTACAGTTCCAGGGATTGGACTCACTCCTCAGCACTCTTCACACACCCACACACATGAGCACTTAGCCCATACAGAGAAACAGTTGGAAAATAATTGTTAAAATTGAATAAGAGCATAAGCCTAAATATTCACTGCATTTCTAAGAATACAATTTTCTAAGAAAATAAGTTTGAAGTTAGTACCATGATGTTATCTATATTCTTGTTTTGTGGTGACATCTCAGTGGTTCACCAGTCTTTCCTGCTTCCTCCATTTACTCCATTGACTTTCCTACATTATGGCATTATGCCTTGCTAATACCAAGGTGGAGTAATTCCTTAGGTCCTTTATGCTTTTGAGACAAATGATTCTCAATCATTCTGTTAGCTTAGTCTACATTCACTAGTATCAGCCTTGACTTTGTGGTTTATGTGGGTACAAAGTCCAGCAAACAAAATATAACCCTAATGACTCTCCTGATACCTTCCCGTAAGAATACTGAGACTTCCTTTATTACAGCCCCAGAATTTCTTCAATGTCAACAATAATTCCAGATGCCCGGATGGTTCCAGTCCTCCCTCAGTGTCTTCCATTTGGTGAAGACAGTTATTTCTCATGGACTTTGTCTTATACCCACCCCTTAGAATCACTCTCATAGGTTTCGAGGGCTGTAGTCTGTATGTTTTCTTCTCTGTAGTGTTTTATGATGTCTCTTATCTCCCAAATCCAGAATGGCTTCTCAGAATATGCTGAAATCATTCTCTTATAATGCCTAGAACTGGAAGACTTATAGGGAGAGACAATGGCTGAACACTCCAAGAACAAGTGTTTCCTCAAAGCATAACCAGCACATGGAACCCGTATTTGCATAGATTTGGGCTTATATGTATACAAATAACAACCTAAACATGCCTAGAAAATTCCCCCAAAATGTCAGTCTAACATTCCTACTATAAGAATTATTTGGAGCAATTTCTATTTGTTTTCAAAAATAAATTGCACCAATCTTCCTTAAAGTACATATATTTATAAAAGAAAATATTTAAACTCTACATGAGACTCAGAAAAAGCAACTAAACAATCACCTGTGGAAAATTCCATTAGGAGAAAGCAAATAAGATGTCCTAAAATTAATAAATCTGTCTACTGAGGTGAGTTTTAATATTACCAACTAGGAAAACAATTTGTCCTTTTTATTATTTAATTCATGGTTTATGAATGCCTGAAGAATCCTAACTGAAATGAAATAATAAGTGTGCAATATCTCTAAGAAAGAACTCACTGGGATTCTTCATTGCATATCCTACATAGGCTCTGACATGTAGTGTTGCCTAGACCTAAGGCATGTGCCTCCTGTCTTCCTGTGTTCATTCACTGTAGTACACAGATAACACCTGCCCTTCATAATATCCAGGATAATTTAAAGATAGAGAAAACTAGTGGACCATATGAATAAATGAGACAATAGCTTAAATTAAAGAAAGGCTGGAACTTAAAGCATCCATACAATTTACAGGAAGACGAGGACTAATATCTATCTTTTCCTAAGAAAGAGATATTGGTGCAATTGTATTTTGAGTAAGTAAAGGATATCCAATGACTCCACTGAGTACTTTTCCTCTTAATGTCCATTAAGGTAATGTGGCTTAGCAAACATCCACTCTGGACTATTGGCCACAAAATTTCCCCAGAGTGTTCAATCGCTCCATGTATAAGAGGATTCTGATTTTCTATGCTTAAGTCATCTTGAAGTCAGATATATCCAATGGCAAATTAAACATGTTTAAGACACTTTTACTTTCACCTCATGTAGCAATAAAGGGTTTATAGCAAAATCCAATACACCTACATCTTCCCTTCTCCTTCTGCCCTCAGAGGAAGCTGGCGGTAGTGAGCTGAGAATCACTTTGACCTTCAATGCTACTTCTTCCAATCTATGACAAGATTACCCAGTCACTCCAGATTTGCATTCCTTTGTGTGAAAAACGAAGGTGTGAATAGTTGTTTCCTAATGTTAATTTGGGTGTTTCATTAATGTGTGTAGAGTTATGAGCACAGTGGCTAGCACAAAATTAGTGCTTAATAAATAGGAGTTATTGAAGTTTTTCACAAATTAGTCCTATAATTCTTTGACAACAATCTTAAAAAGAAAATTCCTTAATGAGTAACATCTAAACTCCTTTATAAAAATTAATATAATTTCACTACACTTACGTATATTCTGAGAATGAAGAGAGGTAGACAAGTACTGATCACTTGCCCCCAAGGGAACATTATTAAAGATTAAGGAACAGATCACAATGATTGCAGCTAATAACTAAGCTACAACTTGATTCAGAGAGGCTTCTTTTCAATAACCTAAACTCCAGATCAAATGTTGCTCTCTCCATTGAAAATTAAGCACTGATTATACCATGAGCCAGTGTTAAGAATATTATTAGCTTCTATTTACTATGACACCATGATCAATGACGTGCATGCATTGTTTTACGTGATTCCACGTTAACCTCATGAAGTAGACCTCGTCTTATCCTGAAGTCCAATTCCTTAATCACTGTGCCTTCTGCTGGTCTAGGATTTAGACTGCCATGTGTCACAGTTGGATGAAATAGGTATCTGAGAGATTTTCGGGATACCATGGGTTGATAAAGTATTACCACTTTTTTAAAAGATCTATAATATCTTGGACAATTTCCAAATTAGAATGTTTGGGGGGGGAATCTCAACCTCATATTACCCTACAGCAACAAACATGGCTTCCCTACTCAGGTAGAATGACCTAACTACAAAAGTTTCATGAATACTGAAATTCGTATTTCTCAGTACATCCTCAGAGAACCTTGGTCACCTGGATTTGTCTTGAGTGTCTTCATGCTACTCTACTAAGAACTTTCCAGTGTTCTGGGGTGAAATCTGTCTCTGAGACACACCATGACATTTTTCTTTACCCTTTAGTGTATATTCATGGTTCTCTTATCACCCTTTTATAACTCACAAGACTGTGTTTGCATTTTGCTTATGTCCTAATTCTTGATTTTCCTACAGTTATAATGGAATCTTATTATTTGAATTCTTTTCTAAGAAATATATGAACATGATGAGAAGACACTGAGAGACACGGGGATAATAGCCTAAATATCCCAGATATTTCTAAGAAATTTTTTCTATGAAAGTCACTTTTGGTTTGCTACTTCAACTCATTCATTGTGAACTCCATGGAGCAAATTTTCATTTGAGTTTTAGTAACCAACAAGATGCAATATCTTGAAGAAACTAGCATCCCTGAGTTTTTATCTGATCTTCTTTCTTCCTCCCTATTTTCCCTCCTTCATTCTCTCCCTCTGTTCCTCTTGCCCTTCTCCCTCCTTTTCTTCCTTTTTTCTTACTTCCTTTTTTCCTTTTAGTAAACTTCAATCTAAGAGTTGACCATGAGGGCAAATTCTGCATTTTGATCCTAGATGTAATTCAAATATATCTGTACAAGTTTCCATGCTAAATTGTGTATGCAAAGTAGGCTTTCTTTTAAAGCCGCTTAGGGAATAAACTCAAAGGCTTAGAAAACAGTGACTCTTTGAATAAAGTTATTTAATCTACATTGCCATGAGATGACTTTCTAAAGCAGATTTTGTTTACATAAGCTACAAGGAAAGGCCAGAGAATGTATTTTCGTTTTAGAATGCTATTTCTAAAAGTGAATTCAAAATAAAGCAGTGAAAATTATCTGTAATTGCTCCCCTTGCAGGCTAATTCTGCTATCATTTTCTATTTCCACAGATTCCCACAGAAGACCTCAATGAACAATAAGAAATTATTCTTCATATAGATTGACATTTTAACATGGGAACAACAAACTCATTTCCCAGGGGCTCTCTGTTCCACATTCATGATATTCTACTATTCCTTAAGAATAGAAAACAGATGAATTGTACCTCAGAGAATTTGTGTCTAATATCTCATTAGACATTTGAGAAACACATGCCAACGGTGATAAAGTCACTACTCAAAATAATACATTTAATTATGGAAATAATATCAAAGTCTCATTTTAAAGCTTAAAATACATTATGAGTTTAAGATAATTATGAGTAAATATATTATCGAATAAATATTAAAGGACTTAATATACTAGAAGGAAAATGTACAAAAACACATTTAGACATAAGAAAATGGAAAAAAGGATAATATGTGATTTATAATCTCTGTCTGTCTGTCTGTCAATCCTTTTGTCTGCCTGTCTTTTGGGTTTCTGTGAGTAGAGGGCATGTATACCAGTACAGGCAGACAGGTATACATGTATGCGGAGGATATACCATCTCAGCTGCTGTTCCACAGGTATTTACCTTCTTATCTCTTACATGGCCTGGAACTCAACAAGGAGGCATAGCTTTTTGGCTAATGAGCCACAGAGATCCACCTATCCATGCTTCCCCAGCACTGAGGTTACAAGTACACAACATCACACCACCTGGCTTTTTGTAGCCTGAGCTCTAGAGATTGCAAAAGAGACCAAAAAGGTAAATGCAGTCACCTTGGAAGACCATGTGAAACAATAAAAACTTGTTTCAATAAACAAAGAATTCACAGCTGAGGAACGCCCAATGGCTGAGAAACACCTAAAGAAATGTTCAACATCTTTAGTCATAAGGGAAATGCAAATCAAAACAACCCTGAGATTTCACCTCACACCAGTGAGAATGGCTAAGATCAAAAACTCAGGTGACAGCAAATGCTGGCGAGGATGTGGAGAAAGAGGAACACTCCTCCATTGTTGGTGGGATTGCAGACTGGTAAAACCATTCTGGAAATCAGTCTGGAGGTTCCTCAGAAAATTGGATATTGAACTATCCGAGGACCCAGTTATACCTCTCTTGGGGCATATATCCAAAAGATGCCCCAACATATAAAATAGACACGTGCTCCACTATGTTCATAGCAGCCTTATTTATAAGAGCCAGAAGCTGGAAAGAACCCAGATGCCCTTCAACAGAGGAATGGATACAGAATATGTGGTACATCTACACAATGGAATATTACTCAGCTATCAAAAACAATGACTTTATGAAATTCATAGACAAATGGTTGGAACTGGAAAATATCATCCTGAATGAGGTAACCCAATCACAGAAAAACACACATGGTATGCACTCATTGATAAGTGGCTATTAGCCCAAATGCTTGAATTACCCTAGATGCCTAGAACACATGAAACTCAAGACGGATGATCAAAATGTGAATGCTTCACTCCTTCTCTAAAAGGGGAACAAGAATACCCTTGGCAGGGAATAGAGAGGCAAAGATTAAAACAGAGAAAGAAGGAACACCCATTCAGAGCCTGCCCCACATGTGGCCCATACATATACAGCCACCCAATTAGACAAGATGGATGAAGCAAAGAAGTGCAGGCCAACTGGAGCCAGATGTGTCCTGAGAGACACAGCCAAAATACAGCAAACACAGAGGCGAATGCCAGCAGCAAACCACTGAACTGAGAACAGGACCCCCGTTGAAGGAATCAGAGAAAGAATTGGAAGAACTTGAAGGGGCTCGAGACCCCATATGAACAACAATGCCAAGCAACCAGAGCTTCTAGGGACTAAGCCACTACCTAAAGACTATACGTGGACTGACCCTGGACTCTGACCTCATAGGTAGCAGTGAATATCCTAGTAAGAGCACCAGTGGAAGGGGAAGCCCTTTGTCCTGCTAAGACTGCACCCCCAGTGAACGTGATTGTTGGGGGGAGGGCGGCAATGGGGGAATGATGGGGAGGGGAACACCCATAAAGAAGGGGAGGGGAGGGGTTAGGCGGATGTTGGCCTGGAAACCAGGAAAGGGAATAACATTCAAAATGTAAATAAGAAATACTCAATAAAAAAAAAACTTGTTTCAAATCACTAACATTGCTAACATTGGGGAAAGTTCATTTTGCAACAATCTGTCATCAAAGAAACACAAAAAGGCAAGATTGCACAGAGAGATTCAAGAGGAAGGTCATGATAAATTTACATTTATTACTGACTTGACTAATCTAGACTCCTGAGATCTCTCAGACACTGAGCCACTAACCAGGCAGCATACCCCAGCTGATATGAGGCCCTGGCACATATACAGCAGAGGACTGCCTGGTCTGGCTTCAGTGAGAGAAGATGCACCTAATCATAGAGAGAATTGAGACCCCAGGGAGTGAGGTGGTCTGGTAGGGTGGGGAGTGATGGGGTCATCCTCTTTGAAATGGGGAGGGGGAGGAGGTATGGGATGAGAAGACTGTCCTCTGATTTACCTTACATTTAAGTTATGTAGAGAGTTTTGAAGATTTCTGAATGGAATTGAGTGAAGTTCTTTCTTCTGCATCCAAATGGTATTTCATAGATGCACAAATGTTTAATGGGTGGGGACAGAAAGAGGACCAAGCACTATAGAATATGTGATTTGTGACCTATAACTTTCAAAGTATTAGATTTTAACACTGGTCATCAGTTAAGAAGTTTCCATGGAGGGGAGGCAGGCAGGGTAGGGGTTAGAGTGGCAAGAACAGGAGGATCAGGTGAAAATAAGGAGAGAAGATGAAATTGAAGGAGGGAATGAGGAAAGAGATAGGTAAGATTGAAATACATGCCCTAGTGCATTGGAAAGTAAAAATCATCCTTAATGACATTCTGTTATATGGATAAATCACTGCTTTATCAGACATCATCAGAGGCCCTTACTCCTGAGCAGATGGGAACAAATACAGATACCCACCACCAAACATTATGCAGAGAAGGAGAGAGAGAGAGAGAGAGAGAGAGAGAGAGAGAGAGAGAGAGAGAGAGAGAGATGGAGTGACAGAGAGACAGAGAGATACAGAGACAGAATACAGGAACAGACAGAGAGACAGAGGATGAGAGAGAGGGAAGGAAGGAGGGAGGGAAGAAGGAAGGTGGGAGGTACGGAGAGGGACAAGGAGAGGGAGAGCAAGACCTCTGGGAACACACAGCTCTGAACTAGATGTCTTTATAAAAGTCCTCTGGAATTTGATGTGGAATTCTGAGCTCAGAGTTCAAGGAACCAAGCCCATGACGGAGGAGGCAGAAGGACTTGGGGAGATAGTGGAAATGAGGAACACCATATCAAGTATCTATAAACAACTCGTAGAAACTCACAAAAACGGAATCAGTAATCGCAAGGTTTATTTACATCCATCTGCAACAGTTCCCCTGCATAATATATATATATATAAATATATATATATATATATATATATATATATCCTCTCTATACTATAGCTTTTAAGTTTAGTTTTTATTTGACTTTTTAGTCTGTGACCAAATCAATCTCTGATTCTTCTGCCTTCTCTTGTGGCTATTTTATTTTTCTCCTATTCAAATTATGATATGATGGCTTTTGTTATGGTGGCTTTTGTTTTATCTTAATATATTTTATTTTGTTATGCATTGTTATCTCCTAGAAGCCTTATGTTTTCTAATGAAAGGCAGAAAGGGAGTAGATCTGGAGAAGAGAAGGTATGGAAGAACTGGTAGGAATAGAGGAAGAGGAAACTATTCAGATTGTATTGTAAGAGAAAAGAGTCTATATTTAATAAAAAGGAAAACACTGGTGCTATTTCTAACAACACCTTTTCTAACTCTGTTGCTAAAATATATGTGTTTAATTAGAATTTATATTTTGAAAGTATTTTTCATGGTTATTAAATTCTTTTATTAGCTCTAATGATTAATTTAGAGTGTTCAATGCTTTATTCTTTGTGGAATTGGAACATTTGTACAAATGCTTATAGCTCTATTTATTTTTGATTGTTTAATTTTCTTTTTCTTTGAAAATTATGCTTTATGTAATCCAATACTGTTGAATCAAATTATAAGGGAAACTTAGGTTCCTGGTTTTGAAGGGAACATTTTTAGTGTTTTGATTTTTGTGTCAGTGAAGTTTTTTTTATTCTATTGAAGTACTAATATGTACACTTTATTACCAACTTTCATAACTCATTAATAAAGGTTAGATATTACTAAGTACATTTTTTTCTTTCTAAAATTATCCTTTAAGGTTAAGTTTCTCAATATGATAGAAAGAAAAATGATTCTTCCTGATGAAACTATATTTGCATTTCTGAGATTAATTCTTTCTCTTCATTTGTTGTATATTTTCATACAGGCTCTTGAGAGAAATTGGTTTTTCAATTTCTTTCTCAATTCAGTTCTCAGTTTTCTTCTTCTCCCTATGTTCCCTTTAAACCAACATTTTATGAAAAAATTCGTAGAAATTGAAAGAGCACAGCATGTTGATTTTCTACATGTCTGTTGCTAAGAGATAGCATGCTCCCATTATTGCCCCTTGTTTCATCAAAACCCCAATCTTTGTGACTAACACAGTAGACTATATCATAATGTATGTTTGTGAATCATATATCACTTATAAGTATTGTATTAAGCTCAAAATGATAAAAGTATCTCAAGTAATATGGTTTCCATTTTCATGTCAACATGTAAATACATAACACCTTAACTTTGTCAAATGTTCACATTTTACCCATAATCTCATAATTATTATTTTTCCATCGAATTTTTCCATATAAGAATCTAAATGGGGGTTGGGGATTTAGCTCAGTGGTAGAGCGCTTGCCTAGGAAGCGCAAGGCCCTGGGTTCGGTCCCCAGCTCCGAAAAAAAGAACCAAAAAAAAAAAAAGAATCTAAATGTATTAATGTATTTTACATAATGGACTTCCCATATATTTCCCTCAAATATTGAATTTTTGTTATTTTATTTTCTTAATTGTTTGAATTCACACTTTTATTTTAGTGGTTGCATCTGTAATAATTACAACTTCTCAAATTATTTTCCTCCCACAAAACTTTACATACACAATTATTCTCAAATTATCAATATTATTTACATTATTAATTTTTGTAACACTAGTCATTTACAGGCAGTAGCCTAGCATTACTGCCCTCTATTCACAAGCTGACTGAAACAGGTGCAAATACCCACTGCCAAACATTGAACAGAGATTACGGACCCTAATGGAAGAGTTGAGGGAAGTATCTATCCCCTGAAGGGGTTAGAAACCCCACAGAAGGCCAATATGTTAACTAACATGGACCCCTGGGAGCTCTCAGAGACTGAGCCACTAACCAAAGAGTATACTCAGGCTGGACAGAGACCCGTGGCACATATGATGTGCCAGGGTAGGGGGATATTTTGGGGGACCCACTCTTTCAGAGGTAAAAGAAGGGGGAATGGAGAAGATATTCTGTGAGGGGGCATGGAGGGGGACAGCATTTGGGATGTAAATGAATAAATAAATATTGAATGTTTGACCAGTTCTATTTGAGCTTTTTTAAAGCATGTTGTTAAATGTCCACATATTTTGAAAATCATTTGTGTTGTGTCATTTAAGCCTTGCTTTACCTCAGGACAACAATTAGTCCTCATGGACTAGTTTTTTAAAGTATTTAAATGATAAAGTTTCTTAACATTAATTATCTTCTTTGTTCGATATAGTTCAAGGTCATTCTAATATGAAATGTTAACTCGTTTCTGCCTGAACATTCATCAGTGATGAGCACAAGTTAAAGACCCTGGCTGAATTAATGCTAAGGCACACTCTGTTTATCTACAATTTCCTTAACTTCATGAACACAAGTGTTGGTACCATAAAATCATCACATGCAGCACTTAAGTATAGTTATGATAATTGCATCAAAACCATTCTAAGAGATTCTAAAAGACCCATGAATGCTTGATTAAAGTTTAAGGACAAGACTCTGAACATCAAGTGGACAATTCAGAATTACAGTAAACCAAGGCCTTGTCTCTCAACCTTCCCACAAAGAGTCAGTAGGAAAGCAAGTCCATTCAACCACTGTTCCTTGAAACCTCAGCTAAAATATCAACTCAAACGATTATTATCAAGGTTCCTACAAGTCTTGGTACAAAGTTTAGACATTTTCTCCTTGGTTTAAACTTTTCCATTTTTTCAACTATTTTACCACCATCATCGATTGTTATAATTCCTAACTAATTAAAAATTTAATCATTAATATATTTTAAATCTTACAAAGCAAAGTACCAAGAAATATACCTGTGAATCTACAGTAACAACTTCTTTTTTGTGGTATAAAAAAAGTACCCAGCTAATATTTATTTTCTTCAGTAAATCCAAGTTAGAATATTTTGAAAATGTTGTCACAGCCTAATCTGTAGCCCAGCTATCACTATCTTAAGTTTCCCAGAACAAAGTATCTGGGAGAGGGTGGAGAAAGTTCAAACTGCACCCATACCTGACAATACATCAGGACTGCTAACAGGAAAGGGCCACACACGTAACAGTTTACAGTCTTTACCGGGAAGAAATTTGTGCTTTTGATGGGAACCCCCTAGAGTCCATGCCAAGCACCACCCACCTCCCTGACTTGTATGAGCATTGTGCTTACTCATTTTGGTGTCCCTCCCTTCAATCCTATTATAAAAGCTGTCATCTCAGTCCTGACAAATCATCCCAGGTTCACAAGACAGGTAAGTAGGAGCTTTGTAGGGGCTCACCCATTGTACCACAGGAGGGTACCTGTCCACACAGAACAGAGGACTCTGAGAATCAGCACAGGCTTTCTGGGGAGTTTTCAGGGGAAGGGAATAAGATGTTTTCTTTTCATTCCACAATAAAGGAGAGAAATGGAGTGAAAATTAGTGTTTCCTACAGTTAGTCAAAGGAGACAGAACAGATTCTTCTTCTCAACATGTCCTCTCTAGACCATATTCTCACACCATGACCTGGTTGTTTCTTCTTCACAGACAAGATGCTGCCTCGTGTAGCCCTCACCACCATGTCCTGGATGCTGCTGTCCAGCCTGATGCTCTTATCTCAGGTGCAAGGTAAAATTTCAAGTGTCCAGTAAATGTCCCATGAGTGTCCCTAGCCAAAAAGTAAAGGAAGGTTCTGCAGAGACTCATGTGGTAAATAAGAAGAGAGCCTCACATCAGATAACAGTCTGACACATAACTGTCCTCCTGCTTGACACTAAGTCACTAATGATGGACAGGATCATGTCAGTCCATTACTGAAATGAAAGAGGTTCCTTTTAATTGGTGGGTTGAAGGAATGTGTGGAAGTCATTAATGAACTGTTGAGAAAAAGAAGGACTGGATGAGTCAATTTAGAAATTGACAGCCCTGGAATTTGGAATCTATGAATAATATGAGAAGAGTGAAACATGAAATTAGAAGAATAAAATTTCCAATAAAGTAGGTCAATCTCAAGACTCAGATGACTGTTAGAGAGAAAGGGTGTTCTGTATTCTGTGTAGTCTATACTCTGATACTCTGTGTTCTTGACTTAATCTCAAAAGGCAGGCCTCATCAACTTTTGCTAAATGGACCTTCCTATCCATTTCACCGCCTTGCTTTCTTTATCTCCTTCCACCCCAGGTGAAGATGCCAAGGAAGATGTGCCCACTTCACGTATCAGCTGCCCCAAGGGCTCGCGTGCCTATGGCTCCTATTGCTATGCCTTGTTTAGTGTATCCAAATCTTGGTTTGATGCAGATGTGAGTGCTTGTGGGTGTGGAGGAGGGAAACAATGGGATGTACCTGTCAGTCTCAAAAGAAGTGGACTCCAATTTCCATGGTTCCTTGAGAATCACAATGAACTCCTGTCTTTCATTCATTACCCCTACCATCTACATTTGTTTACTGTTAGCTAATGAAGTTTCAGTCTGTCACTCATTCTGTCCCTCTTACCTAGCTGGCCTGCCAGAAGAGGCCATCAGGACACCTTGTGTCTGTGCTCAGTGGATCTGAAGCTTCCTTTGTGTCCTCCTTGATTAAAAGCAGTGGTAACAGTGGCCAAAACGTGTGGATTGGGCTCCATGATCCAACACTGGTGAGATACCATATCTTCCCAACAGATTTCACTCTCACTGATTCTGTTCCCAATCTCATTTGCTCTGTTTCCATGAGAAAACCTCCCATTGCATCTAGAGACAGTATTATGGATTGTAACTGGGGCAAAAGAAAAGTCCCTGAGTTCTGTGAAGGTCCCTAGCCTTCAGATGAAGTCCATGTGACTATGGACGGCCTTTACAAATTTTCTCAGTGAAGGTTTGAAATCTCTTTTCTGGGATTGTGGGTGTTTGTACTCAAGATTTTGAGAGAACACAAAAGGGAAGATATCGGCCTTTGTTCTTCACAGAATCTACAGGTGTCTTGAAGTTCAGGAACATGTAGCATAGTGGGCTATATTCCTCAAGGTTTATGTTATTTTTTCTGGGTTTAAAGAATTTGTGATTATCACTAGGCAACTGGTAATAGGAGGGAGACATTCAGGTTGAATTTTTTGCAGTATCTGAAAGAATAGATCAATTTTCATGGTGTTGAACATAGGTATCAGCTATTGCCAGTAAGAGATCATGTAAGCAGAGCTTTAATGGCTACCTTTTTCCCATGGTTGCCCCAATTCTAGGGCCAAGAACCCAACAGAGGTGGATGGGAGTGGAGTAATGCTGATGTGATGAATTACTTCAACTGGGAGACGAATCCTTCTTCTGTCTCTGGAAGTCACTGTGGGACCCTGACACGAGCCTCAGGTAAGCCAGAGGGCAGTCCTCTCTGAAATCCAATGCTTTTTAACTGTTTTCAATTGTTGACCTCTCTTCCTTTTTTCATGTCTCTCCTCCCTTTGTTTCTCCTTCCCTTGAGGTGAGACACTGGTAAAGATGTTGCAATGACCCTAACATCTAGACCTCTTACTCTTCTGTGTCTGCAGGATTTCTGAGGTGGAGAGAGAATAATTGTATCTCAGAATTGCCATATGTCTGCAAGTTCAAGGCCTAGAGTACAGAGATGACACCATGTGTTGATATATACCTCACCAAATCAAGAACCCCAATGGGAAGATCAACAACAACAACAAAAAGAATATTCTCCTCACAGTCAACATCTGACCTCCTATTTTTCTCCTCATCTGCCCCTTCCTTCCTCTCATTTGAGGCTCTTCTGTGTGTACTGTGGCCTGAGATCTCACAGCACAATAATAAAATATATAACTCACGCTCATATCTCCTTGTGCTCTAGTTACTTGGTAAATGAACAAAATATATCAGTTAAAGGAAAGAGATAAGCAGAACTGGATTTTAACGGGGGAAGAGAGAGACATTTTCTTCATTAATGTAACTACAATTAGAGTTTTCAGGGTCCTATAAGGTGTTTCTCATGCTCCTGTACAGAGTTCTAATTAAACCTACTGGTCCACATACACAAAATGGCTTAAAAAATGAAAATCGAGGGGGAATTATAGGAAAGAAGAAAGGAATCAGTGATAGTAGACAGAAGATGAAAAATGGCAACTGTGTACAAAGTACATGAATTACATATGTGAAAGTGTCATAAAGAGCAGTATGTGGGGTGAGTGTGTGTGTGTGTGTGTGTGTGTGTGTGTGTGTGTGTGTGTCTGTGTCTGTGTCTGTGTCTGTGTCTGTGTCTATGTGGGTCAGCTAATTATATTTTTTATTATTCTATCTTTAATACAGTCCAGTCATTATCCCCCTCTCAGTCTGCCCTTCAACTGTTTCTTATCCTATTCCTCCTCTGCCATACCAACCCCAGTAGATTCTGTGCGAAAAGTTCCACAGAAACTGAAGCGTTTGATTCCAAAAGAAGGAGGTCTCCTGGAACTGGTTGTGGAACTCTCTAGCCAGAGGAATATATTGAGCTGTAGGTCTCATGGCAGTCTATTTTATCTTCTTCTATTTCCTTTTCTATATTTATGAAATGTTCCTGATAACCATAGTTGAGACTTTAAGCAAGAAAATTGGATAAAAAGCCACGCCTTGAAATGGGGTCACTGATCATGACCTTTTCTCCAAGATATCCAATGCCTTGCCTCATAATCATATAATTATAAAATAGTACTTTGATGAAAATCCTTCTGACAAAATATTAAACTCATATGGCTATGCATGTGTAATTGAGGTGGGCTCTGACATTTTGGTATGGACAGCATTATTTTTAAGTATAGTTTTAAATTGAACTTCGAGCATTTTTAGTAAGACAGACATTAGATGTTAGAGATTACCCATGGAAGTTTATTAACTTGTTCAGGATCTAGGGATCATTAACCAAGTGCCCGTGAAGACATTTTGAATCCACTCCTGGAAGTTTGTTATTAACTATAAGTGACTTTTTTGTATTTTATTTTGTTAAGTGATAATAACATTTATTTCATTTGTAATTGATTCTTTGAATCCACTCTTTGGAAGTTGTATTACCTGAATGATTTTATAATTCCTTGTGTCTGATGATTATGATAATTGTTCATTGTAACTGCTTCAGTGAACATATCTTTTAGGACTGTAATACCTGTTTCTCCTGTATAAAAACCCCTACTTGAAAGTTGCAAAATACACTCAGATTCAAACTGCTTCTGTGTTTGTTTCTGTTTGTCACCGCCGACTCCTTACCCGCCTAGGCTTTGAGAACCTATGTCAGAGGAAACTCCACACCCATCTGGGGAGGTCCATGGGACTCCTCCCCCATCTCCAAGAGGATGTGCTCATCCCACTCCCACTTTTCAGACTCCATTGGGGCCTCAAGTCTCTCCAAGTTTAGGTGCATCTTCTCTCACTGAGGCCAGACCAAGCAGTCTTCTGCTGCATGTATGTTGAAGACCTCTTATCAGCTAGTGTATGATGCCTGGTTCAGAGTTCAGTGTCTGAGAGATCTTGTGGTTCCAGGTTAGTTGAATTGCTGGGCTTCCTGTGGGTATACCCTCCTCTTCCTCAGCTTCTCATAGGACTGTCAGTTTAAATTCATTTGTTAAAAAAGGAAAAGGGTGGAGAAAGGTAAGCCATGGTATTATTAAAAAGATATACTGGAGTAAATTTAGCCAAGTCCAATTTCAGAAAACGGCACATTATTGAGAATCAAGAGAACCATTTGAAAAATCTTAAAGGTGCTCAGTTCTCTATGAGGATGTGCCTGAGAGCAGAACCACAAAGCAATGAGGCAAAAACTTTTCAGGGCTTCGGTAGAAATAGAATACTCCTATAGATCCTATAGCAGAGCTGCTTTTGCTAAATACGCTGTAAGATACTAACATAGCAATTCAAATTGATCTGACTTCATCTAGCTCATCAAATACCATAGGTTAGTAGGACAGAGCATGCTTTGAAGTAAGTATCGTTTACTATTTTCCTAGGGTTACTTGTCACTTATAGGTATTCTTAGAGTTTCATAGACAATTAATTGCCCAGGAATACATTGCAGGTGTATTTATTAATGACTATATAAGGTTTTGCATATTTACAAAGTCAAAAGATATTAAACTTAACTATTTTATGTTGGGGACAACTTATACCTTAACACTTTAACACCGTTATTTCTATAATAGATAGGTCAGCAGGAAAAATACTTGGAAGTAAATAATTAACTTGACCAGTATAATCAGTCCACTTAATATGCTTGACATTGCCCACCTGGGGACCCATCCCATATGCTGCCACTAAACCCAGTCTCTATTGCTGATGCCAAGAAGTGCTTGCTGACAGGAGCCAGATATGGGTGTCTCCTGAGAGGATCTGCCAGAGCCCTACTTAAACAGATGAGGATGGTTGCAGCTAACCATTGGACTGAACAAGGGGTCCTCAGTGGAGGAGTTAGAGAAAAGACTGAAGGAGACGAAGGGGTTTGCAACCCCATAGGAAGAACAACAATATCAACCAACCAGACCCCACCAGAGCTCCCAGGGACTAAGCCACCAACCAATGGGTACAGATGGAGAGATCCACGGCTCCAGGCACATATGTTGCAGAGGATGGCATTGTCCAGCATCAATGGGAGGAAAAGCCCTTGGTCCTGTGAAGTCTTGTTTCCCCAGTGTAGGGTAATGTGAGGGCACTGATTTGGAGTCGGTGTGTGGGAATAGGAGCATCCTCATAAAAGCAGGAGGAGGGAGTATGAGAGAGAGGGAAATGAGGATAACATTTGAAATGGAAATACATAAAATATCTAATAAAAATAAATTATTAAAAAAGAAGGAAATAGAAAAAAGCAAGCCAGGATTGGTATGGTGGCACATATCTATAATACCAGTGTTTAGAAGGCTGAGTCAGGAGAGCTACTGGTAGTTCAAAGCTTACCTAGGATATGTAGAGAATTATAAAGCAATCCTAGTACAATGTAAGACACAGCAAATGAAGAATACTTTAGGTAGTTGCAAAATACACATCCTTCTCAAGTCTAAATGAAACAGTCTTCATGTTATGTCAAATTGCTAATAAATATGAAAATGGATGAATAATACAAAATATTTTATCATCTCAAATGGAATTAAAAGTCAAGGCAAAACCAGAATCATAATAGAGCAATCTCAATAATTTTGGAGATGAAAGTGGACACTTGTAACTAATACATGGAAAAGAGAACACACAGGAGAGCTTATACTAGTTTGAAAAATGAATATACAATGCATTAAAGCATGAAGTGTACTGCAAATCCAGTGCTTAGGGACAATCTGATAATGCTAGAGAAATGCATGAGAAAAGAACAAAGATCTAGTACCTATAATGTAGTGGTTCTCAACCTTACTAATGCTCCGACACTTTAAGACAGTTCCTCATGTCGTGGTGACTCCAAACATAAAATAATTTTTGTTGCTACTTCATAACTGTAATTCTGCCACTATTATGAATGATAATGTGATTATATGTGTTTTCTGATGCTCTTAGGCAATCTATGTGACAGTGTTATTTGATACTCAAAGGGTTTGCAACCCAGAGGTTGAGAACTATTGTGAGTACAATCTAAGCTAATTCTGAGGAAACAAAAGAAGCAAGCAATGAAATAGTAAAATAAGCAGAGGAGAAAGGGTAAGACAAAACTCACTGAAACGGAAAACGTAAAATCAGTGGGAAATAATTCACAAAATAGAAATAATCATTTTTTTAAAAAATCTATAAAATTTGTGAATTTATAGTCAGCCAACTTAAACATAAGGAGCCACATGTGAGTGATATTACAAGTGGAAAATATACTGTTATGAAAATATATGTTCTGAAAATAAAAGAAAGCAATAAAGTTAAAACACTGTATAAAATACTGATTACTGATTTACACGACTTTAGCTTAGTGATGGTTAACACCAATAAGTCAAGTCTGTGAATAATGCCTAAGATAACTCTCTAAGTAAAAAGGCTAGAATATAAAAGTTACATTTTATTGAGTAAAGTTACAAAACTATTCTGTGTGAAGTTTTTGTTACAATTGTGTCATCATAAGTAGATATTATTGATACGAAATTATATTTCTTGCAGCGAAGGCTTCTGTGATTTCTGGTTTACTATGCTGAAAATTGAAGGCAGGGTGCTCTGTGTGCTATGCTACCACACTACACTGAGCTACAGCGTTCCCAGAAAACATTCTTAGCGTGAATACCAGCTAAACCTTTGAATTCCATTCAAAATAACACAGAAACTTTGAGGTAACAATAGGTGAATTAAATAAACGACCAGTAGGGGAAGATTTGGGCCAACCTACAGTGTAGTTCTAGGAAATAAAAAGAAAAAAGTTGTTCGTGTGAAAGAAAAGAAGGAATTAAAGAACATAAATTAGGAAACTAAATATGTTTATTCTAGCCATATTTCCTCTGAGTGGAAGATTGCCGTTCATCTCACAGAAGTCAGGTACAAAAACGTGCAAATGAAAGCACACAGTATGTAAATAGAAGAGGTTCCAAACTGTGGCCCCCAAGCTAACTAGAAAACCAGGAATGTGTGTTGCAAAGAGCAATTTGCAAGAATAAATGAAACCTAGAATTTGAAGGTCCCTTACCCCTACCACTTCATGTGGCTTCCTAAGCAAGCTGTCCCTATCTTTCTACTCATAAACGTTTGGGTGCTGCTCTGTAAGATGATGCTGGTATAGATTTTGCAATAAAAGCCTAAAAGTGAAGACGGGAGAACCTCCCCCCAAGCTTCTGGGACCTTGTGCCATGGTTATGATTGTGGTAGGCTAATAGAATGCTGAATACGGAGAGGAGAGAGAGAGCGAGAGCGAGAGCGAGAGCAAGAGCAAGAGAGAGAGAGAGAGAGAGAGAGAGATTCCTAGTGAAGGTTGGGGAGGGTCCCCTCAGTGGAAACAAATTTCAGTGGTCATTGCTTATATGTAACTTCACCACCAAATTGTTCTAAGTATGTGCACTTACTTAAATTTTTAAGCTGCCAAGATTTCCTGAATATGCTTGCTTTCTACAATTTAACTACAGGCTTCAAGGAATCTTTGAAGCATTATAAAGAGCTTCAAGTTTTTTCTTGTTTTGGTATTACAACTGCCTCAAGGTCACCCTTGGTGGATTTGTTCTAACCAAGAAAACATTAAAAAATGTTTCCATGTCTATGATGAGGTCACAAAACTATTCTGCTCACTTTCTTCTTTTGCAAAAGATGATCTGGGAATCAATAACAGGTTATCTTTTGACATCCGTATGCATAGACTAGATGTGCACACACACACACACACACACACACACACACACACACACACACACACACTCACACCCAGTGTTAGCGCATTTGAGATTGGGCATACACTATTCAGCCTTCAAATAAGACTGAATCCCATAACAACACTTTGAGTACAAGATAAGATTCTCTTGCCATAGATAATCCTGGCATTGGAACTCAGTTGATTTATGCCTTTTGTGAGAATGTTTGCCCCTACAAAGGAAAGATAAGTACAGTAGTTTCTTAATATGATATAGAATAATTGTCTTTTTAAAAAATGGTTAATTTTGGAGAGAATACATCTGACTGGTGTATTAGCTATCCAAGTCAATGCAGCAAGGCCTTTTTTAACCTTGCATTAAACTGTGTTGGATTAAAATCCTACTTCAATTGTAAACTGATGATATGTTGTAGTTTAAATAAAGTGATTCAGGGCTTTCCTTTGTTATTTTGATGCAGAGTTGTATCTCTCTACAAATGGTTGGCTTTCCCTATGGTATGTCTATCTATTAATTCTTTTTTTTTTCTTTTTTTCGAAGCTGAGCTAAATCCCCAACCCCCTATCTATTAATTCTTATTGATACATAAGGTACCCTATTTGGTTTCGGGTAGTAGTGTTGGTGGTGGTAGTAGTGATGCTGTGTGTGTACACGTGCATGTGTGTGTGGAAGAGATAAGGGCACTTATTTAAGATGCTTACTCAAAAACAAAATAAAAAATGATTTGTTCTAAAATGTTAAAAGCTGTTTTTCACTTTAAGCTAGATGCAAAGAGACTGTCCCAGGTCCAGACAAACAGTCAGGAAATGGTGGGAATAATAATAATAATAATAATAATAATAATAATAATCATTATTATTATTAATATTATTTTGTTATTATTATTATGTTACATTGAAAAGAGAAATTCTAATTTGGTGAAGCATTTTAATCCCTTTCACATAATGATCCAGTTTTACAGTCTCAATTCTCCATGCACGTGATGCTTGCTAATTTTTTAATACAATTTTATGAAAGAACAAAATGGCAGATAAACATAAGCCCATTTTTCTACAATCAGTCCAACCAATCTGTACATTAAAAAAGTGAGTGCTTAATAAATATAAACAGAATGCTTGCCTGTTTTTGCCTCTTCTGGCATTGAGAATTGAACCCACAGCCTTAGCTATGCTGGGTTAGCACTCTGCCTCAGAACCAATGCCCAGTCCTGACTTCGCCTTTGTCATGTATACTCAGTAGCTACATCTTTAATCTATTTTAAGATTGTGCGTGTGCGTGTGCGTGCGTGCGTGCATTCATGTGTGCGTGCATGCGTGTGTGTGTGCGTGTGTGTGTGCAGTGTGGAATAGAACTCCAAATTTCAGCCTGTAGCTTGTGGACAATCTGGTTTTCCCAGTAACATTTGTTGACTAGAGTAGCCCTTCTCACCATTGTTTTGTAGTACCCTTGCTAAGAATCATTTGATGATGTATGTCAAAGTTTATTTTGGGTCTCTGTATTCTGCTTTATTGATCTGTATGTTTTCCATTGTATGAATATGAACAGAATGAAGAAAATAATTTCCATTGTAGAAGAATAGAATACAAAAAGGCATAGAATTGTTCTTTTTTATTTAATTGGATATTTTATTTATTTACATTTCAAATGTTATCCTCTTTCCCAGTTTGATTCCTTTGGTTGTTAATCCTTCTCTGACCCATTTCCCTACTGAATTCACACTAAGGGACTCAGGACAAAATCAGATTTCCTTTGTGTCTCTAAAATGCCTATTTGTAGGGGACAGGCAGAGGATGATGGGCATGAACAAAAGGGATAAAGGTAATATATAATGTTAATATGCTGAGTATAAGCAGGACTCATTCAGAGAGCACATACTCTTTCATTAAAGCACATAATAGATAATAGCATACCTTGAAAGCAATGATAATTGACAGAGCATATGTTTGTGACTTGCAAAATGGGTAATTAAACACAATGTGTACATGCTAGCAGCCTACTAAATGCATTATGTCACCACTTAGATTCCTGGCATCCTTTACACCCTCCACCCCCATCAGCTGGGCTCTGCAGACCATGTCCCATCTGCTTTTCCACCCAGCAGTGCCAGACCATCCTTAAGTAAAACTCAGGAAAGCTCACCAACACAAAGAAGCCAGAGATTCTTTTTCCTCCAGGGGATCCCAGCCACTTTCTAGGTCTGTGTTTGAAGTGTGAACAGCTGGCACAGTACTTGTGCCAGCCTCAAGCTCATAGCTCCTGCAATGATGGAGCTCCAAATGAACTGCCCTCTGGTGGGGAAGCTGCAGTACTTGAAAGTGTTTCAAAGTCGACACAAGCTGTTTATTGTTCCTTAGATCTGAAAGCATCCCTGTTCCACGCCAAGTTTCTGTGGTGTTTAGAAACCACTCAGGTAGAAAACTGGTTATTACCTTAAACAAAAGCCACTGGCACTTTGGTCTCCGGGGACTGTGCTACTGTTTCATTAACATTCTCCTCATTCTGTTGTTCTGTTCCTTCCACTACAAATACCTTCCCTTCAGATTTTTCCTAAAATAAAACCAAAGCCATCTTGTATATGAAATACAGAGTTGAGCCTTGAAAGGAATTAAGGGAGCAGCCCAGAATGGGTGATATCACAAGTCCAAGAACAGTTCTAGGGATTCTAAAGAATCCAGAACTCTCGGGTGTAGAGGTAGCATAGGAACTCACTTTGTAGGAAAATAGCAAATCAAAGATAGATAACTGGTCATAGACTGAGCTTCTTTCTCAGAAATAAGTTTTCCATAAACTTCATGTAAGAAACAATTATGAATTTCAAACTCTCTGTTCCAGGGGTTTCCATAATTGTACAAAAATATTTGTAGATTATAGCTATGCAGATGAAGGCAGGCACAAGGTAAGGTCTGCGACTGGGCAGTGAAAAAGTATGGTGGGCACAGAATTTTGAAGAGAGGAGGAAGAGAGGAGAAAGAGGAAGAAGAACCAAGATTGAGGCAGAGTAGGATGACCCAGATCCATGTGGTCTTAAATGTCCACAGGTAGTTATGAATATTTCATAAGGGATCAATTTTTGTAGGACATTTTGTCTTATTTAGGTGGGCAGTTTATAACATTATCAGTTGGTCGTGAGTAATTGTGCAGATGTTTTGTGGAGTTTGAATTTACTGACATAAATCTGATTGTTAAATTACAAGCTTGTTGAGTTTGGTCTTTATTGCCTTACTGGGAGTTGTGACTGCAACCACAGAGGGCAGAGGCTGGGAACAAGAGTCGTCTCTGAAGCAAGGGAGCCTCCAAGATAGGCGGCCTCCCACCTTGGGAACTAGATGAATGGCCAGATTACTGCAGGGGTGCGGGCCGCAGCTAGGGATGGAGATTGTGAGCTAGGAGAGTTGGGTTGAGACGCTCAACTCTTTAAGATGAAAATACCTCGAAGATGCCATGTGGCCCAACAGAGCAGGCAATAGCATGGGTTGGTAGATTCCTTTTTAGTTTTTGCCACTACAAATATTTCCTTACCCTCAGGTTGTGCCTTAGACCCCCAAACTGTGTTCAATCACAACAAAGAAAACTCTTTTTAACACTTAGTTTCTTGCTGGAGGAGTGGACATTATTTTTTCAATTAATATTCCTAAACCAAATCAGTTACTCATGAAAACCTTCATCCATCACCCGAGAACAACAGCCATTGTGTCCTGCTTCTCCAGGTTCCTTGTGTCAAGTGTGCCTTTCACTTTGGAATGCATCTCCTCCCATCATAATGCTTTAAGCTTTGGAATCATCAGTCCACAGCTAGCATTCCTGTTTCAGAAATTTGTGCAAAATTTGTGTTAGAAGGTGGATGAAAGGGCACAGATCTTGAGGTTTTGTAGCCTAGTCCGACTTCCTGGTCACTCTTTGCTTCCTAACTGCTGATGTACTGTGACTCTGGCCACTCCTTTCACCATACCTGCCCTAGCTATGGTCCTGCCTACCCCACAATGACGGACTGACCCTCTACCTGTCTGATACAAAGACTTCTCACTAAAGGAGTCTTTCCACATTTTTTTCTATTATTTTTCTCTTTTTTTCTATCTATTTTTTTTCAGAATCTTTTATTGGTTATTTTATTTATAACATTTCAAATGTTATTGCTCTTCCCAGTTTCCCCTCAGTAAAAGCTCTATCCCATCCCCCCTTGCCCCTGCTATTCTGAGAGTGCTCCCTGCACTCAACCACCCACTCCCACCTCACCACCCTACCATTCATCTACACTGGGGCATCTACCCTTCACATGACTAAGGGCCTTCCCTCCCATTGATGGCAGATAAGGCCATCCTCTGCTACATATGCATCTGGAGCCACGATCTCTCTATGTGTACTCTTTGGTAGGTGGTTTAGTCCATGGGAACTCTAGGAGGTTTGGTTGGTTTTGTTCTTCCTGTGGGTTTGCAAACCCCTTCATCTCCTTCAGTTCTTCCCCTAACTCCTCCATTGGGGTCCCTCTGCTCAGTCTAAAGGCTGGCTGCAGGCATCTGCATCTCTATACTGGTTGGGCTCTGACAGAGCATCTCAGGACACAGCTACATAAGGCTCTTGTCAGCAAGCACTTCTTGGCATCAGAGATAGTGACTGGGTTTGGTGGCTGGCTGGATCCCCAAGATGGGGAGTCTCTGTATGGCCTTTCCTTCAGTCTTTGCTTCACTCTTCCTCCCTGTATTTCCTTTAGACAGGAACAATTCTGTGATAAAATTTTGGAGATAGGTGGGTGTCCCCATTCCTCAACATTGATTGCCTAACTTCTAGATATGATCTCTACAGGTTCTTTCTCCACTTTACTGGGTATTTCAGCTAATGTTATCCCCATTGGGTCCTTAGAGACTCTTGCTTTCCTAGCATCTGGGACTTTCTGGTGCCACAAGTTCCTCATCCCCCACTGCTACACACCTCTATTCAATTTCCTGACCTTCTGTGAATCTCCCCCATTTCCTCCCACACCTAATCCTTCCCCCTTTTTTCTCCTTCCCCCTCTTTTCTCCCTCCCAATTCCTTCCATCCTTTGATGTCCAATGATTATTTTGTTCCCTCTTCTAAGTAGGACTGAAGCATGCACACTTTGGTCTTCCTTCTTCTTGAGCTTCATATGTTCTGTGAGTTGTATCATGGGAATTTCAAGCTTTTGTATTTATCAGTTATTTTCTCATAGAAACAGTTTAAGGTCCCAGAATTAAAAAAGATGGTTCGTCTCTTTATTATTTCTGAATATCCTTGCTCTTACAAAGTAACAATGGACACATTTATTGAAAGTTGACCATTTGCCTGGTATTTTATGTGACCTCTACAATGCATTAATGTATATAATCATCAAATCAAATTTACAGATATTACTACTGCCTGGTGGAACCACAGGTATAACAAAATTATATGGCTTAGCCAAGGTTGTCAACATCATGGTCTCCAGTCTGACTCCAGATTATAAATGAAAAATATGAAGTGTCACCCTTACCCTTCCTTCTATATTAAATTGTGCTAGCAGATAAACCACATAAGAAAGAGAATCCAAGAACATCTATTTCTCATGTTTCTTGGGAGGGTTCTTTTATGAAAATGCAGATTTTAAACCCCAATGACAAATATTAGCGTTGCTCATTATAGGTGGAGGGAGGTCTCATAGGCATCTTTAAAATCAGTTCAATTTATTTCTTCATCTACTGAAAAATCAATGCTGCTTTAAAAGCCTGGAAGAGAAATATATCTACTTTTCTATAAACAGTGAATTCAACCATATTTTAAGTTGCCAAAGAATACTGGATGCATGCATCTAGTCTGTAACTATGACAGGTTTATCTCACTGAAGTGAAGAAATAATTGTACTTCTTTAACAAAAAAGGTTGTCTTTTTACTTACATACAGAGTCAAACCATAGCAGGATGCACACACAGGCTTACACACAATTATAGGCAAATCATAAAGGCTTAAATTATTACCAAAATTATGTTGCAATATACTTTAAGAATATGTTTTTCTTTGAGCTTTTAAATAATTTTCATGGATAAAACATCTGCCATTTCAAAATATATAATAAAATGCTTTTGTGGAGAATTTTATTTTAACTTTACAGATCTCTGATACATATATTATAGTTTCCAATTTTGTTTCTATGGTTTTCTCTGTCAGAGTGTGTGTGTGTGTGTGTGTGTGTGTGTGTGTGTGTGTGTGTGTGTGCGCGAGCGTGTGTGCGCGCACACGTTCATCTATATGTGTTTTTTGTGCTGCTTCTTTGGCTGTTTATTTTTTATTTTATTTCTCATTTTTGTTCATTATGCCTGTTCCAATTTGTTTGTTTTTCAACTTATCTCATTTTATTTCATTTCATTTCATTTTTATTTTATTTTCTGAATTCACTTTACATCTGGATCATGGGCCCTCTTTCTGCCCCCCCCCCCCCCACAATACCTTCCCTTCTCCCCTTCTCTTCTGAGAGAGTGGAGACCATTCTGGGTATCTCCCCACTCTGGCGCAGCAAGTCTCTGCAGGGCTAGGTGCTCCTTCTCCCACTGAGACCAGATAAGACAGCTGAGCAAGAGGAACATATTACAGAAACAGGCAACAGCTATAGGGATAACTCCTACTCCTGGAATATTGTATTTCAAGACTCAGCTATACCAATCCTGGGTGTATATAACCAAAAGACACCCCACCATAACACAGGAATATTTCCTCAAGTATGTTCATAGCAGCTTTATTCGTAATAGCCAGAAACTGGAAATGACCTAGATGTCCCTTAACTGAATAATGGATAAAGAAAATGTGTTACAACTACAAAATGTGATACTATTCAGCTATTAAAAAACAAAGATATCATACATTTTGCAGGCAAATGGATGGAACTTGAGAATACCATCCTGAGTGTGGTAACTCAGACCTAAAAGGATATACTCATTTATAACTGTACATATCCATAAAATACAGGAAACCCATGCTCCACTCTACAGATCCAAAGAAGGTAAACAGGAGGGAAAGGACAAGAAAGGATGATTGCATTCCACTTAGCTTCCTAAAATGAAAATATTCATAAAATGCAGATAGAGGGAGGGAACTGGGTAGGAGAGGGGAAGGGGAGAAGAATGGGGAATGTTCAGTATCAGGTGCAGAGAGAGAGACTGGGAGATGGCCAGATGGCCATGAGAATGAATGAAAATCTGTTCCTGGTGGAGGATAGGGGTTATCTCAAGGACATGACTGAGACCTAGGATAGCGGAGGATTCCAAGACTTAATGGTGGTGACTGTAGCTGAGACTCACAGCAGTGTAGATATGGAACCAGAAAAAAGCCACATTCTGTACCAAGAAGTAACCCCAGTGGAGCGATGCGAATGCACCCACAAAACTTTAGACCCCAAATTTATCCTCCCTACTAGCAATGCAGGGATGGGGAATAGAGCTAAGGCTGGGGAAATGGCTAAGCAATAAGCAGCCCATCTAGAAACTCATTCTGTGAGTGAACACCAGCCCATGACACTAATAATAATACTCTGTGATCCTTTAAGACTGAGGTCTAGCATGGCTACCCTCTCTGAGGCTCCACCCAGCAGCTGAGTCAGAAAGGTGCAAGGACTCACAGTCAAATATTGGCTCAGGGACTCTTATTTCATCATTTTCTTTTTTAGATGCTTGTTTGTTTTCTAATGAGAGAGAGAAAGAAAAGGTGTAGATTTGGCGGGTATGGAACTGGGGAGGATCTTGAAGAATTTTAATTAGAATATATTGTATGAAAAATTATTTTCAATTTAAAAATGTTGATTGGTAGCAAGCACTGAGAGATTTAAATGAAACAGATTTAAAATGAAATCACTTGGCATAGTCCTCATATTAGTATCTTTATAGACACAATAATTATATGCCCATTCAGATGGATGCCATTTCTGCTTACTGATCCATCCATCCAAATTCTACCTGGAAGATAAGACAATCGAGGATTTTGCTTCAATTGTACTTCACAGCTGTTCAAGATTTATCTCATTATCCACAGAATCAGCAAGGTGTCTTCTGAACCCATTCAAGAATGTTCTGTTTGTTTCAGGCCACTTCCTTCAAATTCCCTCTATAAATCTTTGAGGGATGGTGAATTGTATCATGGATATTCTGGGTTACTTCTTCCCATTTGAGTCAGTTTCTTGATAAACCACCAATGCAGATGAGGGTATTTCAATGACTGCAACTAATGTTGAGCAACTTAAGGGCTCTGCGAATTGTCAGTTCTTGATTTCTTTTGCCATTAAGATTTAGAAATCTTAAGTAAGCCTTATTTCCATCTTACTTGGGTTATTGGCAGGGATGTGAATAATACTCTGTTTGAGAAGACTGGACTGGAGTAAAGCAGAAAGAGTGCTAGGAGACCAAAGAGATTCTTAAGTCCTCTGTCCAGGTATCCTGGAACATGGTTCTAATGTGGCCTTTTCTACTTCAAAGATACGATCTAGCCTACTGAGCACACACACACCTTTGTTACATTCTGTCTGTATATTCTAAGCACTATTACTAATCACTATTCTATTCTAAGCACCTTATAAATAGGATCCCCCCACCCTTTTGAAAACCAGATGAAAGAAGATGGACTGATAGAAATGTATTTGCTAGACAAAGCCGAGGTCAGGGAAGTTTCATTTCTATTTGGCTGATGTCTACATAAACAATTTTTCGGTGATATTTTCAGTCACTGTAGGATGATAACATTATGCAAGTGAAGGCAGGTAGAGGATAGAACAAGACCTGTCATTGGAAGAGAAGGAAAATGGAAGAAAAGTTTGGGAGAGGGGGAGGAGACAGGAGCAAAGGAGGAGACTGAGAGAGGGGAAGTAGCAGAGAGAACATGGAGGCTGATGTTAAGATTCCTCTCTGCACATTTACAGGTTGTTATGAATATTCTTAAGGGATGGATATGTACAGGGCTTTGTATGTTGAGGTGGGCAATTGCATATTATCAACTGGATCAAAGGTTATTGTGTTGTGTGTTGTTTCATGTGGAGATTTAATTGAATTCAAGAGAGTGTGTGGTGGCAACCTGCCTTGGGAACTAGACAGGTAGAGAGATTTTTGCCAGGCTCAGAGAGTAGCAATCGGCAGTGTGATATGGGATGGAGCAAGTGGGAAGCTTTGCTGCCTGATATGAAGACATCATACTGATGTCTTGGGGCACTCAGGTGCTAGACCTAGTGCAGGGTAAAAGACAGCCCTTTTAATAATTTTACAGCAACAAATCCCTTTGTGACAGACACGTTTAGGCACAACCACACTGCTTTGCAATTCAGTTGCACTGATATTTGCCACCAGCCATGTGAAAGGATTCCAGTTGCTCAACATCCTGCCAGAATCTATTATGTTATTATCTATTTTCTGATTATAGCCATACTAATAAGTGTATAATAGGAATTCACACATGATTTCCAATGACCAGTATATCAGGACTTTTCTGTTAACAGTATACAGGTTGTCTCTGTACTTACTTAAGAAAAATATATTAGGGGGGAAGGGGAGGGATTAAAAAACAAAAATATGTTAGAAATATTACCTTTTATTATCAAATGATAAGAGTAAGATGTATAAACATACAGAACAGACAGAAAGATGATACATATGTAGATAAAACATTTTATATAAGTTTCTTATCAGAATTGGAAATGCTATCTTCTGTGCTGTTAGTTTTTTTGCTTTACTAATTCACCTCAGGCACCAAATTATTAAATGTTGATGGAGTCTCATATATTTAGATATACACACATAACTGGTATTACTGTGTTTTGATACTGTTACAAGACACCATTGTCCTATCCCAGGTCATAGAGAGCTAGTCATTTATTTATCAAACTATTTTTATTTATGTGGATGTTTATCCCTGTTTTTATGTATGCACAAGAATGTAGGTGCCCATAAAAGCTTGAGGTATCAAAACTGTTAGAACCAGAGTTGGAGAGATTGTGAGCGACCCAAAAAGGGTTCTGGGAACTGAACTCAGGTCCCCTGAAGTTGTCCTTCACCTGAAAGTGCTGTTAATTTGAGCGTTTTTTCTCCTTTTACATTGGTTATTTTATTTATTTACATTTCAAGTGTTATCCCAATCTTGGTTTCCCCTCCACAAACCCCTTATGCCATCCCCAGCCCTGATTCTATGAGGGTACTCCACCCACCACCAAACAACTCCCACCTCATGTTCTAAGAATTCAATCCTGTTAGCTTTTCAGTTGAAGCTTATAAAAAACTTTAGCTAATTCCCATGTACAAAATAAGAATGAAGACTAAATTCATTATTTCTTTTTATTTTGTTTTTTTAATATGTTATTTTTGTATTATTATAAACAAGAGCATTCAATTGGAGCTGGCTTTTTTTCCATTTTTATTAAATTGGGTATTTCTTAGTTACATTTCAAGTGTTATTCCCTTTCCCAGTTTCTTGTCCATCAACCCCCTAAACCCTCCCCCCTTCCCTTTTTATACGGGTGTTCCCCTCCCCATCCTTCCCCCTTTACCGCTCCCCCCAACAGTCCCATACACGGGAGTCCAGCCTTGGCAGGACCAAGGGCTTCCCCTTTCAATGATGCCCCAACAAGGTTATTCACTGATACCTATGCAGTTGGAGCCCAGGGTCAGTCCATGTATGGTCTTTGGGGAGTGGCTTAGTCCCTGGAAGCTCTGGTTGGTTGGCATTGTTGTTCTTACGGAATCACAAGCTACATGTGGGGCAGGTTCTGAATGGTCATTCCTTCAGTCTATGCTCTAAACTTTGCCTCCCTATCTCCTCTTATGGATATTTTTGTTCCCCTTTTAAAGAAGGAGTGAAACACCTGCATTCTGGTCATCTTTCTTGAGTTTCATATGGTCTGTGCATATTGGGTAGTTCGAGCATTTGAGCTAATATTCACTTATAAATGAGTGCATACCATGTGTGTTTTTCTGTGATTGGGTTACCTCACTCAGGATGATATTTTCTAGCTCCATCCATTTGCCTATGAATTTCATGAAGTAATTGTTTTTGATAGCTGAGTAGTATTCCATTGCATAGATGTACCACATTTTCTTATCCAATCCTCTGTTGAAGGACGTCTGGGATCTTTCAAGCTTCTGGCTATTATATATAAGGCTGCTATAAACATAGTGGAGCATGTATGCTGGAGCATCTTTTGGGTATATGCCCAGGAGAGGTATAGCTGGGTCCTCTGATAGTGCAATGTCCATTTTTCTGAGGAACCTCCAGACTGATTTCTAAAGAGGGTGTACCAGTTTGCAATCCCACAATGGAGGAGTGTTCTTCTTTCTCCACATCCTTGCCAGCATCTGCTGTCACCTGAGTTTTTGAACTTAGCCATCCTGACTGGTGTGAGGAGGAATCTCAGGGTTGTTTTGCTTTGCATTTGCCTAATGACTAAGGATGTTGAACATTTCTCTAGGTGTTTCTAAGTCATTCGATATTCCTCAGCTGTGAATTCTTTGTTTATATCTTTACCTCATTTTATAATAGGGTTATTGGCTCTCTGAAATCTAACTTCATGAGTTCTTTGTATATTTTGGATATTAATCCTCTTTCAATCTGTTGGTTGCCATTTTGTCCTAATGACAGTGTCCTTTGCCTTATAGAAGCTTTACAGTTTTATGAGATCCCATTTGCCAATTCTTGATCTTAGAGCATAAGCTATTAGAGTTCTGTTCAGGAAATTTTCTCCAGTGCCCATGTGTTCGAGATTCTTCCCCCACTTTTTCTTCTATTAGTTTGAGTGTATATGGTTTGATGCAAGAACATTGATTCACTTGGACTTAGGCTTTGTACAGGGTGACAAGAATGGATCAGTTTGCATTCTTCTACATGGTGACATGCAGTTGAACCAGCAATGTTTGTTGAAAATGCTATCATTTTTACATTGGAAGGTTTTGGCTTCTTTGTAAAGAATCAGGTGACCATAGGTGTGTGGGTTCATTTCTGGTTCTTCAAATCTATCCCTGCCTATCTCTGTACCAATACCTACAATTTTTATCACTATTGCTCTGTAATACTGTTGAGGTCAGGAATGGTAATTCCCACAGAAGTCCTTTTATTGTTGAGGATACTTTTTGCTGTCCTGGGTTTATTGTTATTCCAAATCAATTTGCAAATTGTTCTTTCTAACTCGATAAAGAATTGGATGGAATTTTGATGGGGATTCCATTGAATCTGTAGATTGCTTTTGGTAAAATGGCCATTTTTCCTGTATTAATCCTGCCACTCCATGAGCATTGGAGATCTTCAATTTTTCTTCAGAGACTTGAAATTCTTATCACAGAGATTTTTCAATTGCTTAGTTAAAGTCATACCGAGGTATTTAATATTATTTGGAACTACTGTGAAGGGTGTTCTTTCCCTAATTTCTTCCTCAACCTGTTTCTCTTTTGTGTAGAGGAAGGCTACTGAATTGTCTGAGTTAATTTTATACACAGCCATTTTGCTGAAGTCGTTTATCAGGCTTAGTAGTTCTCTGGTGGAAATTTTGGAGTCACTTAATTATACTATCATATCATCTGCAAATAGTGACATTTTGACTACTTCCTTTCCAATCTGTAACCCTTTGATCTCCTTTCGTTGTCTGAATGCTCTGGCTAGAACTTTGATAACTATATTGAATAAGTAGGGAGAGAGTGAGCAGCCTTCTATACTCTCTGATTTTAGTGTTATTGATTCAAGTTTCTCTCCATTTAGTTTAATGTTTGTACTGGTTTGCTGTATATGGCTTTTACTTTGTTTAGGTATGGGCTTTGAATTCCTGTTCTTTCTAGGATGTTTATCATGAAAGGATGTTAAATTTTGTCAAATGCTTTCTGAGCATCTAATAAAATAATCATGTGGATTTTATTTTTTAGTTCGTTTATATAATGGATTGCATTGATGGTTTTCTGTATATTGTACCATCCCTTCATACCTGGGATGAAGCCTACTTGATGATGGTGCATGATCATTTTGATGTGTTCTTGGATTGGGTTTGCAAGAATTTTATTGAGTATTTTGGGGGGGGAGCTGAGGACCGAACCCAGGGCCTTGCGCTTGCTAGGCAAGCGCTCTACCACTGAGCTAAATCCCCAACCCCCATTAGTATTTTTACGTCAATATTCATAAGGGAAATTGGTCCGAAGTTCTCTTTGTGGGACCTTTGTGTGGTTTAGGTATAAGAGTAATTATGGATTCATAGAAGGAATTTGGTAGTGCTCTATTGGTTTCAAATTTGTCGAATAGTTTGGACAGTATTGTTATGAGGTCTTCTAAGAAGGTCTGATAGAATTCTGCACTAAACCCATCTGGTCTGGGTTCTTTTTGGTTGGGAGACTTTTAATGTCTGCTTCTATTTCTTTAGGAGTTATGGGGTTGTTTAAATGGTTTATCTGTTCCTGATTTAACTTTGGTACCTGGTATTTGTCTAGAAAATTGTCCATTCCTGCAGATTTTCTAGTTTTGTTGAATACAGGATCTTGTAGCAGGATCTGATGATTTTTTGAATTTCCTCTGATTCTGTTGATCATCAATTTGATTCTGATTCTGTTGATCATCAATAGATCTCCCTTTTCATTTCTGATTTTGTTAATTTGGACACACTCTCTGTGCCCTCTGTTTAGTCTGGCTGAGGATTTATCTATCTTGTCGATCTTCTCAAAGAGCCAGCTCCTGGTTCTGTTGATTGTTTGTATAGTCCTTTTTGTTTCCACTTGGTTGATTTCAACCCTGAGTTTGATTATTTCCTGCCTTCTACTCCTCCTCAGTATATTTGCTTCTTTTTGTTCTAAAACGTTTTTGGTGTGCTGTCAAGCTGCTGATGTATGCTCTTTCCTGTTTCTTTCTGCAGGCACTCAGAGCTATGAGTTTTCTTCTTAGAACAGATTTCTTCATGTACCATAAATTTGGGTATGTGTTACCTTCATTTTCATTAAATTTTAAGAAGTCTTTAATTTATTTCCTTATTTCTTCATTGACCAAGTTATCATTGAGTAAAGCATGGTTCAACTCCCATGTATATTTGGGCATTCTTTCCTTATTTTTGTTATTGAAGAGCAGCCTTAGTTCGTGGTGGTCTGATAGGATGCATGGGATTATTTCTGTCTTTCTGTATCTGTTGAGGCCTGTTTTATGACCAATTATATGTTCAGTTTTGGAGAAAGTACCATGAGGTGGTGAGAAGCAGGTATATCCTTTTGTTTTAGGATAGAATGTTTTATAATTATCTGTTAACTCCATTTGGTTCATGACTTCTCTTAGTCTGTCTATGTCTCTGTTTAATTTCTGTTTCCATGATCTGTCCATTGATGAGAGTTGGGTGTTGAAATATCCTACTAGTATTATGTGAGGTGCAATGTGTACTTTGAGCTTTAGTAAGGTTTCTTTTACGTATGTAGGTGCCCTTGTATATGGAGCATAGATATTTAGGATTGAGAGTTCATCTTGGTGGATTTTTCCTTTAATGAATATCAAGTGTCCTTCCTTACCTTTTTTGATTTCTTTTGGTTGAAAATTGATTTTATTCGATATTAGAATGGCTACTCCAGCTTGTTTCTTCAGACAATTTGATTGCAAATTGGTTTTCCAGCCGTTTACTCTGAGGCAGTGTCTTTCTTTGTCTCTGCAGTGTGTTTCCTATATGCAACAAAATCCTGGATCCTCTCTACCTATCCAGTCTCTTATTCTGTGTCTTCTTATTGGGGAATTGAGTCCATTGATCTCCATTGAGAGATATTAAGGAATAGTGATTGTTGCTTCCTCTTATTTTCATACTTGTAGGTGGGATTGTACTTGTGGTCCTTCTCTCTTTTGGTTTTGTTGTAAGAAGATTACTTTCTTTGTCTTTCTAGTATATACCTTATCTCCTTGTGTTGGGCTTTACCATTTATTATCCTTGGTAGGGCTGGATTTGTAGAAAGATTTTATGTAAATTTGGTTTTGTCATGGAATATCTTGGTTTCTCCCTCAGTGTTAATTGAGAGTTTTGCTGGATAAGGTAGCCTGGGCTGGCATTTGTGTTCTCTTAGGGTCTGTATGATATCTGTCCAGGATCTTCTGGCTTTCATAGCCTCTAGTGAGAAGTCTGGTGTAATTCTGATATGTCTGCCTTTATATGTTACTTGACCTTTTCCCCTTACTGCTTTTAATGTTCTTTCTTTGTTTTGTACATTAGGTGTTTTGACTCTTATGTGATGAGAGGAATTTCGTTTCAGCTCCAATCTATTTGGAGTTCTGTAGGCTTCTTGTATGTTTATGGGCATCTCTTTCTTTAGGTTAGGAAAGTTTTCTTCTATGATTTTGTTGAAGATATTTACTGGCCTTTGAAATTTGGAGTCTTCACTCTCTTTTATACCTGGTATCCTTAGATTTGATCTTCTCATTTGTCCTGGATTTCCTGTATGCTTTGGGCTACGAACTTTTTCTGTTTTACATTATCTTTGACAGTTGTGTCGATGTTTTCTATGGGATCTTCTGCTCCTGAGATTCTCTCTTCTATCTCGTGTGTTCCGATGGTGATGCTCACTTTTATCATTCCTGATCTCTTTCCTAGGATTTCTATTTCCAGGGTTGTCTCCCTTTGTGCTTTCTTTATTGTTTCTATTTACATTTTTAACTCCTAGATGATTTTGTTCCTTTCCTTCTCCTGTTTTATTGTTTTTTTTCCCCAGTAATTCTTTAAGGGATTTTTGAGTTTCCTCTTTAAGGGTTTCTAGTTATTTACTTGTATTGTCCTGTATTTATTTAAGGGAGTTATTTATGACCTTCTTAAAGTCCTCCATCATCATGATAAAATGTAATTTTAATTCAAGATCTGGCTTCTCCGGTGTGTTTGGATATCCAGTGTTTTCTTTGGTGGGAGAACTGGACCAAGTAGTTGGCATCTGATGGTGCCAAATAGTCCTGGTTTCTATTGTTTGGGTTTCTGTACTTGCCTCTCAACATCAGGTTGTGTCTGGTGTTAGCTTGTCTTGGTGTTTCTGATTGTGGCTTGACTCTTCTGTGGGTCTATGTGTCAGCACTCCTGGAGACCATTTTCCTGTTTTCTTTCAGCCAGTTTATGGGAAGATAGTGTTCTGCTCTCAGGCGTGTAGCCTTTCCTGGCAGCTGGCTTTCAGGTCTCCATGGGGACAGCAACCAGAAGGGTCCTGCCCCTACTTCTCCTAGGTCCCTTGGTTCAGGGACCACAGATGGCACAAGGCATTTTCCTCTTGAGTTGGGAATGTTGACAGATTGTAGTTTCCTTTGGTTTCACAGTAGTGTCCACACTTCTGAGGGTCTAACTGTCCCCCACGAGGGATGGATGCAGGGAGCTGCTTGACCAGTTCAGTTCAGATCTTGGTGCAGAACTGGGCAGTGGAGTTCCTGCAGCTTGACTGCTCCTATATTCCTGTGTCCAGAGGCACCATGCAGTTTCCTGTTGGGTCAGGGATGTGGGCAAACGTGGGCATAAGTGGAAGTCTGTCCTGCCCTGAAGTCTCAGGATTTCCCACACTTCTTGGTGTTCAGTTCTCTCTCCCATGGGACTTGGGAGTAGGGACCTGTGGGCCGGGATCAGAGAGGTTTGGGCCACCATGTTTTTCTTTTAATAATTCAGTTGTTTTGAAAATTAGGCCTCCCTCTTCAGGTTGACAGAAGAGGCATCATTTGTTTGTTTCTTTCTGTGTTTTTGTTTTAAACTGGCATTTATAGGGATCACCACATACAATTCTTGCAGTTGATCACAGACAAACATATTTACCAGTTTCTAGGACATAAAGGGTCATTTCACACTTAAACATAAACAATTCCCCATCTTTATAATATAATCATGATATATTCCTGTTACAATAATATTCTAACCTCTTGTGGTTACTCCTTCATGCAAGCCTTAATGCATAATCTTTTCAAACACTTCACCTGTGTCCTCATCCCACCTGAATGTCCACATTTCCATTTGGGACCTTCTTCCTTCTGATGGGAAAATTCTTCTAACACCTAGGATTCATCATCTTGATGTTAATTCCTTGTTTTGTTTGACCAAGAAAATCTTTCTGTCTCATTGTATCTTCATTTGGATAATGACTTTCCACAGGTGGCTGCTGTTTCTTAATGTTTACATACACCATGCCATGGCCACCACCCTTCAATCGCTGATTTTAAAGTTGGATGTTCTGGTTGCTTCTCTCACAGAGAGCTGAAACCCAGCCTCAGGGAGCGATTTCAGGCCTGAGACCAGAGGTAAGACCAACTTTTCTGCTCCAAGTGACCTGCCTGGTGGACTCAGGACACACAAAGGCAAAATTCCTCTGGGACTGGACACTACCAGTTTCTAGCTGGAGCCCGAACATCGCTGATCCTGGCCCACAGCTTCCTGCTCCCAAACCCTGTGGGAGAGAGAGCTCATCACCCAGACAGGTGGGCACTACTGAGAATGCAGGCAGGAGAGACCTCCAGTACTGCCCACTCTTGCCAATATTCCTGGCCCAAGAGAAAACTGTACAGGGCCTCTAGGAACAGGAAGAAAGGGGCACTGAATGCTGCAGTCCAGACTGTGCCCAGATCTGAAGGGATCCAGTCAAACATCTCCCTACACCCAAATCATGTGGGAGGGAGAGTTAGACCTTCAGAGGGGCAGACACTCCTGAGAAGCCAGAGGAGACTACTCTCTGCCCACATTTCTGACTCTAGAGGACAACTCCTAGCACCATCTTGGCCCCCTGTGCACAGAGACTCAAGAGAAGGGTGGGCAGGCCCTTCTGGTTGCCTCCCTCATGGAGAGCTGAAACATGGCCCCCCAGGAGCAACTTCAGTTCCGGGACCAGAGGTAAGACCAAATTTTCTGCTTCAAGTGACCTGCCTGGTAGACTCAGGACACAGGCCCACAGGAACAGCTGAAGACCAGTAGACAGGAAAGACTACACGCCTGAAAGCAGAACACTATGTTCCCATAACTGACTGAAAGAAAACAGGAAAACAGGTCTACAGCACTCCTGACACACAGGCCTATAGGACGGTCTAGCCACTGTCAGAAATAGCAGAACAAGGTAACACCAGAGACAACCTGGTGGCAAGAGGCAAGCACAGGAACCCAAGCATTATAAACCAAGATGGCATCAATGGCATCAATGGAGCCCAATTCTCCCACCGAAGCAAACACTGAATATCCAAACACACTAAAAGCAAGATCTAGATTTTAAAACACATTTGATCATGATGATAGAGGACGTCAAGAAAGACATAAAGAACTCCCATACAGAAATGCAGGAAAACACAAATAACAAGTAGAAGCCTATACAGAGAAAAAGCACAAAAATCCCTGAAAAAATTAGAGGAAAACACAATCAAACAGGTGAAGGAATTAAAAATGAAAATAGATGTTTAAAGAAAGCACAAAGGGAGACAACCCTAGATATAGAAACCAAAGGAAGAGACAAGGAGCCGTAGAAACATGCATCACCAACAGAATACAAGAGATAGATCAGAGAATCTCAGGAGCAGAAGATTCCATAGAAATCATCAATAAGGGAAGAACGCCCACATATACATGGAAGTTGAACAATGCTCTACTCAGTGATAATCTGGTCAAGGAAGAAATAAAGAAAGAAATTAAAGACTTCTTAGAATTTGATGAAAATGAAGGTACAACATACCCAAACCTATGGGACACAATGAAAGCTGTGCTAATAGGAAAACTCATACCTTTGAGTCCCTGCAGAAAGAAACAGAAGAGAGCATATATCAGCAGCTTGACAGCACACCTAAAAGCTCTAGAACAAAAAGAAGCAAATACACCTAGGAGGAGTAGAAGGCAGGAAATAATCAAACTCAGAGCTGAAGTCAACCAAGTAGAAACAAAAAGGACCATAGAAAGAATCAACAGAACCAAAAGTTGGTTCTTTGAGAAACTCATCAAGATAGATAAACCCTTAGTAGACTAACCAGAGGACACAGAGTGTGTCCTAATTAACAAAAGCAGAAATTAAAAGGGAGACATAAAAAGAGAATCACAGGAAATTCAAAAAACCAACAGATCGTACTACAAAAGCCTATATTCAACAAAACCTGAAAATCTGAATGGACAGGTTCCTAGACAGACCAGGTACCGAAGTTAAACCAGGAACAGATAAGCCATATAAAGAACCCCATAATTCCTAAAGAAATAGAAGCAGTCATTAAAAGTCTCCCAACCAAAAAGAGCCCAGGTCCAGACGGGTTCAGTGCAGAATTGTATCAGACATTCATACAAGACCTCATACCAATACTATCCAACATATGCCACAAAATTGAAACAGATGGAGCAATGCAGAATTACTTCTATGAAGCCACAATTACTCTTAACCTAAACCAAACAAAGACCCAACAAAGAAAGAGAACTTTAGACCAATTTTCCTTATGAGTATTGACCCAAAAATTTTCAATAAAATTCTTGCAAACTGAATCCATGAGCACACCAAAGCAATTATCCATCATGATCAAGTAAGCTTCATTCCACGGATGCAGGGATGGTTTAATATATGGAAAATCATCTACGTAATACACTATATAAACAAACTGAAAAATAAAAACCCCATAATTATTTCATTAGATGCTGAGAAAGCATTTGACAAAATTCAAGACCCCTTCATGATAAAAGTCCTGGAAAGAACAGGAATGCAAGGTCCATAACTAAGCATAGTAAAAGCGATATACAACAAAACAGTAACTAATATTAACTAAATGGAGAGAAATTGAAGCAATTCCATTAAAATCAGGGATGTGAAAAGGCTGCCGACTCTCTCCCTACATATTCAATACAGTTCTCAAAGTCCTAGCCAGAGCAATCAGACAACAAAAGATCAAAGGGATACAGATTGGAAACGAAGAAGTCAAAATACCACTATTTGCAGATGATGTGATAGTATATTTAAGTGATCCCAAAAGTTCCCCCAGAGAACTACTAAATGGACAAATTCCTAGACAGATACCAGATACCGAAGTTAAATCAGGAACAGATGAACCAGTTAAACAACCCCATAACTCCTAAGGAAATAGAAGCAGTCATTAAAGGTCTCCCAACCAAAAAGAGCCAGGTCCAGATGGGTTTAGTGCAGAATTCTATCAGACCTTCATAGAAGACCTCATACCAATACTATCCAAACTCTTCCACAAAATTGAAACAGATGGTTCACTACAGAATTCCTTCTATGAAGCCACAATTACTCTTATACCTAAACCACACAAAGACACAACAAAGAAAGAGAACTTCAGATCAATTTCCCTTATGAATATCGATGCAAAAATACTCAATAAAATTCTGGCAAACCGAATCCAAGAGCACATCGAAACAATTATCCACCATGATCAAGTAGGCTTCATCCCAGGCATGCAGGGATGGTTTAATACACGGAAAACCATCAACGTGATCTATTATATAAACAAACTGAAAGAACAAAACCACATGATCATTTCATTAGATGCTGAGAAAGCATTTGACAAAATTCAACACCCCTTCATGATAAAAGTCCTGGAAAGAATAGGAATTCAAGGCCCATACTTAAACATAGTAAAAGCCATATACAGCAAACCAGTTGCTAACATTAAACTAAATGGAGAGAAACTTGAAGCAATCCCACTAAAATCAGGGACTAGACAAGGCTGTCCACTCTCTCCCTACTTATTCAATATAGTTCTTGAAGTTCTAGCCAGAGCAATCAGACAACAAAAGGAAATCAAGGGGATTCAGATTGGTAAAGAAGAAGTCAAAATATCACTATTTGCAGATGATATGATAGTATATTTAAGTGATCCCAAAAGTTCCACCAGAGAACTACTAAAGCTAATAAACAACTTCAGCAAAGTGGCTGGGTATAAAATTAACTCAAATAAATCAGTAGCCTTCCTCTACACAAAAGAGAAACAAGCTGAGAAAGAAATTAGGGAAACGACAACCTTCATAATAGACCCAAGCAATATAAAGTACCTCGGTGTGACTTTAACCAAGCAAGTAAAAGATCTGTACAATAAGAACTTCAAGACTCTGAAGAAAGAAATTGAAGAAGACCTCAGAAGATGAAAAGATCTCCCATGCTCATGGATTGGCAGGATTAATATAGTAAAAACGGCCATTTTACCAAAAGCAATCTACAGATTCAATGCAATCCCCATCAAAATACCAATCCAATTCTTCAAAGAGTTAGACAGAACAATTTGCAAATTCATCTGGAATAACAAAAAACCCAGGATAGCTAAAACTATCCTCAACGATGAAAGGACTTCAGGGGGAATCACTATCCCTGAATTCAAGCAGTATTACAGATTAATAGTGATAAAAACTGCATGGTATTGGTACAGAGACAGACAGACAGAACAATGGAACAGAATTGAAGACCCAGAAATGAACCCACACACCTATGGTCACTTGATTTTTGACAAAGGAGCCAAAACCACCCAATGGAAAAAAGAGCATTTTCAGCAAATGGTGCTGGTTCAACTGGAGGTCAACATGTAGAAGAATGCAGATCTATCCATGCTTATCACCCTGTACAAAGCTTAAGTCCAAGTGAATCAAGGACCTCCACATCAAACCAGATACACTCAAACTAATAGAAGAAAACTAGGGCAGCATCTCGAATACATGGGCACTGGAAAAAATTTCCTGAACAAAACACCAATGGCTCATGCTCTAAGATCAAGAATCGACAAATGCAATCTCATAAAACTGCAAAGCTTCTGCAAGGCAAAGGACACTGTGGTTAGGACAAAACGGCAACCAACAGATTGGGAAAAGATCTTTACCAATCCTACAACAGATAGAGGCCTTATATCCAAAATATACAAAGAACTCAAGAAGTTAGACCTCAGGGAAACAAATAGCCCTATTAAAAAATGGGGTTCAGAGCTAAACAAAGAATTCACAGCTGAGGATTGCCGAAAGGCTGAGAAACACCTAAAGAAATGTTCATCTTTAGTCATAAGGGAAATGCAAATCAAAACAACCCTGAGATTTCACCTCACACCAGTGAGAATGGCTAAGATCAAAAACTCAGGGGACAACAGATGCTGGCGAGGATGTGGAGAAAGAGGAACACTCCTCCATTGTTGGTGGGATTGCAGACTGGTACAACCATTCTGGAAATCAGTCTGGAGGATCCTCAGAAAATTGGACATTGAACTGCCTGAGGATCCAGCTATACCTCTCTTGGGCGTATACCCACAAGATGCCCCAACTTATAAAAAAGTCATGTGCTCCACTATGTTCATAGCAGCCTTATTTATAATAGCCAGAAGCTGGAAAGATTCCAGATGCCCTTCAACAGAGGAATGGATACAGAAAATGTGGTACATCTACACAATGGAATATTACCCAGCTATCAGAAACAATGACTTTATGAAATTCATAGGCAAATGGATGGAACTGGAAAATATCATCCTGAGTGAGGTAACCTAATTACAGAAAAACACACATGGTATGCACTCATTGATAAGTGGCTATTAGCCCAAATGCTTGAATTACCCTAGATGCATAGAACACATCAATCTCAAGAAGGATGACCAAAATGGGAAGGCTTCACTCCTTCTTAAAAGAGGAACAAGAATACCCTTGGGATTGGGTAGGGAGACAAAGTTTAGAACAGAGATTGAAGGACCGCCCATTCAGCGCCTGCCCCACATGTGGCCCATACATATACAGCCACCAAACTACATAAGATGGATGATGCACAGAAGTGCGGGCTGACAGGGACCGGATGTAGATCTCTCCTGAGAGACACAGCCAGAATACGGCAAATACATAGGCGAATGCCAGCAGCAAACCACTGAAGTGAGAACGGAACCCCTGTTTAAACATCAGAGAAAGGACTGAAAGAGCTGGAAGGGGCTCGAGACCCCATATGAATAACAATGCCAACCAACCAGAGCTTCCAGGGACTAAGCCACTACCCAAAGACTATACATGGACTGACCCTGGACTCTGACCTCATAGGTAGCAATGAATAGCCTAGTAGGGGCACCAGTGGAATGGGAAGCCCTAGGTCCTGCCAAGACTGAACCCCCAGTGAATGGGATTGTTGGGGGCACGGTGGTAATGGGGGAGGATGGGGAGGGGAACACCCATATAGAAGGGTGGGGGAGGGGTTAGGGTGATGTTGGCCTGGTAAACGGGAAAGGGAAATACAATTGAAATGTAAATAAGAAATACCCAAGCGAATAAAGATGAATAAAACAGGAAAGTATATTTTATTCAGACCATTCTTCATAAATTCATTGATTCATTAATTTAAAGATTGTCATTTAAGATTAGTTAGGCTTTCAGGACTCAAAAATTTTATACCAAGAATTCATTAAGTCTTTTAGACCCATAAGGTCTCCTGACATGTTGGTTATGGCTTTAATTTCCTTAACTGAGTAATGAAAAAAGCTCCCTTACAATATTACTCCAGAGCACCAAGATACCCCAAAATCTAATAATTCTTGTAAACACATGCACACTTGTAGATTTTAGATAGACTTTTTATGTATTAATCCAACTTTGGACAACAGACTCATAAACTAACATGCATGTGGATAGATATTTCAACCTCTTTATCAAAGAAAGCCTGAGAATTCTAGACTCCCTTCTATACCAGAGGAGATTGTGTGATCAGTATATATAACTGATTCAGACATGCAATATTGTGAAGGTATTTTTATTTAAATGTGCAGGGTTACATACAATAATGGAGATAAAAATACCATAGGGCAGTGAGGCAAGAATGTTTGTCTAGGAAGAGGGGGTTGACTTTGCTTTTGATAGATGGTCTAGTTTCACTTTTGACTCCATAGTATTTTCTTGTCTGGCTCTGTATGACTATTTTTTTCAGATGATTTCAGGCTTTGAACTTGCAGACAAATGATAATTGGGCATCACAACTGTTATCTCTCCATTTCTTGTATCCTACAAACCAAGTGGGAAAAGTCAAACCAAGAGGTTCCTTAAGACTCGGGATAAGAAATATAGGAGACTGTCTTTCATTTCTTAAAAGTTGAATTACTCTGCCTCTCTCTTCAAAGTCACCTCATCTCCATCACAAGACCTGAACAAAGGCAAATAGTAGAACGAGAGTTCTTTGTCTCTCACCTGAGTTTGAAGTCACAGATACACAGTAGCCACGATTGGAATTGTTAGGATACCCAGTGTCCCAGGATTTGTAGAGAAACAGAGACCCACTGCTCCAGTGCCAGCGGCGATTCTGCAAGAGAAGCAGTAAGATAAGAGCATCCACAAACTAGAAAAGAGGAAAAGAACCTGTCCTTTGTGGAAATTTGGAAACAAACCAAAGAAAAAAAGTTTCAAGAATGAACCAACCCATCTTTCTGAATGTGATGAGGTTTCATGAGCTTTTGCTCTAAGCTTCACTTTTAAATAAATGTCCAAGTTCCTCATCTGTACCACAAAACATAACATTTTCAAGACAGAATTTATAAATACCATTACAAAAAGTGGTTCCTAAGTTTTCTTTCTGGAGGCACAGAAAGACACCTTTTTTTATAACCTGGCACACCTTTGGCTGCTAATATACAGACAGTAGATTCTCTTCTCTTGCATCATTTGAAAACAATTCTTTCTAACTCAGAGATTACCCAGAGAGTTAAGAGTAAGGCCCACAAACATAGGCTCCTTGAAATAGAATTATACCATTCATTAATGTAAGGAATGCTAAGGAGCTGAGCCTTCAGGCATCTCCACAACCACCTGTGATAGTCCTTACAAGCCTCAAACATTCTAAGATATTGCTGTCTATGAACACCACAAAAGCAAGCTCTTGCATCACTGTCCTAGATCTCCTACTTGAACTGAGTATTAGGAGAGAAAGAGGCCACATACTCACATTTTTGGGATCATGGAGGCCAATCCAGACATTGGCAGCTGTAGTACCACTCTCCTTAATCAGAGAGGCCAGAAAGTTGCCCTCAGCCTGGCTGAGCACTGACACCAAGTAGCCTGAATTCATGTTCTGGCAAAAAAGCTGTGTAAGTGGGAGAGAAATAGATTACTCAGTGAAGAAAGAAGTTTTGAGTAATAAACCCTGTTCTTCCAAAGTATGAGTCAGAGAAGGACAACAAAGTCATGTTCCTGATGGGACCGACTAATCCCCAGGATTTCTGCTTGGAAAGGTTTAAAATAAAAGACAGACTTGGGGAAGAAGATCCCAGTTATATGTCAGGCAAGTGATCTAGTGAAACTTCTGAAGACATGAGGAAATGTCCGTGGCATCTACATTCTGATGCATCCCTCCTGTACATTTCCCTACTCACTCACATCTGCCTCAGCCCAAGATAAATGGTCTTCCATGAAGTAGTAACAGTAGGAACTGTAGGCATTGGAACCTTCTGGACAAGTGATCCTGGCAGATGGTAGATCTTCTTCAGCCTCCTGGCCTATGACAAAGTAGTTAAAGCTATGCTTAGTACTGGGATTAGGCTAGAAGATAAGCCAACTTGTGGAATTCCTCCACACAGCACAGACATACTATGACTACACACTCCATTCCCTGCATCTTTGATCTTCTCTCTCATCTCTCATTCCTCAAGACAAGAATTAATAATGAGTTGTCCTGTGAGATTTATTTCACTAGTTTTAACTGCCACCTCTTCCTATACAGGAATCCCCTCACTTCCTCATCTCTATTAGCCCACAAGCCTGCCCAAATCTTTCATAGTATATAAAGTTACACAGATGATCCAATCAAATGTCAGTGCCCATTGATAAGAGGTGGTTTTAAATTTCTCCCCCAAATCCCAGAAGAGATGGAATTAGAGAAGGAGTAAAGATCAACCCATGACTGACATTGCTTCTGCCTTTGTCCAAGTGAGTCAGGTTGATAGGGATAGGGTGATAGCTTTGAGTGATAATTTCCAAAAATATAATCTATGAAAAAATGCTCACCTTGGCTTGGAGAAAGGACCATCAGGCATGAAAGCAGAATGAAATATTTGTTGCGAGTCATGATGAGCAGCAGACTGTCTTCTGCTTAGGATGCAAGTCAACAATCTCTATTAAAGAAAACAAGAAAACTCCGCAGTAAACACCCTTGATCCTTTTCAAGGCCTCTTGGCTCTTCAATTCTCAGTGCACAAAGGCTGCCTGAGAACCAGATATGCTTAAATATTTCTCATCATTGGCTATTATGGACCCTGAACCTCAAAGGAAGCTGTGGCTCATCTGAGGCATCATTCAGAGTTGCTTTTTACAAAATTTTCCTTGTTACATTCCTCAAATGTAAAAGAACTAACTTACATTTCATATGCCTTTCTATAAAAAGTACTTACCTGCAGGCTGAGACAAAAGTCTGTTGTTGGACTAGGAAAAGGTAGGTCTTTTATATACAGAAGGAGTAAATGCAAAATCTAGGGTGAGTGAAAAATGGGAGGGGCAAGGAATATCAGAAAGCCTGCATTGGTCCCTGACAAACATAACCTGGCAGCAGTAACAGCCCATTTCTGATACACCCTGGGAACAGTCACAGATGGGGTTATCTTCCCACAAATTAGTTGGCAAATTTCCCAGGTTAAAGACCAATGTTCATCATTCCCAGAAACAAACAAGTGCCCAGTTCCCATATCCCTGGATAGCCTAGGTTGGAGCAGAGTCCTTCCAGAAACTTAAAAAGGCTAACTGAGGTAGGGAACAGAGGAAAGTCTTATGTGCACCAGAGGAGGGCTTTCTGTAGGGGCAGGGACAGGAGAGGCAGTTATAGGAGAACATGGTAAGGAACACACCTGCTTGAAACAGTGAGAGAAATAGTGCAAATTTCAAGTTACATGGCCATGTTATCTCCCATCCTACTGTCTGAGAAAAGTGCTAAATCTCAACTCTCTGGACTTTTCACTTATTGATCCCTCTGGGGCTGACAGTCTCCTGTGAAGCCGTGTATGTGTCTTCTCCTGTGTTGATTCTTTTTCATTAGTAGTATTTTCCTTTTTAATCAAAGACTGAAACAGAAAGAATCCTCTTCAATTCCCTTTTTTATTTCTTAAGCAGTATGGTTAGGATACAGCAAAAGTGAGTTTTTCCTCATTGGGGAAGATTTTAGAGTTAGCTAGACTTGATCTTTGGATGATGGCAGGAGAGATTTCTGGGTATTGGAAGTCTTTAAAATGATCTTCTTGGAACATGAGTATTGAAAAATGCACATTTTAAAATGTTTAAATTAGAGGCAATGTTGAGAAATATTGTAAAAAACAATGAGTTTCACAATAACATTTTTGTTAAAGTGCATAATGTATTTTGACCATAGTCAGTCCCCATTACCCTCTCCTGTTCATTCCATTAGCTTTCTTCATCTTGCTAAACAGTAGTGCTTATGTTTTATATTGTGTTCTACACACACACACACACACACACACACACACACACACACACACACAAACACACACCCCACAAACCACATGGGCACATGCACAGGCACACACACACAGGCATATGTATACATCTAAAATGTAGGTCCCACATATAACAGAGAACATAATATCTGTCTCTCCACCTCTAACTTATTTCATTTAATACACTGGTGTCATATTCTACACACATTCCTGCAAATTAAATAACGTCATTCTTGCTTATTTTGTTGTTTTGAGGGTGCAACTACAATGATCACCCCATTTGGAATATTTTATGCTGAAGAGAACAGAAAGCCTGCTTCTGGTTTGATCATAGCTCTACTTGTTTACTTTGTTCTAAGAACACTCTTATTCGGGGCTCAGCAGTTACATCTTTGACCACACTTGTCCAGAAGCTTCACCCTTATGCTAAAGAGGTTTGTATAAGATAATTTAAATATCTGTAATTAATTATAGAATTTTCTAAGAATAGAATAACTCCAGATTATCATCAGATGGTTTGGATATGAACGCAATTCATAAGAACAGCAACAACAAAATGTAGAACAAATTTTCTCAATAAAAGAGGGTACTATTTAGAGGGTTGCATTCTATGAAGACATCATTTCCCATCCTTAATGAAAACAGCTTCTGAAATTTGCCATCTGAGTTTTCTACCATAAGCCTCCAGGAAATAATGGGTAGGTCTTTTATCTCTGAGCGTGGAATGAGATAAATTTCAAGGTATTGTCCTCTATTTCCGTGTTACTGGACCAATGTTTTGTAAATGATAACAATGCACCTAATACACAGGCATTTGATAGTGTATAGCAATCAGTCTCAGTTCTGTCAATCCAGTATTACACTCTGCAAATGTCATTCTGTTTTGTCAGCACTGCTCTTGTTCTTTTCATGACAACCATTCTGGCAGGAGTGAGATGGCATCTTAATGTAATTTGCTTTGCCTTTCCATAAAGCTTAGGACTGTTGAACATTTTTAAATGTATCTAATGATCACCGCATTTGGTCTTTTGGAAAACTCTCTGGGCTTTTCACTTGCCTGTGTATTGATTGAAGTTTAGGCACTACTTGAATTTAATTGTTTAGATGTTTATATATTTTACATATAAATTCACTGTTCAGCACAGTAATGATGAATATTTTCTGCCATTCTTTAGGATGTCTTTTCAGCCTATTAATTGCTTCTTTTGCTGTACAGAATTTGGAAATAATCTCCAAACTGACAGGTGTCACTGGTGAACTGGGAAAATTTCTAGAAAACATTGCCCTTGATACAAAGTCTTTACTCAAATTTACACAGAAGTTTGTGAGTCACCTAAATCTCAGCCTTAGTCCTTTCATAAAGTGATTAGTAGGCTAAATGTTAAGCTATATTAATGACATGAATTGAGATCTGACTCACTAATTAAAAGAACATGAGAGGTCGGCAAAAGGGCCAAGGTCAAAAGTGTGTCCTGGCCAAGAGAGCCACCATGCAGCAATAAGCACCTCTTGAAAACAATAAAGAGATTCAAGAAAGAATTGCCTACAAATCAGAAAGTTATTAATTTTTTACTATCAATTTTTTTACTATTTGTTTACTATGGAACATTTTAATATAAACATATATGTAAATATTCACTGTGTGTGTGTGTGTGTGTGTGTGCATGCGTGCGCGCATGTGTATATGTATGTGTGTGTTTGGAGAATTGGCTGAGCCAATGAGAGTACACATTGCACCTACTATATTTTAAAATGTAAAGGTAAAAGCTCCTATATAGAGTATCTGAATTAAAGTAAATCTGTACAGGGATGTCTTCTACATTCAATTGGAAATATTCGATCATCTTTTTACCATCCTCATCAGCCACCATCAGAATCTATGTAGGCAAGATTGGCTATTTTCATTTATTTGGGGCAAAATGAAGAACTAAAGTGTACCACCAATGAAAGGAACTCTCCCGGCTATTTCTCACTGCTCTTTCCCTCATTTTTCACTCCCGTGAGTCTTCATTGTTTTCCAGTGAGCCTTCTCTTCCTTTCTTGGCTACTTTATCTTCCATTTGCACACTTTCCTGGAAGCCTTGTTTTGCTCCCTCTGCATCTACGGGTCATGGGAATTGGACACCTGGGAACATTTAATCCATTTCTGCCTAAAGTAAGGTTTGTTCTGATATTGGTTATTTTTCTACAATCTTAGTTTCTGCCTGGAAGAGCATCTCACTGTGCCAGAATCTACCTTAAATTCCCCTCTATGTGCTTCTTGGTGCCTGGGCTGCCTTGAACATTCTGTTCCATGTATTGGGCTGCTTTGCAAGACAGTGACTGGGTATTGATTCTAGGTCCTTCCCTCTGGTTATCTGATGGACTTTCTCCTTTTACCCTAGTGACTATTCAAGGTAGACTACAAGACTGTTTTTTTTTTCAAAAAAAGGTTATCAGAAGAATGGATACAGAAAATGTGGTACATCTACACAATGGAATATTACTCAGCTATCAAAATCAATGGCTTTATGAAATTCATAGGCAAATGGTTGGAACTGGAAAATAATCATTCTGAGTGAGGTAACCCAATCACAGAAAAACACACATGGTATGCACTCATTGATAAGTGGCTATTAGCCCAAATGCTTGAATTGCCCTAGATGCCTAGAACACATGAAACTCAAGACAGATGATCAAAATGTGAATGCTTAACTCCTTCTTTAAAAGGGGAACAAGAATACCCTTGGCAGGGAATAGAGAGGCAAAGATTAAAACAGAGACTGAAGGAACACCCATTCAGAGCCTGCCCCACATGTGGCCCATACATGTACAGCCACCCAATTAGACAAGATGGATGAAGCAAAGAAGTGCAGGCAGACAGGAGCCGGATGTAGATCTCTCCTGAGAGACACAGCCAGAATACAGCAAATACAGAGGCGAATGCCAGCAGCAAACCACTCAACTGAGAAAGGGACCCCCGTTGAAGGAATCAGAGAAAGAACTGGAAAGCTTGAAGGGGCTCGAGACCCCATATGAACGCCAAGCAACCAGAGCTTCCAGGGACTAAGCCACTACCTAAAGACTATACATGGACTGACCCTGGACTCTGACCTCATAGGTAGCAATGAATATCCTAGTAAGAGCACCAGTGGAAGGGGAAGCCCTGGGTCCTGCTAAGACTGAACCCCCCAATGAACGTGATTGTTGGGGGAGGGTGGCAATGGGGAGAGGATGGGGAGGGGAACACCCATAAAGAAGGGGAGGGGAAGGAGTTAGGGGGATGTTGGCCCGGAAACAGGGAAAGGGAATAACACTCGAAATGTAAATAAGAAATACTCAAGTTAATAAAAAAAAGTTATCAGAAGCTTCTTCCCACATCTGTGTCTTTTTCTAACAACAAATATGACAAACATTTCATTATTTATGATAATAAATAAATAAATTTAATTTCATATTTTCAACTCTCTTAAGAAAAAGGAATTTCAAGTATAGTGATTATTTACAATATTTCTCATCTTTAATACTAAGATAATAGTAATTTTATTTTCAAATTTCTTCGGTGATTGGTAATTTTCATTGCAGTGAGCTTGTTTGGGTTTTGTATATTTTTAAAGACTGGTGTCAATTAATTTTCTCGGTTATTTTTTTTTCTATTTTAAGAGGTGCAGGGAACAAGAAAGGGTTTATTTAACTTTCCACTTCCATCAAGGAGGGGAGTGAGGACAGGAACTCAAGCAGAGCAGGAACCTGGAAGCAGGAGCTGATGTCAAGAACATTAATGAGTGCTGTTTGTCGCCTTGGCTCCATGACTTACTCAGCCTGCCTTCTTATAAAACCCAGGCCCTACCTTATTAATCACTAATTAAGGAAATACCCTACAGGCCTGCATATAGCCTGATCTTATGGAGATATGTTCTTTCTTTCTTTTTTATAATTGAAAATAGATTCTTCTTTTATACAACCACAGTTTCACCTCCCTCCTCTCCTCACACCTTCCCTCCTCTCTCCCCCAGATCTATTCCTACCCTATTTCTTTTTTCTTTTCTTTTATTGGATTTTTCTTTATTGACATTTCAAATGTTGTCAGAAAAAAATGACAACCAAACACATAGCAAAACAAGATACAATGAGTGAGATGAGGCAGAAGCCATCATATGGAAGCTGCACAAGGCAAGCCAATAGGAGAAAAAGAGTCCCAGAAGTAGACAAAAATGTCAGAGACACCCCTGGCCCACTGTTAGGAGTCCCACAAAAACTCTAAGCAAACAACCATAACTATATGCAGAGGACCTGGTACAGACCCATTCAGACCCATGCTTGCACCACTTTAGTCTCTGTGAGCCTATGTGAACCCTGCCATGTTTAACCAATGGGCCATGTTCTCCTGTCCTCCACACAACCTGACATTACAAACCTTCTTCCATGCCTTCCTTGAATTTCCCTGAGATCTGAGGGGAGGAACCTGATTGAGACCTCCAATGTAAACTCTCTCTCCACATAATGTCTATCTGTGGGATTCTGCATCCACTCTCATCTGTTACCAAAGGAAGGAGAATATCATGAGGATTCATTAATTTTATTTCCAGACATGTTTAGTTCTACCCTAGTTCCCAAGGCTATCCAGGTCATGGCAGCAGTGTAGGACATGGGGCTCTTTCTTGTGGTATGAGCCTCAAGTTAAAATAGATAAAGATTGGCCACTCTTGCAAGTTGTGTACCACCATTGACCTAACACAACTTGAATGCAGGACAGGTTTATGTGAAGTGTTTGTGGCTGGGTTGGTTGATGGGTTTCACTTTCAGTAGTCTGAAGAGAACTTTCTTATGTCAAAAAAAAAAAACAAAAAACAAAAACAAAAAAACTAGACTATAATAGGGCTGAAGGTTCCATGCAGTTAACAGCTTGACCTGTCTATGTCCAATGAGCTGAATGGATGATGATGTTCTTTGCAATCGGGCCCACTGTCAATTTTCAGAGAACCACTTTCTGTCCTAGATTAGCCTGGGTTGCTTAGAGATTTCCATTGGATCCCTTCTCCCCAGCCAAGAACCCAACTGACTATATCCCATTTGTACTTGGAAGCCTTGCCTGCCTACAAACGATGGTCAGTTTAGACTCTATATCCTCCATGACTAGGCGTCCTTTCTAGTTTCTCATAGATTCTAGAGAGTTTCCACTGCACTACACTTCCACAGCACCCTCTAAATCCTGTCCCCCAATTCCAGTTGTCTCTTCCCCTACTCATTTCCCTTTTCCCATTCCCCACATGATCTCTCTTGTTCCCATTCCCACTCATCCCTGGCCAACCAGGAGAATCTAGTCTATTTTTCCTTCCCAGTAAGAACTATGTGTCCCTGCTAGAGTCCTCCATGTTACTTAGCCTCTCTGTGTCTGTAGATTATAGTGTTGTGACCCATTATTTAACAGCTAATATCCTGTTATAGGTGATTATAAGTGCTTGTCTCTCTGAGTCTGGATTGCCCACTCGGGATGTTTTGTTTTCCTCCTAGTTTGATCCATTTGCCTGCAAATTTCATTGTGTCATTTTTGTAACACTTAAATAATATTCCATTGCACAGATTACCAATTTTTCTTTACCCATTCTTGAGTTGAGGGACACCTAATTTGTTTTCAGTTTCTGGTTATTATGAATAAAGCCACTATGAACACAGTTGAGTCCCTGTGGTGAGATGGAGTGTCTTTTGGGTTATATGCCCAAGAGTGGTACAGATGAGACATGAGGTACATCAATTCCCAATTTAATAAAGAACTGTACTATTGATGACATAGTGGTTATAAAAGCTCACACTCACCCCAGCAATGGAGAGATACGCACCTTACTCCACAAGTTCTCCAACATGAGCTTGTGTTATTTATCTTAGCCATTATGACAGGTGTAAAATGAAACCTCAAAGAAGTTCTGTTTTACATTGCACTTGTGGCTAAGAATATTGAACATCTCTTTTAGTGTTTCTCAACCATTAGTGATTCTTTTATTGAGAATACTCTGTTTAGATTTCCATATAATTATTAATTGTATTATTTCATTTTCGGATATCTAGTTCCCTTAGTTCATAATATATTTTGGAAATTAGTCCGTTAGCAAATATAGAAGTGTTAAAAAATATTTTTCCACAATGAAAGCTGTGCTAAGAGGAAAACTCATAGCGCTGAGTGCCTGCAGAAAGAAACAGGAAAGAGCATATGTCAGCAGCTTGACAGCACACCTAAAAGCTCTAGAACACAAAGAAGCAAATACACCCAGGAGGAGTAGAAGGCAGGAAATAATCAAACTCAGAGCGGAAATCAACCAAGTAGAAACAAAAAGGACCATAGAAAGAATCAACAGAACCAAAAGTTGGTTCTTTGAGAAAATCAACAAGATAGATAAACCCTTAGCCAGACTAATGAGAGGACACAGAGAGTGTGTCCAAATTAACAAAATCAGAAATGAAAAGGGAGACATAACAACAAATTCAGAGGAAATTCAAAAAATCATCAGATCTTACTATAAAAACCTATATTCAACAAAACTTGAAAGTCTTCAGGAAATGGGCAATTTCCTAGACAGATACCAGGTACTGAAGTTAAATCAGGAACAGATAAACCAGTTAAACAACCCCATAACTCCTAAGGAGAGAGAAGCAGTCATTAAAGGTCTCCCAACCAAAAAGAGCCCAGGTCCAGACGGGTTTAGTGCAGAATTCTATCAAACCTTCATAGAAGACCTCATACCAATATTATCCAAACTATTCCACAAAATTGAAACAGATGGATCACTACCGAATACCTTCTACGAAGCCACAATTACTCTTACACCTAAACCACACAAAGACACAACAAAGAAAGAGAACTTCAGACCAATTTCCCTTATGAATATCGATGCAAAAATACTCAACAAAATTCTGGCAAACCGAATCCAAGAGCACATCAAAACAATCATCCACCATGACCAAGTAGGCTTCATCCCAGGCATGCAGGGATGGTTTAATATACAGAAAACCATCAACGTGATCCATTATATAAACAAACTGAAAGAACAAAACCACATGATCATTTCATTAGACGCTGAGAAAGCATTTGACAAAATTCAACACCCCTTCATGATAAAAGTCCTGGAAAGAATAGGAATTCAAGGCCCATACCTGAACATAGTAAAAAGCCATATACAGCAAACCAGTTGCTAACATTAAACTAAATGGGGAGAAACTTGAAGCAATCCCACTAAAATCGGGGACTAGACAAGGCTGCCCACTCTCTCCCTACTTATTCAATATAGTTCTTGAAGTTCTAGCCAGAGCAATCAGACAACAAAAGGAGGTCAAGGGGATACAGATCGGAAAAGAAGAAGACAAAATATCACTATTTGCAGATGATATGATAGTATATTTAAGTGATCCCAAAAGTTCCACCAGAGAACTACTAAAGCTGATAAACAACTTCAGCAAAGTGGCTGGGTATAAAATTAACTCAAATAAATCAGTTGCCTTCCTCTATACAAAAGAGAAACAAGCCGAGAAAGAAATTAGGGAAACGACACCCTTCATAATAGACCCAAATAATATAAATACCTCGGTGTGACTTTAACAAAGCAAGTAAAAGATCTGTACAATAAGAACTTCAAGACAATGAAGAAGGAAATTGAAGAAGACCTCAGAAGATGGAAAGATCTCCCATGCTCATGGATTGGCAGGATTAATATAGTAAAAATGGCCATTTTACCAAAAGCAATCTACAGATTCAATGCAATCCCCATCAAAATACCAATCCAATTCTTCAAAGAGTTAGACAGAACAATTTGCAAATTCATCTGGAATAACAAAAAACCCAGGATAGCTAAAGCTATCCTCAACAATAAAAGGACTTCAGGGGGAATCACTATCCCTGAACTCAAGCGGTATTACAGAGCAATAGTGAGAAAAACTGCATGGTATTGGTACAGAGACAGACTGATAGACCAATGGAATAGAATTGAAGACCCAGAAATGAACCCACACACCTATGGTCACTTGATTTTTGACAAAGGAGCCAAAACCATCAAATGGAAAAAAGATAGCATTTTCAGTAAATGGTGCTGGTTCAACTGTAGGTCAACATGTAGAAGAATGCAGATCGATCCATGCTTATCAGCCTGTACAAAGCTTAAGTCCAAGTGGATCAAGGACCTCCACATCAAACCAGACACACTCAGACTAATAGAAGAAAAACTAGGGAAGCATCTGGAACACATGGGCACTGGAAAAAATTTCCTAAACAAAACACCAATGGCTTACGCTCTAAGATCAAGAATCGACAAATGGGATCTCATAAAACTGCAAAGCTTCTGTAAGGCAAAGGACACTGTGGTTAGGACAAAACGGCAACCAACAGATTGGGAAAAGATCTTTACCAATCGTACAACAGATAGAGGCCTTATATCCAAAATATACAAAGAACTCAAGAAGTTAGACTGCAGGGAAACAATAACCCTATTAAAAAATGGGGTTCAGAGCTAAACAAAGAATTCACAGCTGAGGAATGCCGAATGGCTGAGAAACACCTAAAGAAATGTTCAAAATCTTTAGTCATAAGGGAAATGCAAATCAAAACAACCCTTAGATTTCACCTCACACCAGTGAGAATGGCTAAGATAAAAACTCAGGGGACAACAGATGCTGGCGAGGATGTGGAGAAAGAGGAACACTCCTCCATTGTTGGTGGGATTGCAATCTGGTACAACCATTCTGGAAATCAGTCTGGAGGATCCTCAGAAAATTGGACATTGAACTGCCTGAGGATCCAGCTATACCTCTCTTGGGCATATACCCAAAAGATGCCCCAACATATAAAAAAGACACGTGCTCCACTATGTTCATTGCAGCCTTATTTATAATAGCCAGAAGCTGGAAAGAACCCAGATGCCCTTCAACAGAGGAATGGATACAGAAAATGTGGTACATCTACACAATGGAGTATTACTCAGCTATCAAAAACAACGACTTTATGAAATTCGTAGGCAAATGGTTGGAACTGGAAAACATCATCCTTAGTGAGCTAACCCAATCACAGAAAGACATACATGGTATGCACTCATTGATAAGTAGCTATTAGCCCAAATGCTTGAATTACCCTAGATACCTAGAACAAATGAAACTCAAGACGGATGATCAAAATGTGAATGCTTCACTCCTTCTTTAAAAGGGGAACAAGAATACCCTTGGCAGGGAATAGAGAGGCAAAGATTAAAACAGAGACTGAAGGAACACCCATTCAGAGCCTGCCCCACATGTGGCCCATACATGTACAGCCACCCAATTAGACAAGATGGATGAAGCAAAGAAGTGCAGGCAGACAGGAGCCGGATGTAGATCTCTCCTGAGAGACACAGCCAGAATACAGCAAATACAGAGGCGAATGCCAGCAGCAAACCACTGAACTGAGAATAGGTCCCCTATTGAAGGAATCAGAGAAAGAACTGGAAAGCTTGAAGGGGCTCGAGACCCCATATGTACAACAATGCTAAGCAACCAGAGCTTCCAGGGACTAAGCCACTACCTAAAGACTATACATGGACTGACCCTGGACTCTGACCTCATAGGTAGCAATGAATATCCTAGTAAGAGCACCAGTGGAAGGGGAAGCCCTGGGTCCTGCTAAGACTGAACCCCCAGTGAACTAGACTGTTGGGGGGAGGGCGGCAATGGGGGGAGGGTTGGGAGGGGAACACCCATAAAGAAGGGGAGGGGGGAGGGTTATGTTTGCCCGGATACCGGGAAAGGGAATAACACTCGAAATGTATATAAGAAATACTCAAGTTAATAAAAAAAAAATAAAATGTAAAAAAAAAAAAGAATACTCATGCGGTAGCAGAGATGGACCATCCTGCACCCAATCAGTTGATCATTAATAAGTTACATTAATAGCTAAGTTCTCCAGTCATATATTGACCAAATTGCCTGGTACTCTTTGGGATGACAAATGGGTTTCATTGGGAAGTAAATGATTTGGGGAGCTTAAATATATATATATATATATATTTTCCATTCTTTAGGTTGCTGCTGCATCATGTTGATGGTGACCTTTACCTTACAGAAACTTTCAATTTCCATGAGGCGCCATTTATTAATTGTTCATCTTAGTGCATTCACTATTGGTGTTCTCTTCAGAAAGCTTTCTTTTGTGCCAATGTGTTCATGGCTATTTCTTACCTATTATTATAGCAAGTTCAATGTGTCTGGTTTTATGTTGGGGCCTTTGATACTCTTGGACTTACATATTGCACAGGATGATAAATATGAATGTATTTGTATTCTTCTACATGGAGACATAAAATTTGACCAGCTCCATTTATTAAAATGTTATCTCTTTGTATGTGTATTTCCAGCTTCTTTACTACAAATCAACTGCCCATAGGTTTGTTGATATATGTCTGGATATCCAATTTACATCCAGTGATCAACCAAATTTCAATATCCTTGAGCTTAGTTACCTTTGGGAAACTGAGTATAGTCAAGATTCAGGTACAGACATAGCTAAGCCAAAAACATTGTAAGGGACAAATTTCAAAAAAAATTTTTTTTAAAAAATAGGAATTGAAAACAGACTAACACTATGTAGCGCTAAGCTGTCTATGAATTCATGGTACCCTACTCCATTATCTGACTGGTGGGAATACAGGGAAATTAAAGCTATGTACCACCACACTTGGCAACGGGGAGGGTATTTTCTAGCTGCCAAGTATCAGTACTGAAGTGACCGTATGAAATTGAATTCTTGATTTTCTGAGGCTGCTGAATTTGGATACTTCCTATGGACATGTCTACACCTTCTTTAATTGGCTTTTTGCATTCCTTTCATTATTTATTTTTAAAATCCGTGTGTGTTCTATGTGAATGTGTGTGTGTGTGTGTGTGTGTGTGTGTGTGTGTGTGTGTGTGTGTGTATACGCGCTCACTCACATGCCTAAGTGTTTTGTTGCTTTGTTCACATGATACATATTGTATGAGTGAGCGCATGCATTCTCATGAGTATGGAGGGTAAAGGTTGACTCTGGGTGTCTTCCTCAATCATGCTTCATCTAATTTTAAAGTCTGTTGATAAAACTGGAGCTCACTTATTTTGCAAGACAATGAGCTTTAAGAAAGCACTGAACTGAGAACAGGACCCCCGTTGAAGGAATCAGAGAAAGAACTGGAAGAGCTTGAAGGGGCTCGAGACCCCATATGAACAACAATGCCAAGCAACCAGAGCTTCCAGGGACTAAGCCACTACCCAAAGACTATACATGGACTGACCCTGGATTCTGACCTCATAGGTAGCAATGAATATCCTAGTAAGAGCACCAGTGTAACGGGAAGCCCTGGGTCCTGCTAAGACTGAACCCCCAGTGAACGTGATTGTTGGGGGGAGGGCGGCAGTGGGGGAAGGATGGGGAGGGGAACACCCTAAAGAAGAGGAGGGGGAGGGTTAGGGGGATGTTGGCCAAGAAACCGGGAAAGGGAATAACACTCGAAATGTAAATAAGAAATACTCAAGTTAATAAAAAAAAAAGAATCCAGCTGTCTCTGTCTAACTGACCTCCCTCCCCCAGAACTACAGGAGTAACACTTACACCCTCCGGATTTTATGTGGGCACTGGGATCTGAACACAGATCTCTAGTTTTACAGCAGAAATTTTAATGACAGCCAGGATCCTGGACTTGCTTATTTATTTTTTTAATTTTATTTTTCTTGGATACTTTATGTATTTACATTTCAAATGTTATCCCCTTTTTCCCCTCTCCTGTATTCCTCCCCCTTCTCCTGGTTCTATGGATGTTCCCACTCCCACCCACCCACTACCACCTCAATGCATTCCCCTACACTGGGAAAACAAGCCTTCACCAGACCAAGGGCTTTTCCTCCTACTGATGCTGGACAATGCCATCCTCTGCTTCATATGTGACTGGAATCATGGGTCCCTCCATGTGTACTCATTGGTTGGTGGTTTAGTCCCCAGAGAGCTCTGGTTGGTTGATAATATTGTTCTTCCTATGGTATTGCAAACTCCTTCAGCTCCTTCAGCTCCTTCAGTCTTTTCTCTAACTCATTCATTGGGGTCCCCTTGTTCAGTCCAACGGTTAACTGCTAGCATCTTCATATGTATCAGTAGGACTCTGGCAAAGCCTCTCAATGGGCATCAGGCTCCTGTCAGCAAGCATGTCTTGGCATGAACAATAGTGACGGGGTTTGGTGGCAGAATATGGGATGGATCCCCAGGTGGGGCAGTCTCTGAGTGACCTTTTCTTCAGTCCCTGTTCCACAAACTGTCCCTGTATTTGTTCCCATGAGTATTTTGTTCTTCCTTCAAAGAAAGAATTGAAGCATCCAAATTTTGATCTTCCTTCTTCCTGGGCTTCATATGATCTGTGAATTTTTTCTTAGGTATTCCAGGATTTGGGGCTAGCATCCATTTATGAGTGCATACCATGTTTGTTCTTTTGTGATTGGGTTACCTCACTCGGGATATTTTTTAGTTCCATCCATTTGCTTAAGAATTTCAGGATGTCATTGTTTTTAATAGCTGAGTAATACTCTGTTATGTAAATGTACCACATTTTCTGTATCCATTCCTCTGTTGAAGGGCATCTGGGTTCTTTCCAGCTTCTGGCTATTATAAATAAGGTCGCTATGAACATAGTGGAGTATGTGTCTTTGTATATATGTTGGAGCATCTTTTGGGTGTATTCCCAGGAGTGGTATAGCTGGCCACTCAGGTAGAACTATGTCCAATTTTCTGTGGAACCACCAGACTTATTTCCACAGTGGTTGTAGCAGCTTGCAATCCCACCAACAATGGAAGAGTGTTTGTTTCTCTACATCTTCACCAGCATCTACCTGAGTTTTTGATCTTAGCCATTCTGACTAGTGTGAGGTGCATTTTGATCTGCATTTCCTTGCTGAGTAAGGATGTCCAACAGTTCTTTACATGCTTCTCAGCCATTCAGTATTCCTCAGTTCCACAAAACAGAAACAGAAGAAACACTGTCCAATTCTTTTTTGAAGCAACAATTATGCTTATACCTAAACTACACAAAGACCTTACAAAAAAAGAGAACTTCAGACCGATTTCAATGCCAAAATACACAATATGATTCTCACAACTGGAATCCAAGAACATATCAAAACAGTCATTCACCATGGTCATGTAGCCTTCTTCCCAGGGATGCAAGGATCGCTCAATATACTGAAATCCATCAATGTAATCCCCTACACAAACAAACTCTAAAACACACATGATCACTTCATTAGATGCAGAAAAAGTATTTGACAAAATTGAACACCCCTTCATGATAAAAGTCTTGGAAAGTTCAGAATTCGAGGCCCATACCTAAACATAGTAAGCAATATACAGAAAACCAATAACCAACATCATGGAGAGAAACTTGAAGCAATCCCACTAAAATCCGGGACTAGACGAGTTTTTTGTTGTGTTTTGTTTTGTTTTTAAGAGTCTATGTTTGTAGGTTAGGGTGACAACAAACTTTGTAGCCAAAGATGGCCTCAAACTCACAGCAATTGTCCTGCCTCAGTTTCCCAAACGATGAGAGGCTAGTCATCTTCTGCCTTCACCTTGTTTCTTTGGAAGGCAGTAATAAAAGGAAGATTACTAGATGAAAGCAGCTTAAATCAGTACATAGACCCTTCAATTGTGTTTGATTACAGCCTCACATGTTACCATATTTCTGTTGAATGCCTGAATGAATAATTTCCCAAATTAACAAAAGAGACTGCATTTTCCTTTGTGGAGAGGGCTGGGCAATGGGTAGTCCTAGTTGCTGCTTGCCACCGTGTTAAGCTGTGAAAGGAAACTATAAGCAGGAAAATGATGTAGATGAGGAAGAGCTCAGGCAAATCCCAATGCAGAGAAGTGGCATTTGAGCTCTGAAGAAAAAGACAATCTTACTGATATGCTAAAAGATGACAGAATTTTCTAGTATCTGAAGGTACTCTCCCATGAATATACTACATAAGAAAAATTGAGGGAGAGATGCTGTTGCAGAAGACTTTAAGTTCTTTTCCCAGTCCACTGGCTCACATGTCTGTAACTCCAGCTCCAGAGTCCCTAACACCATTTACTGGCCTGCACAGTAACATAACTCTTATATGTATATCGCCCTTCCCCACTTACACATACATAATTAAAATAAAATACATTCATTTTTAAAAATCTGGTCATCTATATGTTTTCTTCTTTGAGCAATGCTGAAAGAAATGCCGAGGCTAAAGAAGTTCCATTTCATATTGATGTTGTTTCCTTCACATGTTTACTACTCATCAGGAGTCTGATGACAGCTCTATTTCTAGCTCTTTGAGGAAGCCCCATACTTTACATAATGGCTATAAAATTTCCTTTCTATTAAATATCTACAAAGATTCCCTTTTCTCTGCATCCTCCCCAGCACTTGTCTATCATCTGCTGTGAACAGTCATGGTAACAGGTGCAAAGAAAGGCCACGGAATGCTTTCAATTTGCATATGCCTGACAATTAGTGATGTTACCCCTTGTCTTTCAAATACAGCTGTGGGTGCTTACAAATTCCCTTGAGTGGTCTCTATTCAGTTGCTTTTGCTTGCTTTCAAGTGGGCTCATTTTTTCTTTACATGGTTGAGTTGTTTGTGCTTCTTGTTCATTTTGTGTATGAGCCACTGACCTCATATATAATCTCTTAAGTTCTCTGGTTCTGTAGTTCTGCTTTTTATTCTCTTAACTGCTACATTATTCAACACATTTTTTCACATATTTTTATTTTTTGAATTTATAATGTAAGTACAGCAATTCTCCTTTCGGTTTCTTCTCTCCAAATCCTCCAATAATCCCCTCCCCATTCTCCTCCAATTTTTGGCATCCTTTTTCACTAATTGTTGTTGCTTCTATATATGTATTTCTAAACATAGCCTGTTCACTCTATTGCCTTACTTGTATGTAGTTTTTCAGGCAGACACTTTTTATTTTTGTCACTCTCATTTTTCTCTTGTTCTCTTGGTTGTTCTTTTGGACTTAGATGAAAACTTATGGTCCAGACTAAATTCATTAAATTCTTCCCAATTATTTATTCCTGCTCTTGGTAATGTAATCATGTCTTTCACTTATTTTGAGTTAATTTTCACTTTATTTAGTTTTAAGTATTATTTTTTCTTTATTTTGTGCACAAATGTGTGTTGAAGGAGGTGTTTGTATGGTGCATGCACATGGATTTGGGCTTCTCTGCTAATATCATTTGGATCCTAGATTGAACTCCTATCTTCAAGCTTGACAGCCACAACCTTTATGCATAGAGCCATGGAGTCTTTGAGTTAATTTTTTATATGCTATGATTTAAGCTATGGTTTAAGCATTCATATTTCTGCATGTAGGTATTAAGTGAGTGTGGATATGTGAAATATATATGAATACGTGTGTGTATAACTTTTGTTAAATCAATTCTTGATAAATGTGTTCCATGTTTTTTATTTTCACAGCTTTCAGTACATATTAATAGATAACCTATTCACTGGATAGACTGGAAATCTAGCTCTATAGGGATTTATTTGATCCACAACTTTATGGGAGTTCAAATGTGTGAGCATTACTGAACTACACTGTAGCCATGAGAGATAGCCTAGAGACAGCACCATGGGAGACTATCAGAGACTAAGGTTGGCTTTAATAGGACTGATACAGTGTTAAGTAGACAATGAGAAAAGGCTGATGACAGAGAGAACACTGGGAAGACAATCAACATTCCTAAAGTCTGTATCTGTGAGTCTTTGCCTTGTGGCAACAGAGTCTAGCCTGAAAATGAGGTAGGTGGGCATAGCAATTGAGACTGTGAGGCTTGATGGAGTCTAAATTAAATGGATGAGGTTTAGCTGATTACATGCACATTTTAAATTCCTGAACACATATCCTTAGTGATCATGAAGGACAGCTTAGAGCTAAAGCACGTCGTGGTTTCTGGGGACCTAGGCCAAAAGGGCTGAAATGACATAAGAAATGGGCCTGAGAACTCACTCCATGGATATAAACTAAAGGAATCACAGTACTGGATTTAACTGGGTTACCCTACTGTTACTGCCCTGAGGAAATGTGGAGGCTAGTTTTACCCTCCGTTTGCCAAGCAAGGAGGATGTGAGAGGATAGTATGGTCATCTAGAAGAGAGCACTCTAGAGCCCATAGTCTCCCTAGCATACCAGGAAGTCGACATTGAGCTGTCGTGAATGTGTAGTTTTCTTTCCCAACCACTCTCCAACCCTTGGCCAAGTCTTATCAGGAGAGTAAAACACAAGATAAAAAATAAAAGATTTTATGTATTATTTATCTTCAAGATTGCAAAGCAGGAACTATACCAAAAAAAGCCTGAAATGGGGGGAAGAAAACGGATGAAGGAAGATGGAAAATCATAACAGCAAGTCTGATGCAGGACTGTGAAGCAAGTACAGCCTTGTCATGTACATCCCTTGTCACGGTGACCTTCATGATAAACTCAGGATGCTGCGGGTCTACTGCTTGAACTTGCAGACAAAAGGTAATTCCACATCACAGTGATGGTCTCCCCACTTCAGAAACTCTGGAGAGAGAGGAGACACCTTGGCTCTTAGGACTATCACATTGGGGCACCTTAGAATGTGTCCTAGGCTCAGAGCCTTTCATTCAGCTTCAGTCATTCTCTAGGTAGAAACTGGAACGTTAGAAAGACACAAATCCATACTGCTTTCCCTAGTTCCAGAGTATAATCATAAGGTCAGACTCTGTGGTAGAGGAGAGAACTGAATATATTGGGCAAAAATGGTGTTTATTCCATTTCTTACCCGAGGTAGCTGTTAGACTGCCACAGTTACCACGGTTGACAGTAGAGGAAGGATCCCCATCCCAGTTGAGATAATTCAGTACGTCAGAGTTACTCCACTCCCATCCACCTCCATTGGGTTGTTGACCCTGCACAGTAGAGGTATGAAGAGAGCTTCATGGAACTTTATCCATTTCACCAGGCTACTTTTCCCTTAGAAATTCTGACTTAAAGTTTATCTCATAAGACTCCTCCTTGCCAATAATCACAAGAACAAGAATAATGCACCCACATACATTTAGAGAAAACTTACATACAAAATAAATAAGCCTAATATTTAATAAATAAATATAAATCTTATCTTAATTTAAAATGATCTCAAAATTTTTTGTGAAAGTTACTTGAAGATAAAAGAAGTCATCAATTGACTTTCTTAAATAAAAGAAAAATGCAAAAGTTGAAAATAGGAAAATAAATTAAGCTGAATAATAGGAACCTCCATAGAACTCAGCCTTTCACTCTGGTATTGAGGATGTTCCTTACCCTAATGTCACCCACTATGAGTGCTAGGACATTATACACAGACAGGAGACAAGAAAAATTGTGCTTGGGAGACATTAGCTCCTGGAGATAAAACAGGAAATAATTAGAATCTCACCATTGTTGGATCATGGAGCCCAATCCAGATGTCTTGGTTGTTGTTCACTCTGCCTGTCACCAGGGAAGACACAAAGGAAGCCTCACCTCCACTAAGAATAGACACAAGGTGTCCTGAAGGTCTCTTCTGGCAGGCCAGCTATTTAAGGAAGAGAATGAGAGAGAGACTGAGAGTCCATTGTCTAGTGGTGGGGTAGATGTGTAGAAAGATTACATGAAAAAAGAACAGTTATTCTGACCCCACCACCATGGAGCCATGGGAACAGGAAATCTCTTCTCCTGTCACCAATTTGCACTTTATGTTGGTATCTTCAGCCCCACCCTTCATCACTCACATCTGCTTGAAACCAGGATTTGAGTGTCGTGACCAAGGTATAGCAGTAAGAACGATAAGCCTTGGAGCCCATGGGGCAGCTGGTTCGTGTAGAGGGCACTGCCTTCTGGGAGTCTTCACCTGGATGGAGAGAGATAAAGAGATGGATGGCATGAGATAGAGAGTGGGAGCTGGACAGGGAGAAAAACTCAAGGGAATGTTTACAAAGGCCGTTTTGTGCAGTGGGTGGCTACAATCAAGACAGTGACAGCCCCACTAAACTTCCCTTCTCATGATACTGTTGTTTGGTTTTTTTTATTTGTTTGTTTTTGCTCTCTTTGTGACAAATTCTCTCTGTAGCCTTGGATGTCCTGTAATTTACTATGCAGAAGAAGTTGGCCTTGAACTCACAGATACCCTCCTGCATCTCCCTCCTGAATGCTAGTTTTCAAGGTACCTACCACTATACCTAACTAGGTGCCTCATATTTTTTTTAAAAAAAATGATTTTCGGTGTAGAAGAGCTTCTTTTTTTCGTTTTATACTTTATACACATTCCCCTGTGACACTGTATTCTCTGCAGGGTCCAGCTGTATGCCTCATTAGTGGCCCTCATACTTCCCTACTCCAACATACATACTATCATAATTGAGAGCCTCCTGACAAAATGGAAACCCTCTCACTCCAGTGCTGATGCAACACTGACACTTTTCACTGCCAGCAGCATGGAAGAAGGCAAGCAGATGCATGAGGTGATATTCCTGTGCAGAGACCCCTCCCAATTACCACATGAGACTTCTAAGAACACTCCTTTGCTCCTTTTCTCTTAACACTCACAGATAATTCAGTGCCGGAGTCAGAGAAGACTTACCTCGTACCTGAAATATGAACAGGTAGTAGAGCAGCGTCCAGGACACATTGTTGAAGGACAGACGAGGCAGCATCTTGTCTTCAAGGAAGCAGCAAACAGGGCACAGAGAGTGTAGTCAACGAGAACAAGCAAACGAGGGCCCTCTCTCCCTTTGCCTAGGTCTTCAGGGATACACTAGTCTTAGCCCCATCTCTGCTTTGCTAAGGTCTGGAAGGAAATGGAGAATCTAATATTTCCCCTTGCACAGAAAATCACCCAGGAAGACTTTGCTAATTCTCAGAGTCCTACTTTCCATTAGGACAGAGATTCTCTTGTATCTTTTCTCTATAGTATGAGGGATGATCCCCTGCTAGGCTCTCAGCATCATTCGACTCCCACTTACCTGCCTTGCAGTGATCTGGGATGTTCGTCAGGACAAAACTGACTGCTTTTATGATAGGATTCGAAGGAGGGGCATCAAAGTGAATAAGTGAATGCTTATGTAAGTCAGGATAATGGGTAGTGCTTGGCATACATTCAGAGAGCTTCCCAGCAAAAATTGCAGGAGACTTCCTGGCAAAGACAGAAACTAACACACAAATGTTAGCAAATATGCTCTATCCACAGGTGCAGGTGATGTTTGAAATTCTGCAATTGATTGTAAAATGGCAACATTTAAACTATTTTCTACTTCACAAGCATTATCACTATGGAACATCTGACCATATTTCCTATATATAAATCACTGAAGTTTCTTTGCTTAATTTTTTAAATGCATGAAAATCATGAGTTACAACCCAACTGAACAACATTTTTGTCTTAGACATTGTAACCACTGAGTTTCAATTTTATACTTCCTACACAGCCACACAGACTGTGAAAAGAGATGCTTATAAGCAGGTCTTTACTTCAGTTATAGATTCCATGAAGTCACCAAGTACAAGAGCACTTAGAAAATTGTCTTTTGCTGAACCCCCAGTGAACTAGATTGTTGCGGGGAGGGCGGCAATGGGGGGAGGATGGGGAGGAGAACACCCATAAAGAAGGGGAGGGGGAGAGATTAGGGGGATGTTTGCCTGGAAACCGGGAAAGGGAATAACACTCGAAATGTATATAAGAAATACTCAAGTTAATAAAAAAAAAAGAAGAAAACTATCTTTTGCCAAATGCAAATGCATAGATGTAATTTACCCATGCTGATGATACTAACCCAGTTAACATTAAACAATTACATGTTTAGCCATCTTTCCTTTTCCTCTATGTGTATAAATGTCAGCACAGTGAATAGCTAGTAACATTTAACATATATACTATAGAAATTAGGAGGCTGGAGAGATGGGTCAACAGTTAATAGCACAAAGTGCTCTTCCAGAGGACTGGTTTGGTTCCTAGCATCCAAATCAGGTACTTTATAACCATCTGTATCCAGCCCCAGAAGGTATAATGTCCTCTTTCAATCTAAATGAGCATTTATACTCTCAAACAATGATAAACATTCACATAGACACATGCATGGGCATATTTAAAAGAATAAATCTAGAATAATTTCTGAATGATGCTTGAAGTCCCTATGAATATGTGATCATAGGAAATGAATTAGGGAAATGGAGCAGCTCTGATGGACTAGTAACCTCTCTGTTGCTGCAGAACTCAACTACCGTGTGACTTTGAGTCTCAGGTAGGACAGAGAACAGCCACCTCTGGCTAAGCCAGGTGTGCTATTCTGAAGTATAACTCAGAGCTGACCACGAACTAGCATACTCTCTCTTAGTGTTCACACATGGAGATAGCTAAGAAGCAAATCTATTCAGTTCCTTAAAGTCCTGGCTAAAATGTTCTCTCACTGATTGCTTCACAGTTTATGTCCTGCTAACAGAAAGTTGAAGCAGTCATTGAACAGCTAATTCTACTTTGTATTATATACTTGCTCTCCAGCACTCAATAAATCAAGTTTTAGCACACAAAATTCAGCACTTTTGATGTACCTAAAATTTTATTAGCTAGGCACAAAAATGCACATATATATACAGAAGTCAGTTGATTCTTCAATATAAGTGAAGATGAGTTCTTTGTTTTATACAACTATACACATTTCTTTAAAAATCAAGCATTGTAATGTTTATAAATTGTGATTGTTTATATAAAACTGCATAATTGGTATCAAGAGAATGCCTGTTATTACTTAAATTTCCCAGAACTTGACACCTGGTAGAGGGTAGCAGTTTTGAAACATGATCAGGTTCTGAGGTCAGAGCTGGATTAACAGGAAAGGAACATGTGTAGCAGTTCTCACACTCTGCCATGAATAGTCCTGAATTCTTACTGGAAACTCCTGGCACCCTTGCCAACCACTACCCACCACAGAGAACTGCATGAGCTATACTTATTCATTTGGACACCCTTCCATCAGTTCTTTTTTTAAAAGTGAATTCACCTTTGTCCTGTCAAACCATCCTAGATCTTTGTAAATATAGGTAAGTGGAGCTAAAAGATAATGAAAGGCTGACAGGTATCTGCCTCCCACACTGCAGAAAGAGATGTAGAACTTTTTCTGACCTCACAAGACACATCTCTAAAACTCAGAAGAATTAGGAACTGAAGGGTGAACATGTCCCTACCAGTTTGCTCTGGAACCAGAGAAAACAGTGGGATTAGACTCAAATTAGGTTCTCCTTGCAAAGCTGCATAAATAGGAGTGAAACTCGTTGTGTTCTCCTTTTATTTCACTTCTGACCACACTCTCTTCAGGGACTTATTCCTGATACCTCACAAATATTGTGATATCTTGCATGACCCTCCATAACATGTCCTGGTTGCTGCTGGCTTGCCTGTTGCTCCTGTCTTGGGTACAAGGTTAAGTTCTTCTGTGTCTAGCACTGGATTCCCTGTGAATATGCAGAGCAGAAGAGAAATGAGGACTCTGAAGAGTCTTGTGTGTAAGGTACAAGGAGAATCCACACAGAAAAGTCTTCCACATCCTTCCTTCCTCTGGATCATTGGAGGAGGGGGGATATGCCACAGTGCTTCATTATTATAGATGAAACTTTCCCCATGTTATCAGAAAACTCATGTTGGAAGGTTGAAAAAAGAAAGCTTAAAGGTCTGTAGTGATATCTAAGGAAGGAGAGAGAGGACAGAAGATGAAGTTCCAAACCTGTTATCCCAGAGAAGAAAGAACAAATGACAATGATGACAGGGTAAAATAAAAAAATCATCATGCTTCTCCACATTAAAATGTCTTGTTAAATTAAGAACCTAATGTTGTTGGGCATACAGTATTTCAGCCAGTGAAGTACTTGTTAAGCAAGTATGAGAAGCCAAGTTGAATACCTTGACCCCAGGTAAATTAAACTTGACATGGTGGTGGTTGGTTTTAATCCAAATGCTGGGGAGGAGGGGAGAAGAATTTCTATGGGGATCACTGGATGGCCAATCTAGCAAAATCTATAAACTGGGCTATGTTGGTGAGAACCCCTTTTTAATACAATAGAAATACAGACCAAGAAATCACCTATGGTATCATGTCTACATGCTGTTGCATAGCCCAGCACATATACCATCCCCTACAACATACACACACATAGAAAAATCAGCAACTAGGAAAGTACTAAGTCATTCAGTATTACAATCGTAATTTCAAAGAAGGCTTCAGAATCATTTTCTATGTTGACCTCCTTCTCTACACTCTCCTATTCACTCCATCACTGTCTATATCCCTCTCTAAGCCAGGTGAACAATCACAAATGAATCTGCCTTCTCCACACATCAGCTGCCCCAAGAATCCCAAGCCTGTGGTTCCTATTGCTATTTACTGTTTCTGAAACCACAGACCTGGGCTAATGCAGAAATAAGTGCCAACAAACAGTGTTGGGAGCAATAGAAGAAAGTACTTGTGAGTCAAAAGGGAGTTGTATTTCAATCTCTATGGCAAAGCTGACTGAGAGGCACACAATACCTTACGTATTATCTATCATTTTCTAGGAAGGTTTCATTCACTCTCTCATTCTGTTCTTCACACAGGTGTACTTCCAGAAGCATTTCTCAGGATACCTGGCATTTCTGCTCACTTATGGTGAAATTATCTTTGTGTCCTCCCTGGTGAAAAGGAGTTTTACCCACCACCCATACATCTCGAATGGACTCCATTGTCTTTCACATATGTGATCCTATCTTTGCCTTGATTATTCCCCTTAGTGCCTTTTGTCCCTGTGGAAGAGTACCTGAGACTCGCCCTGAAGAACCAAATAGGCCTTAGAGCTGCAGTGCTGGGTAACATTAGAACAAGCGAAATAACAGCTCAAGAGCTTTGTAGAAGTCTGAGACTTCACACAAAATTCATATGCTGTTGTTGACTTTTCCTAAGTTCTTACTAAAACTTTAGATGACTTTTTCATCAGCCTCAGAGAGTCAGCACATAACAATTGTCAGGAAATGCTGGACAAAGAAATGTTCTGTATTTGTAATTTCTTCATAGAATAGGTTTTGTCCACATGTTTCTGAAGAACTCTCAAATGTAGCACCAATTGTGCTTATGAAGAAGACATACATTTCAGTTTCCCTAATTTCATCCCACAGTTTCTGGAGTTTGTAAATAGGATTGAGGGATTCTCAAATATTATTCTACCCCAATGCAACTGTGTATGATCATAACAAATTTGGGGAGACTAGGCAGAGAATCAGTGAAGATGTCATGGAAAGTGTTAATGAACCTTTGCCACACACTGTTTACAACTTACAGGGCACAATGCCCAATAAACGTAGATGGAGGAGGAGTAACTCTGACCCTCTGACCTACTAAGTGTAGAGGAGAGGAACGCCTCTGTGTGTACAGATGGAGGCTACTGTGAAGCTTTGTCTCAGGCCTCAGGTAAGATAGTGAAGAGTTTTCTCTTACTAAACCCATTTTCCCACATCCAGTTTGACCTCCAGGATACAGCCCGGAGTTGACAAATTCGGTGTAGGCCAGTGACTACCCATTTCTTATGGTTCCTTCTGTGTCTCCTTTCTTTGAAGATGCAAACATGATGAGTATACAGAAGTGGTATCCAAGTCCAGAGCAGAAGATTGAGTTGTCCTTTCTTTATAATCACAAATTTACCAGACTCATTCCTTTTCACCTCTTGTCTCTCTGCAGTTTATCAGAAGTGGAGAGATTATTATTGTGGCACAATATTTACCTATGTCTTCAAATTCAAGTGTTAGGGAAGTTCTGATTTCAAATGCCTAAAAATATTTTGAAGCTCCCATCGACAAAGGAGTGAATATGATGGCTCATCCAGAAAGAGCGGGTCCTTTCCACACTCCCTCACCAAATTCTTCATCCCATCTCTGCTGCTTTTCACCAGTACATTCTCTGGGGATTGTGGTCTTAGGATTCAGAGACCAATAATAAGATGTAGTCAATACTTTTTGATATTGTGCTCCATTTTTACAATAAAGCACAAAGTCATGCAGAGCAGTTACCAAAGGAACCTCTGGAAAGTGCTAAGGGAAATCCTAGTTCTAAGCATTGTTCTGTGAAACAGTGTCTATGATGCATCTACTGGCATACTATGATAAATCTGTAGACAGAGCTTGTCAATGATAATGTTACACTGACTGTCTGTACATGTCCTTCATGCTGGGACACATAGAGTCTGATATTACTTAAGCCCTTCTCTGCAAATATCATCTTTGAAGAATAATATTTGGCAAAATGCAATCTACTTGAACAATCAACCTGTTATAAATTATTGCTTAAACAATTTCTTCCATGTAATTACCATAATGGTACAGATAAACAGTTTTGAACTTTCTTAAACCAGAAAAAAAATCTCAAAATTTAAATGGAAAAGAATGATATCAGGAGAAAGGTAAAAGAAATAAAAAGAAAATAATAGTGAGAACAAGTTCATCCTAAACTAAGTTGGCCATCACAATTGCAGTCACACAAGAAATTCTGCACAACAAGAAGCTACTGTATATATGAAATTCCGTCTAGATTCTCCTCATGTTTTGTGTTTCACATTCCCAGGGCAAGTATCATAAAAGACGGCTTTGTTCAGTGTTCCAAGGTTAAAGATTTCACCATGTCACAGGACAAAGATTAGGCTCTTAGCAATATTTCCTCCATAATCCTGATAGTCCTACATTTGGCTCCAATGCAAAATTAAGTATCACTAATCAGTCCTTTATACCAGGAAATTTAGAATAGCAGACTGTCAGTCTTAGAGTAAATACTTTACATTCTCCTACCAATGATAGTTTGCATTCTCACATATAATTCCTGGTAGATTTGTGTTTATCTTTCCCTGGTCCAAATGACTCTAAAGGAGCCCCCTCTATGCCAGTGCAGGGATTTGATCAGATCTGATCATACCATTCAACCAAGGCATTGTGAACTCAGACAAGGTCACCCCCTCATACAAGTGAACATGCACACTAAAACACAAAAATAAATAAAATATGAATATCAGCATTTATGTGGTCCTACATAACAAGTCAAAACTTGCAAAGTGGTTTCTTAGGTTTCTCCATTTTAGAAAAAGGAGAAAGTATAAAGAATGGAGAAACTGTGTATATATTTTGCTCAAGCTATGGCAAGACTTAAGTGTTTTAAGGTTGACTTCAAAGTCTTCTTTTTCTCTTTGTCTGACCGGGTCTTGATTACTTTTGCCTTTTATCACAAGACTCTGATGTGGGATGTGAGGGAAAATATCCTATAGGAATATTAGTGTCTCCCTAGAAATAGAACCTACAGGAGTACCTTCCTCTGCCTAAGGACCCACACAGAGAGAGCGTTGAGCCTTTCTCCATACAGCTTATAGGTATAGAGAGAAGGAGCTATACCGTTTATTCTTATGAAAACACCAGGAAAGAGATGTTCCCTTCTCCTTTAATTCTCTCATTAGTCCAAAGAGAATATGTTCTAACACTGTCAAATTTTCTTTTTGTCTCATTGTAAAGGGAATAAGAAGGTTCTAGAGTCTTTATGTCTGCACTGCTCTGGTAATTTATTTTTCCCCATTGCCAACAAATCTTAATATCATATAGATTGCATTTTAATATCAAATGTCAAGGATGATAATAACTGAACTGATAAAAATGTCAACAATTTGCCTCCACCTTCAGTAATGACTTGAGAAAACACAATGTCTTTATGTATTACAAGACAACACTCAATGAGATCAATCACAATCTTAGTTACAGTGGAGTGATAAACACATGCCATAAGGCATTGTCTATACACAAGGAACTGAGAAGCAATTGTCATGTCTCCTCTCTCATCTTGACAATCTTTGCCATTGGTCATTTGCTTTAATATTTTTGTTTCAATTTTCATATCTTTGCAAGGGTTGTATCTGGTTTGTGTTGTTTGTTTTTTCAAGTGAGCAAGAAATAAGGGGCGTAGAATTGGGTGGGTAAGAATGAGGGAAGAACTTAAGTTGGGGAAGGAGAAACTGTGATCAGAGTATATCTGATTCACATTTACAAATGCAATTTAAAGAATGGTGCACAGGGCTAGAAGATGGATTGGTAGGTAAAAATATTCTTTCTCAAGCCAGAAGCATTGAGTCCATTTGCTCTCAGGAAACTCGCTTAAAATTAATTGAATGTAGTTATACCTATTGACAAATTCATTACTGATATGGAAAAATGGAGAGGAGATAAGACAATTTCTTTGATGATTGTTAGTTTACTGTGCAACGAATATAATAGTCCCTTTCTCAATAGATAGAAAGCAACAACTGATTTCTTAAAGTTATCCTCTGATCTTCTTGGTCACTCTGTGACATTCAGACACATTTATGTGTGCTCATAACACTAATAGTGATAATATTAATGGAACACAAAATTCGAAGAGAGACTGAGGTTTATTACTGCTTTCCAAGACATGAGGACACAACTTATACAAAATTGGCTAAAGAATGATTAGAGCTCCAATGTGGACTGTAGATAGAATACACTTTTTCTACGCAAGTCTTCATATTTTGCCCCTTGACAGGATGTGCTTCAGGACAAACTAAAGCTGTTTGCTGTCTGGTAATTTTAACCTGTAAATTTGCAGACGTAGGGCAACTTCACTTCACATGTGGTATCTCTCCATCTTAGAAATCCTGGGAAGAAAAACAGGTTGTGTTACTGAGGACCATGAATCTTGGGAAATGTAATAACATACACCTCAATGTGTGGCCTGAATTTGATGATGAAAATGTGGATGCTTCACTCCTTCTTTAAAAGGGAAACAAGAATACCCTTAGGAGGGGATAGGGAAGCAAAGTTTAGAACAGAGACTGAAGGAACACCCATTCAGAGTCTGCCCCACATGTGGCCCATACATATACAGTCACTAAACTAGATAAGATGGATGAAGTAAAGAGGTGCTGGCTGACAGGAACCGGATGTTTATCTCTCCTGAGAAACATAGCCAAAATATGGCAAATACATAGGCGAATGCCAGCAACAAACCACTGAACTGAGAACGGGACCCCCGTTGAAGGAATCAGAGAAAGGACTGAAAGAGCTGGAGGGGCTTGAGATCCCATATGAACAACAATGCCAACCAATCAGAGCTTCCAGGACTAAGCCACTACCCAAAGACTATACATGGACTGACCCTGGGCTCCAAATTCATAGGTAGTAATGAATAGCCTAGTAGGGGCAACAGAGGAAGGAGAAGCCCTTGGCCCTGCCAAGACTGGAAACCAAGTGAATGGGATGGTTGGTGGGAGGGAGGTAATAGAGTGAGGATGGGGAGGGGAACACTCACATAGAAGGGGAGGGAAAGGGGTTGTGGGATGTTGGCTTGGGAACTTGGAAATGGAATAACATTTGAAATGTAAATAAGAAATACCCAATTTAATAAATATGGAGAAAAAAATAAAGAAAGTCACTCCTTCATGCCCACCAGTGTTACAGTCTTGGCCAGGAAGCCAAGAAAGAAGATGAGAGAGAGCAAGAACACATTTCACTTCCTAGCTCAGGGATTTGAGAATAGGAGCATGATTTAGGCATCATGGCTTTCTTTTTGCTTTCTTACCAGAAGATCTTGACAAGCTGCCACAGAATCCGCGGTCTAAGGCAGTAGATGGGTTCCTCTCCCAGTTGACATAATTCATTATGTCATTGTTACTCCACTCCCATCCACCTCCATTGGGTTCTCCACCCTAGTGAGGAGGTATGCAGATAAAAAGAAGGGTCCTGTAAGCTCCGCAGTTGTGAAATCATCAATGAAATCCTACATTCCCTCCCAACCTCTCAGAAATTGGTTTAATATATGTAGCTTTCAAAGCACACCAATAGAAATTGTTGTTGTCTTCACTTCTATTTATAAACACAGAAACTACTGATGGAATTAATACCCATTGATGTGTATTCAAGATATAATTGGTGCTAAATCAGCAATTTAATCTAAAATGGAAGAAAGGTGGCTATTCTATCAAGAGAAAATATAAGTTGTCTCTTTATTCTGTGTGTATTGATCCTGCAGTGTGTAGACTTTCTAAAACTGACAGAGAGTAATTCCAGTGCCTTGTGCAGACCTCTCCAAATGTCAATAATAGGCACATGATCTTCATCTGAAGTCTAGGGCTCCCATAGCACACAACTCTACAACTGTCCATGACAGTTTCCCTGGTCCTGATGTTATGCAGTGTCTGATTCCTGTCTTTTAGGGTTCTTTCTGGGGAGGCATAGACATGATAATAGCATTGAGGGGAAACAGAGAAGAGGGTGTCATACAAGAGTGGGGTCATGGAGTCCAATCCAGGTATATTGGTAGCTGTTTCCAGTGTTCTTGACCATGGATGCCAAGAATGAAGCTTCAGCTACATTGAGCACAGATACAAGGTGTCCTTCAGGTCTCTTCTGGCAGGCCAGCTATGTGAGGAACAAAATGAAAGAGGATTTAGACTTCACTGGAAGACAGAAGTAGGTAAGAGGAGAGGTTAACTTTAAAGTCAGCTCTTCATCTCAGACAGAAGGAACTAGGGAGAATGAAACCTAACATTGCCCCATGATCCACATGTATCTTCCTCTTCCCAGCACTTACTTCTGCATCAAACCAGGTCTGTGGTATCTGAAACAGGGCATAGCAGTAGGAGCCATATGCCTGGGAGCCTTTGGGGCAACTAATGCGTGCAGAGGGTATTTTCTTCGGAGAGTCTTCTCCTGGGGTGGAGTAAGATAAATAAAGCAATGGGTGAGATGAAAAGTGAGATTTAGATGGAAGGTCAAAAGAGGGATATTTTTGTAGATAATTTTTTGGAAGAAAATCAATATCAAGTTTTCCAACAGTTTTTGAAAAAAGTTTTCTAGGATGAACAGACATAGTAAGTGGTGCAGCAGTCTATTTCTCTCCTTTCCTATACATTAATTCATGACTCTACCAGTTCTGGGCAGAGAGTCTTAAATTCAGTTGTTCATAACTTCTCCCATAGAGTTCATTATTAATCATCATATTTTCCCTTTTTATCCTAGCAACATAAATTACAGCATCCTGAAGAAATGAGAAACCCTGTCTTTCCACAGTGACAGACCAACCACTTTGATACCTTCTACAACAATGGCCTGGAGGAAGACAGTATAGTAGAACAGTTGCATGCAGTTTACCTGTGTATATTTTCCTCCTAACTGCCACATGAGACTTTCTAGTCTCAATAAACTTGCAAGACTTATTGTTTCTGACAGAGATGTCTTACCTTGCACCTGTGATAAGAGCATCAGGCAGGAGAGCAGCATCCAGGACATGACTGGGAAGGCCAAGCGATGCAACATCTTAACTGTGAGGGAGGAACAGACAGAGTAACTCCAGGTACTGTGGTTAGTGAGGACATTCAGAGAGAACCAATCCTCCTGTTCTTTGATTAACTCTCAATGGAAAATTATATCACCCTGTCTCTCTCCTGTGATATAGAAATTAAGTGGAAATCAATTTTATTTCCTTCCCCTGAGATCTTCCTAAAAAGCCAGTTACAAAGCTCTGTGTTGTCTGAGGACACAGACACCTGCCCTGTGTGTGAGAGATGAACCAATGCCTACCTCTCATCATCTTTCTGCTCCTCCTTAGCTGTCTTGCAGAGATCTGGATGGTTTGTGAGGACAGAGATGGCTGTGTTTTTATAACGGGACATGAGGGAGGGGCATCATAGTAAATAACTGGAATGCGTATGCAGCCTAGGATGATGGGAAGCACTTGGCATTGGCTCAAAGAGTTTCCAAGAAAGAGCAGGTGACTTTTCTGGTAACAACTGATAATTGTCATAAATATTACCTCTTTCCTGTTAGCAGCCCTGCTTTACCTCAGGTGTGAGTGAAGTTTGAACCCTCCACACCCTTTTCCAGATACTCTGTTCTGGGAAACACAAGGAAAAAATGGTGGCATTGGGAAACACATTTTTCTGTGACATAGTTTTAAAGTTTTATTACCTGATAAGTTAAGAAAAATAAATCTGAGTGCATTTAGAATCAATTTAAAAAGTCTCACTTTTATACAGATTGCTTGAAATTCATCTGGAAGTCTAAAAATTAGTAAGAATTGAGTGGATTAAAAATTGTAGGTGTAATTTAAATGATTCAAAGTTATATATTCATACTAAAGAAAGAAATGATGATTTTAGATATGTTGATAAAGCTTCATATCATTTTGTAAAGTTAGCTTTTATTAAGTAAACATTCTTGCACAAACCTTAAGAAAAATCATATCAACCAACTTACCTTACATACATTTCTCTGAGGTTAAGAATAAGTCTCATTCATTGTCCTCTGTCCAGCTTGGTAATTTTCTGCCTTGGATATCATGTACAGACTGAGATCTCATAGGACCAGTAATCTTCTGGACCCTTTTACAATAACTGTGTATGTCTACCCTTCATTTCATAGTGAGTGTTCCTTTTCTGTTTTCACACTGTGACATTTGTACTCATGGTACCAAAAAAGGTTCCATAGCTTTCCAGGTCACCAGCCTGTGTTCTTCTTGTATACTTATAAATAGCAAATAGCCATTGTCTGGTTCTGGAGCACAGATTTGCAATCCAAACTACTCAGGATGCTGAAGTAGAAGGGTTGCAATGTAGGCACGACCTGTCTATGTGGAAGAATAAGTTCAAGGCCAATCTGGGTATCTTATTAGCAGCCTATCTCAAAGCAAGATCAGAGAGAAGTCTGAGGACAGAAACCCTGCTGTGGGCAAAACCTTGGGATGCTTCCACATTAGCACATGCGCAAGAAGACATCATGGCTTTGAAATACATTTGACTTTGTTAGCAGAAAATTAGTTAACTGAACTAAATATCAAATCTTGTGTACATTTGTTTGATAGTCTTTATGACTAACTGGAAAATCTGCAGACTGAAGGACAGCTATTGCTTTCTAGAAGAAAACAAAAACAAAAACAAGAACTGTAATATAAATGTAGCTAATGGTTTTTTTTTTTTTTTTTATTAACTTGAGTATTTCTTATATACATTTCGAGTGTTATTCCCTTTCCCGGTTTCCGGGCAAACATCCCCCTCCCCCCTCCCCTTCCTTATGGGTGTTCCCCTCCCAACCCTCCCCCCATTGCCGCCCTCCCCCCATAGACTAGTTCACTGGGGGTTCAGTCTTAGCAGGACCCAGGGCTTCCCCTTCCACTGGTGCTCTTACTAGGATATTCATTGCTACCTATGAGGTCAGAGTCCAGGGTCAGTCCATGTATAGTCTTTAGGTAGTGGCTTAGTCCCTGGAAGCTCTGGTTGCTTGGCATTGTTGTACTTTTGGGGTCTCGAGCCCCTTCAGTAGCTAATGGTTTTATGTGAGGCATTTTGCCTCTTACCTGAAAAACAAGTTGACAAATATCAGTTGTTCACCTGTGAAAATTTTATTAACGTATATTAAAAGCAACCAATGCAAATTAGTAAATACATACGTTATAATGCCCCACAATTGAACTTCATTAGGAAAATGTAATTTGGAATGATATTAACTTTTAGTGTTTGAATTAGGGAAAATCTACAAGAATCTGAGAAGAAAGACATTGTAGGGAGACCAGCAATCTCTATTAACCTGAAACCCCAAGGTCTCTCAGACACTGAACTACCAACGAGGCAGCATACACCAGCTGATATGAGGCCCCCAACACAAATACAGTCAGAGAAGATGCATCGAACACTCAAGAAACTGGAGGCCCCAGGGAGTTTAGAGGTCTGGTGGGATGGTGACGTGGTGGGTGGTGAGTCGGGGTAGGGACATCCTACTGGTGACAGGGGTAAGGGGAGGAGGTATAGGATGGGGAACAGGCAGAGAGTAGACAGGGAGGAGAATAAAATCTGGAGGGTAAAAGACAAAGATTAAATAGTATTTTAAAATATCATTTTATTCTATTGAGAGCATTATTAGCCTTCAAAAGCTTTTCATTTTCTTCTTTTTATTATTATTAAATTGAGTATTTATTTACATTTTGAGTGTTATTCCCTTTCCCAGTTTCCGGGCCAATATCCCCCTAATCCTTCCCCCTCCCGTTCTTTATGGGTGTTCCCCTACCCATCCTCCCCCCATTGCCGCCCTCCCCCCAAAAATCATGTTCACTGGGGGTTCAGTCTTAGCAGGACCCAGGGCTTCCCCTTACACTGGTGATCTTACTAGGATATTCAATGCTACTTATGAGGTCAGAGTCCAGGGTCAGTCCATGTATAGTCTTTAGGTAGTGGCTTAGTCCCTGGAAGCTCTGGTTGCTTGGCATTGTTGTTCATATGGGGTCTCGAGCCCCTTCAAGCTCTTCCAGTTCTTTCTCTGATTCCTTCAACTGGGATCCTGTTCTCAGTTCAGTGCTTTGCTGCTGGCATTCGCCTCTGTATTTGCTGTATTCTGGCTGTGTCTCTCAGGAGCGATCTACATCCGGCTCCTGTCGGTCTGCACTTCTTTGCTTCATCCATCTTGTCTAATTGGGTGGCTGTATATGTATGGGCCACATGTGGGGCAGGCTCTGAATGGGTGTTCCTTCTGTCTCTGTTTTAATCTTTGCCTCTCTATTCCCTGCCAAGGGTATTCTTGTTCCCCTTTTAAAAAAGGAGTGAAGCATTCACATTTTGATCATCTGTCTTGAGTTTCATGTGTTCTATTCATCTAGGGTAATTCAAGCATTTGGGCTAATAGCCACTTATCAATGAGTGCATACCAGGTGTGTTTTTCTGTGATTGGATTACCTCACTCAGGATGATATTTTCCAGTTCCAACCATTTGCCTATGAATTTCATAAAGGCATTGTTTGTGATAGCTGAGTAATATTCCATTGTGTAGATGCACCACATTTTCTGTATCCATTCCTCTGTTGAAGGGCATCTGGGTTCTTTCCAGCTTCTGGCTATTATAAATAAGGCAGCTATGAGCATAGTGGAGCATTTGTCTTTGTTATATGTTGGGGCATCTTTCAGATATATGCCCAAGAGAGGTATAGCTGGATCCTCAGGCAGTTCCATGTCCAATTTTCTGAGGAACCTCCAGACTGATTTCCAGAATGGTTGTACCAGTCTGCAATCCCACCAACAATGGAGGAGTGTTCCTCTTTCTCCACATCCTCGCCAGCATTTGCTGTCACCTGAGTTTTTGATCTTAGCCATCCTCACTGGTGTGAGGTGAAATCTCAGGGTTGTTTTGATTTGCATTTCCCTTATGACTAAAGATGTTGAACATTTCTTTAGGTGTTTCTCAGCCATTCGGCATTCCTCAGCTGTGAATTCTTTGTTTAGCTCTGAACCCCATTTTTAATAGGGTTATTTGTCTCCCTGCGGTCTAACTTCTTGAGTTCTTTGTATATTTTGGATATAAGCCTCTATCTGTTGTAGGATTGGTAAAGATCTTTTCCCAATCTGTTGGTTGCCGTTTTGTCCTAACCACAGTGTCCTTTGCCTTACAGAAGCTTGCAGTTTTATGAGATCCCATTTGTCGATTCTTGATGTTAGAGCATAAGCCATTGGTGTTTTGTTCAGGAAATTTTTTCCAGTGCCCATGTGTTCAAGATGCTGCCCTAGTTTTTCTTCTATTAGTTTGAGTGTATCTGGTTTGATGTGGAGGTCCTTGATCCCACTTTGGTTGGGAGACTTTTAATGACTGCTTCTATTTCTATGGAAGTTAGAGGGTTGTTTAAATGGTTTATCTGTTCCTGATTTAACTGTGGTACCTGGTATCTGTCTAGGAAATTGTCCATTTCCTCCAGATTTTCAAGTTTTGTTGGATATAGGTTTTTGTAGTAGGATTTGATGGTTTTTTGAATTTCCTCTGAATCTGTAGTTATGTCTCCCTTTTCCTTTCTGATTTTGTTAATTTGGACACACTCTCTGTGTCCTCTCATTAGTCTGGCTAAGGGTTTATCTTGTTGATTTTCTCAAAGAACCAACTTTTGGTTCTGTTGATTCTTTCTATGTTCCTTTTTGTTTCTACTTGGTTGGTTTCAGCTCTGAGTTTGATTATTTCCTGCCTTCTACTCCTCCTGGGTGTGTTTGCTTCTTTTTGTTCTTGAGCTTTTAGGTGTGCTGTCAAGCTGCTGATATATGCTCTGTCCTGTTTAGTTTTGCAGGCACTCAGAGCTATGAGTTTTCCTCTTAGCACAGCTTTCATTGTGTCCCATAAGTTTGGGTATGTTGTACCTTCACTTTCATTAAATTCTAAGAAGTCCTTAATTTCTTTCTTTATTTCTTCCTTGACCCGGTTATCATTGAGTAGAGCATTGTTCCACTTCCATGTTTTTGTGGGCGTACTTTAATTATTGTTGTTGAAGACCAGCCTTAGCCTGTGGTGGTCTGATAGGATGCATGGGATTATTTCTCTCTTTCTGTATCTGTTGAGGCTTGTTTGATGACTGATTATATGGTCAATTTTGGAGAAAGTACCATGAAGTGCTGAGAAGAAGGTATACCATTTTCTTTTAAAGTAAAATGTTATATAAATATCTGTTAAGTCCATTTGTTTCATGTCTTCTCTTAGTCTGTTTATGTCTCTGTTTAATTTCTGTTTCGATGATCTTTCCATTGATGAGAGTGGAATGTTGAAATCTCCTACTATTATTGTGTGAGGTACAATGTGTGCTTTGAGTTTTATAGTAAGGTTTTTTTATGTATGTAGGTGCCCTTGTATTTGGAGCATAGATAGTTTTGATTGAGAGTTCATCTTGGTGGATTTTTCCTTTGATGAATATGAAGTGTCCTTCCTTATCTTTTTTGATGACTTTTGGTTGAAAATCGATTTTATTCGATATTAGAATGGCTACTCCAGCTTGCTTCTTCAGACCATTTGCTTGAAAATTTGTTTTCTAGGCTTTTACTGTGAAGTAGTGTTTGTCTTTCTCTCTGAGCTGTGTTTCCTGTAGGCAGCAGAATGCTGGGTCCTCATTGTGTATCCTGTTTGGTAACCTGTGTCTTTTTATTGGGGAATTGAGTTCATTGATGTTGAGAGATATTAAGGAATAGTGATTGTTGCTTCATGTTATATTCGTATTTGGGTGGGAGATTATGTTTGTGTGCATGTCTTCTCTTTGTTGACAGTTACGGAAGTCTCTGCTCTATTGAGAACAGGTAGGACTTGTCGTAGCTGTTTGTTTTAAAAGAGAAAATAAGAGAAAGTGACCTGTCATGGCAAATGAAAGGGCAAAGGTAAGTAAAGAAGTGGGTTATATGAAAAAAATGTGTTTTTATGGTGATTCCCAATTAATCACAGGAACAGAGGAGCCCTCCCATGTCATAAACAAATATTTTTACAATAGCCCTCCCCCCACCCCAGCTTATTTCATAAACAATTTCCCTGGCCCTCGGTATCTGCAGTGAAGTAAGATTTATTTTTCTAAACAAAGCATACCAGTGGAAGTCATAGGCCTTCGGGCCATTGTGGCAGTTGATACATGGAGAGGACATTCCTTCTCACATACTTCACCTAGCATGGTGGGAGAAAAATACAGGGATGGTCTAAAAGTAAGTGGACATTCGGTGGAGATATAAGTTTAGAAAACCTTTATAGGTTTCATATTTTGGAATTGTGTTTAAATCTTAAGCATCTTTAAATATTTCTCTCTCAAATATTCTTATTCATTAAATAGGCTTACTTCATAAGAAAATCTTTTTATTTTCCATTTCCCTCTTCTACTTCATTCTAGAGCTTAGTGTTCTATACTGCACATCCTGTTTCACCTTTTCACACTGTATCACTTCAACCTAAGTTTCTGATGATAGACCACTATGCTACTTCCCATTGATAGGACATGTGGCGAGAAGGCAAGATGATAGACTTGCAGGCAGTTTTCTTGCATGGAACATTTCTTATAAAAACTACATGAGAGTCTTAAGAACATTCACCTGCTTGGAACATTCTTAAGGAGGCCAGTGATGACAAAAGAGAAACCTAACCTTGCCTGTAACATAGAAGTATAAATCAGAAAAGCAACACTGAAAACATGCTCGGAATAATCATGGAATGCATAGGATTCAGTATCTTAGCTGTGAGAAAGCAATCAGAGTCACTAAAAGGTGTTGATAATAAAAAAATATTCAAACACCCCACTACCTTGCCTACTTGCCTACTACCTCTTACTCTCCAGTTCCTTTTCATTTTCCTAGTATTAGTATAGTACTTACACTCTCTGTTTCCACTGAGTAAACCTATATCAGCAATTGTTGTTAGAGAATTATTATGTTAGAATTAGAAATTAGCAGTTAGAGAATTAATGTAGACTATACCTGTTCTCTGATAAACACATGGCTTGCATCCTGTACCACAGAAACTCCACCTTCTTCTAGGATTTTCATCATTCTTCATCTCACATGAATCTGTCATTTGTCATCTACACTAGTTTAGATGGGTTTAGTGGAGAATTCTATCAGACCTTCATAGAAGACATAATACCAATAATGTACAAACTATTCCACAAAATAGAAACAGAAGGAGCACTATCAAATTTCTTCTATGAAGCCATAATTATGCTTACACCTAAAACACACAAAGACCTAACAAAGAAAGAGAATTGTAGAACAATTTCCCTATGAATACCAACGTAAAAATACTCAATAAAATTCCAACAAACCAAATCCAAGAACACATCAAAATGAGCATCCATCATGATCAAGTAGGCTTCATTCCCAGGGATGAATATACAGTAAGCCAGTAGCCAACAGCAAACTAAATGGAAGCAAACGTGAAACCATCCCACTAAAATCAGGGACTGGACAAGGCTGCCCACTCTCTCCCTATTTATTCAATATTGTACTCAAAGTCCTACTCAGAGCAATCAGACAACTAAGGTAGGTCAAAGGGATAAAAATGGGAAAAGAAGTCAAAATATCACTATTTGAAGAAGATATGATACTGTACTTAAGTGACCCCAAAAGTTCCACCAGAGAACTACTAAGTCTGAGGAACAACTTCAGGAAAGTGGCTAGTTATAAAATTAATTCAAACAAATCAGTAGCCTTTCTTTACTCAAAGGACAAACAGACAGAGAAAGGAATTAGGGAAATGAAACCCTTCACAATAGTCACAAATAGCATAAAATACCTCGGTATGACTCTAACCAAACAAGTGAAAGATCTGTATGACAAGAACTTCAAGTCTTTGAAGAAAGAAACTGAAGATGATCTTGGAATATGGAAAGATCTCCCATGTTCATAGATTGGCAGAATTAATTAATATGGCTATTGTACCCTAAGCAATCTACAGATTCAATGTAACCCCAATTAAAATTTCAACTCAATTTTTCATAGAGCTGGAAAGAGCAATTTGCAAATTCATTTGGAATAAAAAAAAACATGATAGCAAAAACTATCCTCAACAATAAAAGAACTTCTGGGGGAATCACCGTCCCTCATCTAAAACTGTATTACAGAGGAATAGTGATAAAAACTTTATGGTATTGGTACAAAGACAGGCAGGTAGATCAATGGAATAGAATTGAAGACCCAGAAATGAAGCCACACACCTATGATCACTTGATCTTTGACAAATGAGCTAAAACCATCCAGCGAGGAAAAGATAGCATTTTCAACAAATGTTGCTGGTTCAACTCAAGTTTGGGATGCAGAAGAATGCAAATCAATCCATTCTTATTGCCCTGTACAAAGCTCAAGACCAAGTGAATCAAGGACTTAAACATAAAACTAGATGCACTCAAAATAATAGAAGAAAAAGTGGGGAAAAGCCTCAAACATACAGGCATTGAGGAAATTTTCCTGAACAGAACACCAATGGTTTATGCTCTAAGACCAAGAATCTACAAATGGGACCTCATAAAATTGCAAAGCTTCTATAAGGCAAAGGACACTGTCATTTGAACAAAAGGGCAACTAACAGATTGGGAAAAGATTTTTACCAATCCTATGTCTGATACAGGGCTAATATATAATATAGACAAAGACCTTAAGAAGTTAGACTCTAGAGAGTCAAAAAACCCTATTAAAATGGGGTACAGAGCTAAACAAAGACTTCTCAGCTGAGGAATATTGAATGGCTGAGAAGTACCTAAAGAAATGTTCAACATCCTTAGGCATCAGGGAAATGCAAGTCAAAACAACTCTGAGATTCTACCTAACACCAGTCAGAATGGCTAAGATCAAAAACTCAAGTGACCACAGATGCTGGAAAGAATGTGGAAAGATAGAAACATTCCTCCATTTTTGGTGGGATTGCAAGGTGGTATAACCACTCTGGAAATCAGTTTGGAGGTTCCTCAGAAAATTGGACAAAGTACTACTTGAGGAACTAACTCTCCCACTCCTGGGCACATACCCAAAAGATGCTCTAATATACAGGAAGGACACATGCTCAACTATTTTCATGGCAGCCTTATTTACAATAGCCAAAAGCTGGAAAGAACCCAGATGTCCTTCAACAGAGGTTGGATACAGAAAATCAGGTACGCTTATACAATGGAGTACTACTGAGCTATTAAAAACAACGACTTCATGAAATTCATAGGCAAATGGATGGAAGTAGAAAATATCCTGAATGAGGATGACTGGAAAGGCTTGGAGGAGAGGAGAAAAAGGATGATCAGAGTATGGATGCTTCAGTCCCTCTTAAAGGGGGTAACTAAAATATCCATAGCAGGTGATAGGTCGACAAAGTTTGGAGGAGAGACTAAAGGAATGGTCATCCAGAACTTGCCCCATCTGTGGATCCAGCCCATAAATATACAGCCACCAAACCCAGACAATGTGCTGATTCCAATAAGTGCATGCTGACAGGAGCCTGATATAGCTGTCTCCTGATAGACTCTTCCAGAGCATGACAAATAGAGAGGCGAACGTTAGCAGTAAACAATTGAACTGAGAATGGTGTCCCCATTGGAGGAGTTAGAGAAAGGATTTTATGAGCTGAAGGGGCTTGCAACGCTATAAGAACAATACCATCCAACTAGATCTCCCAGGGGCTAAACCACCACCTGAAGAGTACACATAGACAGACCCATGGCTCCAGCTGCATATATAGCAGAGGATGGCCTTGTTGGACACCAATGGGAGGAGAAGGAAGCCCTTGGTACTGCTATGGCTGGACCCACCAATGTAGGGGAAAGTGAGGTCAGGAGGGTGGTTAGGTAGAGGAACACACTGATACAAGTAGTGGGAGAGGGGATGGGATAGAAGGGTTAGGGATGGGAAACTGGGAAATGGGATAACATTTGAAATGTAAATTTAAAAAATCCAATTTCAAAAAAAAAGAAAAGGAAAAAGACAGATAATGAAAAATTGGTACCAGGTGCATATGAAGTAGGATTAGGCGATTTTAAAAAATGATAGCCCACATTGGATGATTATTCTATTTATTGCTTGATTAAATTTTTAAGGGCAAAAAAAATAGGTACTGTTATTTCATGAAGAAAAGGCACTGATGTGCATGAGAAAAATGCATATAATAAGGCCATGGGTAAGGTTTGTCATTGCTTCCAGAAAATTTACATGACTGTTGGGTTTGGCTTGTTAGGAATACTTCCTCTTTCCAGTGAGTTTGTCAGCTTTTTCCAAGGTCAGGGAGGATTGTTTTTTTCTTAGCTCCTTCCTTATTGTTTATTTTCTTTAGCTCCTTCCTTATTGTTCATCTGTGTGTGATATCAATCCTTATACTAAATATTCAAAGCCCATATAAAAATGCCCTCTCAAATGGCTAAGATCAAAAACTCAGGTGACAGCAGATGCTGGGGAGGATGCGGAGAAAGAGGAACACTCCTCCATTGTTGGTGGGATTGCAGACTGGTACAACCATTCTGAAAATCAGTCTGGAGGTTCCTCAGAAAATTGGACATGAACTGCCTGAGGATCCAGCTATACCTCTCTTGGGCATATACCCAAAAGATGCCCCAACATATAAAAAAGACACGTGCTCCACTATGTTCATCACAGCCTTATTTATAATAGCCAGAAGCTGGAAAGAACCCAGATGCCCTTCAACAGAGGAATGGATACAGAATATGTGGTACATCTACACAATGGAATATTACTCAGCTATCAAAAACAATGACCTTATGAAATTCGTAGGCAAATGGTCGGAACTGGAAAATATCATCCTGAGTGAGGTAACCCAATCAAAGAAAAACACACATGGTATGCACTCATTGATAAGTGGCTATTAGCCCAAATGCTTGAATTACCCTAGATGCCTAGAACAAATGAAACTCAAGACGGATGATCAAAATGTGAATGCTTCACTCCTTCTTTAAAAGGGGAACAAGAATACCCTTGGCAGGGAATAGAGAGGCAAAGATTAAAACAGAGACTGAAGGAACACCCATTCAGAGCCTGCCCCACATGTGGCCCATTCATATACAGCCATCCAATTAGACAAGGTGGATGAAGCAAAGAAGTGCAGGCCCACAGGAGCCGGATGTAGATCTCTCCTGAGAGACACAGCCAGAATACAGCAAATACAGAGGTGTATGCCAGCAGCAAACCACTGAATTGAGAATAGGACCCCCATTGAAGGAATCAGAGAAAGAACTGGAAGAGCTTGAAGGGGCTCGAGACCCCATATGTACAACAATGCCAAGCAACCAGTGCTTCCAGGGACTAAGCCACTACCTAAAGACTATACATGGACTGACCCTGGATCTGACCTCATAAGTAGCAATGAATATCCTAGTAAGAGCACCAGTGGAAGGGGAAGCCCTGGGTCCTGCTAAGACTGAACCCCCAGTGGACTAGATTGTTGGGGGGAGGGCGGCAAGGAGGTGAGGATGGGGAGGAGAACACCCATAAAGAAGGGGAGGGGGGAGGGGGATGTTTGCCCGCAAACCGGGAAAGGGAATAACACTTGAAATGTATATAAGAAGGGGCTGGGGATTTAGCTCAGTGGTAGAGAGCTTACCTCGGAAGCGCAAGGCCCTGGGTTCGGTCCCCAGCTCCGGGAAAAAAAAAAAAAAGAACCAAAAAAAAAAAAAAAGAAATGTATATAAGAAATACTCACGTTAATAAAAAAAATGCCCTCTCAATTATTTTAAGAACTTATATTTAATTTAGTTAATATAAGTGATCTCTATGTAGAATTCTGTATCTTAAATACAAATGAACTACTAATTCATTTGTAGTTGAGCAAATGAATTAGAATTAGTAACAGCATTTAAGGTTACATGAAAAACTAAGGTTTAGAGCAATCATGATGAGTTAATTATGCTGAGTCAAGTATGCTGTCTCTGATGAATAATGGCATAATGACCAAACTGTTGAAAAAAAGGCAGCCATCCAGAGAATTTAACATTTATGGGGGCTACAATGAAATGATATATGTGGAGGGAACAATGCATAAACCAAAGAAATGTCAGAGACAGCAGCATACACAAGGCTTCATCCATATAAAGCACATCTCTACCTCAGTAAGACATAGTCTCTCTTGAGCTCTCTTGCAAAATGGTCATTTGTCTAAGATTAAAACCATTACCACCTCATTTCCATTGAGAAAATAGCCACGAAATTGTAGATGTGCTTAAATGAGAGGGTGTGTGTGTGTTTTGTTTGGTTTATTTGGTTTGGTTTGATTATACAGGAATGTCTACAAAATTTGACCCTCATACTGTTATTCCCAATGCAACTTGTGAATGAAGGTAGACATCTGTATTGATGTTGTAAATTTAAGCTCATAATTTATGGACTCCAGTCTGCAAAGTCCAAGGAAACTCTTCACGTTATCTAATCATAAGTATAGACATCATATTCTTTTCCTAAGAGGAAAAATTCATTCTTTGTTACTCATTTTATTTGTTTAATTTCAAATGATATCCCCCTTCCAACTTTCCCCTCAGCAAACCTTCCACTCAATCCCTTCTCCCCTTTGCCTCTACGATGGTGCTCTTCCACCCACTCATCTACTTCTGCCTCATTTCTGTAGCACCCCCCTACACTGGGGCAACAAGCTTCCACAGGACCAAGGACCTTCCTTTCCTTGCCAAATAAGACCATTCTTTGCTACATATGTAGCTGGAGCCACGGATCCCTCCATGTATATATTTTGGTTGCTGGTTTAGTGCCTGGGAGCTTAGGGTGGTCTGGTTAGATGATATTGTTCTTTCCTATGGGTTTGCAACCCCATTCAGCTCCTTCAGTCCGTCCCTTAGCTCTTGCTTGTGGTCTCCAGGTTCAGTCCAACGGTTGACTGTGAGTATCTGTATATGGATTAGTCAGGTGCTGGCAGAACCTCTCAGGAAACAGTCATACCAGGCTCCTGTCAGCAAATACTTCTCGGTATCAGCAATAGTTTCTGGGTTTAGTGTCTGTTTATGTGATGGATCCCTAGGTGGGGTCGTCTCTGGATGGCCTTTCCTTCAGGCTCTGTTACATTTTTTGTTCCTGTCTTTCCTATAGACAGGAATATTTCTGAGTTAAAAATTTTGATATGGGTGTGTAGCCCCATCGCTCAACTGGGGGCTGTGCCTATCTACTACAGGTGGTCTCTACAGGTTCTATCTCCCCTTTGTTGCATATTTCAGATAATATAATCCTCGCTGAGTCCTGGGAGCACCTCACGCCTCTGGGATATGGGACTTTCCAGTGGCTACACTAGTTCCCCATTCCCCACTACTACATGCTCCTGTTCATTTATCTGACCTTTTGTTTTTCTCTTCTGACTCATCCCATACCTATTCCTGCCCTCCTCCCTTTTTTCCCTCTTCCTCCTTCATGAAATTCATAGGCAAATGGATATAACTAGAAAATATCATCCTAAGTGAGGTAACCCAGACAAAAAAGAACAGATGATATGTACGGATGGATCAATGGATATTACCCCAAAAGCTCAAGATACTAATGGTGCAACTCACAAATCACATGAAGTTCAAGAAGAAGAAAGACCAAAGTTTAGATGCTACAATCCTACATAGAATGGGAAGCAAAACAATCACAAGAGGTAGAGGGAGGGATGGACCTGGATAAATACATTTTCATAAAATAAATGCAGAACTATATAAGTAAAAAGGCAGTGTAGTCATGAACTTTGCAGAATCTTAGTAGAGATATTTTAAAATCTAAAATATCAGAAGACAAACTTTGGGATATGATCTGAGGGGAATTCAGAAATGGTGATAGATATAATCATTTCACTGCAAATATGCATTAAATTCTCAGAAAGTAAAAAAAAAATAATTACAGAGTGAGAGTGATGGCTTGGAAGTTAAAAGTATAAACTGATCATGCAAAGATTCACAGTTCACAATATCCAAGTTGGACAGCTCAAAATTGTCAGTAACAACAGCTCCAAGAGATCCTTTGTCATTTTACATTTTAGCTTTCACACCTCTCTCTCTCTCTCTCTCTCTCTCTCTCTCTCTCTCTCTCTCTCTCTCTCTCTTCCCTCCCTCCCTTTCCCTCTCCCTCTCCTCCTTCCTCCTCTTCCTCTCCCTCCCCATCTCTCTCTTTCAAACACACACACAAAAAAAACTAAAAGTAATAAGAAGAAATTAAGAAATACTTTCAGATAATTATATATTAAAATAATTATTAAATTAATAATTATTATTGAAATAATAACTATTAATTATTAAAATAACTAAAAGAATTGTTTTGGAACAAGTGAACACTAGCAAATGAAGCAAGAATGGAATATATTGCAAACTAAAAATGATCAGTGAAGACAGAAATAGTTTAAGATTGAAAGAACCCAAAGGGCTAGTACGGTGAGAATTGGCCTAGCAAAGTGCTTGCCTTACTTATAGTCATGAATACCTGAGTTCATTCCAAGAACCCATGTTTAAAAACAAAAGCTGGACTGAGGATCCTCCCTTTTAAGCCCAGTGCTGGGAAGGAGGAGGCAGAGACAACTGAATCTCTGAGGTCCCATATTCAGACAAGTACAGCTTATAAATCAATAGTACTATGAATACTAAATGTTTTTCTGAGTCTTTAAGTGCTAGTTTAGCATGTGTGAGTCCCTGTCCAATCCCTACCAGAAAAACAAGGCTGATGATGGCGTGACACTTACAAAAACAACCCAAAGGCTATCCAATGGCCACTACATGCCTGTGCATACAGCTACATACAAAACTACACAGACATATATATACACAGATGATCAAAAAATATTTTAAAGAATACAAAAACAAGATCTAATAAGAAAACTCACCGAGTTTTTATTTAACAAGATGTCTTCTGAGCAACTATGAATATATACCAATCTTTAGTTATTTAAAAATTTAAATTTTCTCTATTGTGATTAATTTGTAGATAAATAAGGTAAGTGTGCAAAACTTCTCAGTATATAGAAGCACTGGCTAGTTTGCCTAATGACATGAGTTAGATCTTAATAATTGACCATCCCATACAACATTGTCCTCCAACTTAAACATACAAACCTACTTTAGCACATGTCCACATCTTTTCATCCCATATATATATATATATATATATATATATATATATGTATATGTATATGTATATATATATATGTGTGTGTGTGTGTGTGTGAAAGGAGAGCAAATTTCCTGTACTATGAATGTTTATTATTAAAATAGTATCTCAAATATCTTGTACCTATGAAACATGGTAAAAAGGATATATTTGCCTTTCAAGCAGTTCAAGACAAAAGAGACAGAGTAGGACTGAAAATAGACACACAAAACAAATACCCTAAATTTTAAAATGTTATAATCCAAAATGTAGATATGAGAGCATTTATATTTGTTTTCCACTTTACTGTATGTTTAAAATTTTCCTAAGAGAATCTTCCAATTTACTATACACACTCCTATTCAATGAGAAATGTAGCTTTCCTACCACCATGATAAAAATAACCATACATCAGAGTAATATTTAATATATAGAATTATATAAAATATAAATATATAAAAAATATATATACATATATTCAAAACAATATGCATAGTTGATTCTTCTGTGTGAACTCATTAAGTTCACCCATAATTAATCTCAAAAATACAACAAATAATTTTAAAAAACCTCAGTCAAATTTTGTTTTTAATTAAATAATATAATACTTGTAATAAAACTTTTGTTTATAATGTCTCTAACTCCAATTTAATGCCTTTGTTCCACTGCCAACTAGCTCAACATGAAAAGTTGTTCAATTTCTTTGCTTGCTGAATTGGCCTTGGGATATTTACAGTTCAGTTCTTGGCAAGGAAGGAATCCTTGCTCTTGGAATGACCAAAGCTAGATTTTAATGTCTCCTCTGTCAAAAGATAAGATATCCCCTTTGTACATTTTATATATTTTCTCTCCTATTTCAAATAATATTTGGATGGCTTCATGTAATTATATTTAGAATATGAGTGGGAAATGATCCTTTTACCAAGAGCCTGATATGCTTATTCCAAGCATGACATATGTGGAGAATTACTGGAAGATGTTGTATAAGGCTCCACGTCAAAAATAACCTTGAGCTGGTTTTTATTGAACAGGGGCCAGTAAAAACACCCTGCTTTGAGATATAGTAATCTTATGTCCAGGGTGTTACTTTTGGCTTTTCATCTCGTTTTAATGTGATCAGAAACAAATGACAGAGAAGAAAATGAGGCTATATGCGCCATGTAAAACTAGATTGAGTTATAGACTTCAAAATCTCTGAGATCAATAAGCAAAACTAGTAAATAACTGGAATGTTGACATTCATTACTGGAATTGGGGCAGTCACAGGCAGTCATTTAACTGTGCTTATCTCATGACCTGTGCCATTATTGAACCCAATAAAGTCTATATCAGAAAATTGTGGCAACTCCTTTTGATTTCTAACTCATATTTTGAACCTGGGACAGTTCCATACTGTATCTATCATGTTAGCTGTAATGCTAGGAAAACACCTATAATTACATATTTTATAATGGTATTGCACATTGCTCATTTTTATTTTAGGGAAACTAGATTTAATATTAAATGCCCATCACTCAGGAAAAACAAAGGTTATGTTTCAGTCTCATGATCTCATGTTTACTTAAACAGCTTCCTCAAGTCAGCCTAACTCTGTACTTCTGAAAATTAACCTTTCCATAGGAGATAAAAGTAAGCCTAATAAGTACTTCCTTGAGCATGCTGCTTTTCTTTTCATTAGAAATTATTTGACAATGAACAATCTAAAGTAATAGGTGATTGAATATTACCACCATTCTTGAGTTACGCAGGGACTCGCACATGCCAAGCAAGCACATAAGTACTCAGATAAACACCCAGTCCTCATTTTACCATTTACCTTTGAGGCAGAATTTCACTCAGTTCTCGGGCTGACTAAAAATTTGTGATCCCCCTGCCTTATTTTCCTCAATAGCAGGGTTATAAGCCTGTGTCACTAAGCCCAACTTATATCTTCATATTTTTCAAGGATAATAAAGAGGAAAAGGGTAAGAAATAACACAATAGATATCCATTTTTCTTGTTTTGTTTTGTTTTTTTATTTTCCTTTTTTTTAGACATCCATATTTTTTATTGAAAATTTTTCTATTTTTGTTTTACTGAGAATACATTTTTTTCATATGATGTATTCTGATTAGGGTTTCTTCTCCTGCTGCTACACTAAGATCCTTTCCACATCTCCTCTCATACATATCCACATCCTTTCTGTATTCTCATCAGAAAATAGACATCTGTAAAATAATAAACTAAGGTAAGATAAACAAAGACCAACAAACTGCAGCAAGACAAAACAGAAACAAACGAGTCAAAGAAAAAGCACAAGAAACATGGATACAAAGACATATTCATACACACAGGAGTCCCATGAAAACAAAAAAAAGAAGAATACTAACTATGTTCACAAAGGATCATTATAATTAAAATATATAAATTAATTAATTAATAAACAAACAAATAGACTTAACAAAGCATTGTGAGATAAAGCACCTCCAAGATGCCACTGGGTTTGATTAGTGTTGGCCATCTACTGTTAGGCATGAGTTCTGACCTTAAGAGTAGTTTTTAACGCACAAAGCTCCTAGTCCAAAATATACAGGAAATCCAGGACACAATGAGAAGATCAAAACTAAGAATAATGGGTATAGAAGAAATTAAAGACTCCCAACTTAAAGGGCCAGTAAATATAATCAATAAAATTATAGAAGAAAACTTCCCTAACCTAAATAAAGAGATGTCCATAAACATACAAGAAGACTACAGAACTCCAAATAGATTGGACCAGAAGAGAAATTCCACCTGTCACATAATAGTTAAAACACCAAATGCACAAAACAAAGAGAGAATATTAAAAGCAGTAAGAGAAAAAGGTCAAGTGACATATAAAAGCAGACCAATAAGAATTACACCAGACTTCTCACCAGAGACTATGAAAGCCAGAAGATCCTGGACAGATGTCATACAGACCTTAAGAGAACAAAAATGCCAGCCCAAGTTACTGTATCCACCAAAACTCTCAATTAACATAGTTGGAGAAACCAAGATATTCTATGACAAAACCAAATTTATGCAATATCTTTATACAAATCCGGCCCTACAAAGGATAATAGATGGAAAATTCCAACACAAAAATGGAAAAGACACTGTACAGAAAGCAAGAATATAGTTTCCATGTAATGAAATGTAAAGAGAGACAAACAAACATAATTCCACCTCTAACAATGAAAATAACAGGAAGTGACAATCACTATTCCTTAATATGTCTCAACATCAATGGACTCAATTCCCCAATAAAAAGGCATAGAATGACAGATAGGACACTTAAAGAGGACCCAGCATTTTGCTGCATGCAGGAAACATACCTCAGAGACAAGGAAAGACACTACCTCAGAGTAAATGACTGGAAAACAATTTTCCTAGCAAATGGCCCAAAGGAAAAAGCAGGAGTTGCCATTCTAATATCAAATAAAATTGACTTTCAGACAAGAATCATTAAAAAAATAAGGAAGAACCCTTCATATTCATCAAAGGAAAAATCCACCAAGATGAACTCTCAGTCCTAAATATCTATGCTGTAAATGCAAGGGCACCTACATTCATAAAAGAAACCTTACTAAAGCTGAAAGCACACACTGCAACTCACATGATAATAGTAGGAGATTTCAACATCCGACTCTCATCACTGGACAGATCATGGAAACAGAAATTAAACAGAGATGTAGAGAAACTTACAGAAGTTATGAACCATTAGATTTAACAGATATTTACAGAATATTCCACCCTAAAAAAAAGGATATACTTTCTTCTCAGCACCTACGGAACATTCTCCAAAATTGGCCATATAATCAGTCACAAAACAGTCCTCAACACATAGAGACATAGAAAACATAGAAATAATACCATTCTTCCTATCAGATTACCACGTACTAAAACTGGTCTTCAATAACAACAATGATGACAAAAAACTCACATATACATGAAGGTTGAACAATGCTCTACTCAATGACAACTTGGTGAAGGAAGAAATTAAAGACTTCTTAGAATAAAATGAAAATGAAGAAACAACATATCCAAACTTATGGGACACAATGAAAGTGGTACTAAGAGGGAAACTCATAGCTCTGAGTGCCTGCAAAAAGAAACAGGAGAGAGCACATGTCAGCAGCTTGACAGCATACCTAAAAGCTCTAGAACAAAAAGGACTAAATAAACCCAATAGGAGTAGAAGGCAGGAAATAATCAAACTCAGAGCTGAAATCAACCAAGTAGAAACAAAAAGGACCATAGAAAGAATCAACAAAAGCAGGAGCTCGTTCTTTGAGAAAATCAACAAGATAAAACCCTTAGCCAGACTAACCATAGGTCCAGAGAATGTATCCAAATTAAGAAAATCAGAAATGAAAACAAACATAACAACAGAATCTGAAGAATTTAAAAAAATCATCAGATTCTATTACAAAAGCCTATATTCAACAAAACTGGGAAATCTGGAGGAAATGAACATTTTTCTAGACAGATACAAGGTATCAAAGTTAAATCAGGTACAAATAAATCATGTAAACAACCCCATAACTCCTAAAGAAACAGAAGCAGTTATCCTCCCAACCAAAAAGAGCCCAGGTTCCACATGGGTTCAGGGAAGAATTCTATCAGACCTTCATAGAAGACCTCATACCAATAGTGTCCAAATATTCCACAAAGTTGAAACAGACTGAGCACTACCATATTCTTTCTTTGAAGCCACAATTACTCTTATACGAAAACCACACAAAGACACAAAAAAGAAAGAGAACTTCAGACCAATTTCCCTTATGAATATTGACACGAAATACTCAATAAAATTCTTGCAAATCGAATCCAAGAACACATCAAAATGATCATCCATCATGATAAAGTAGGCCAGGGATACAGGGATGGCTTAATATACGAAATGCCATCAACGTGATCCATTATATAAACAAACTCAAAGATAAGAACCACATGATCATTTCATTAGATGCTGACAAAGCATTTGACAAAATTCAACAACTCTTCATGATAAAAGTTCTGGAAAGATCAGGAATTCAAGGCCCATCTCTAAACATAGTAAAAGCAATATACAGCACCAGTAGCTAACATCAAACTAAATGGAGAGAAATTTGAAGCAATCCCACTAAAATCAGGGACTAGACAAGGCTGCCCACTCTCTCCCAACTTATTCAATATAGTACTCGAAGTCCTAGCTAGAGGAATCAGACAGCTAAAGGAGGTCAAATGGATAGAAATTGGAAGGGAAGAAATCAAAATATCACTATTTACAGATGATATGATAGTGTACTTAGTGACCTCAAAAGTTGCACCAGAGAACTACTTAGCCTGATAAAAAACTTCAGCAAAGTGTTGAGGTATAAAATTAACTCAAACAAATCAGTAGCCTTCCTCTACTGAAAGGATAAACAGGCTGAGGAAGAAATTAAGGAAATGACACCCTTCACAATAGTCCCAAATAACATAAAATATCTTGGTGTGACTTTAACCAAGCAAGTGAAAGATCTGTATGACAAGAACTTCAAGTCTCTGAAGAAAGAAATTAAGGAAGATCTCAAAAGATGGAAAGATCATCCATGCTTGTGGATTGACAGGATTAATTTAGTAAAGATTGCCATTTTGCCAAAAGCAATCCACAGATTCAATGCAATCCCCATCAAAATTCCTACTCAATTCTTTATAGAGATAGAAAGAGCAATTCGCAAATTCATTTGGAATACCAAAAAACCCAGGATAGCAAAAACTATACTCAATAATAAAAGAACTTCTGGGGGAATCATCATCCCTGACTTCAAGTAGTATTACAGAGCAATAGTTATAAAAACTGTATAGTGTTGGTAGAGAGACAGTCAGGTAGATCAGTGGAACAGATTTGAAGACCCAGAAATGAACCCACACACCTATAGCCACTTGATCTTTGACAAAGGAGCTAAAACCATCCAATGAAAGAAAGATAGCATTTTCAACAAATGGTGCTGGTTCAACTGGAGGTCAGCATGTAGAAGAATGCAAATTTATCCATTCTTATCACCATTAACAAAGCTTAAGTCCAAGTGGATCAAGGACCTCCACATCAAACCAGATACATTCAAACTAATAGAAGAAAAAGTGGGGAAGAATCTCAACACATGGGCACTGGAGAAAACTTCCTGAACAAAACACCAATGGCTTGTGCTATAAGATCAAGAATCGACAAATGGGACCTCATTTAACTACAAAGCATTTGCAAAGCAAAAGACACTGTTATTACAACAAAACGGCAACCAACAGTTGGGAAAAGATCTTTACCAATCCTACATCTAATAGAGGGCTAATATCCAAAATATACAAAGAACTCAAGAAGTTAGACTCCAGAGAGCCAAATCACTCTATTAAAAATGGGATACAGAGTTAAACAAAACATTCTCAGCTGAGGATTATCAAATGGCCAAAAAGCACCTAAGGAAATGTTCAACATCCTTAGTCATCAGGGAAATGCAAACGAAAACAACCCTGAGGTTACACCTCATACCAGTCAGAATGGCTATGATAAAAAACTCAGGTAACAGCAGATGCTGACAAGGATGTGGAGAAAGAGGTACACTCTTCCATTTTTGGTGGAATTGCGAACTGGTACAACCACTCTAGAAATTAATCTGGAGTTTCCTCAGAAAATTGGACATTCCACTATCTGAGGACCTTGTTTACCTCTGTTGGGTATAATGCTCCACTATGTTCATAGCATCCTTATTTATAATAGCCAGAAGCTGGAAGGAACCCAGATGCCCTTCAACATAGGAATGGATACAGAAAATGTGGTACATCTACACAATGGAGTACTACTCAGCTATCAAAAACAATGACTTCATGAAATTCATAGGCAAATGGAATGAACTAGAAAATATCATCCTGAGTGAGGTAACCCAATCACAGAAAAACATACTTTGTATGCACTCATTGATAAGTGGCTATTAGCCAAGAAGCTCAAATTACCCAAGATGCAATCTACAGACCACAGGAACCTCAAGAAGAAGGATGACCAAAATGTTGATGTTCCCACTCCTTCTAAAAGGGGGAAAATATATCCATAGGAGGGGATATGGAATCAAAGTTTAGAGCAGTGACTCAAGGAATGGCCATTCAGAGCCTGATACACATGTGGCGCATATATATACAACCACCAAAACTAGATAAGATTGATGAAGCTAAAAAATGCATGCAGAAAGGGACTGGATATAGACCTCTCCTGAGAGACACATCCAGAGCATGTCCAATACAGAGGTCAATGCTAGCAGCAAATCACCAAACTGAGAATAGGACCCCCTTTATGGGGATTTAGAGGAAGTACTGAAAGAGTTGAAGGAGCTTGCAACCCCATAAAAACAACAATGCCAACCAAACAGAGCTTGCAGGGACTAAACTACTACCCAAAGATTATACATGGACTGACCCAGGGCTCCAACTGCATATGTAGCAGAGAATAGCCTTGTTGGGCGCCAATGGAAGGGAAAGTCCTTGGTCTTGCCAAGGTTGGACCCCAGTGCAGGGAAATATGGGGGAGAGCCAAAAGGGGGATGAAAAGGGAGAATACCTGTATGGGGGAGGGGAAGGGGAGGGAATGGGTGTTTATGGACAGGAAACCAGGAAGGGGAATAATCTTTGAAATTTAAGTAGAGAAATATATAATAAAATTTATTTTTTTAAAAAAAGAGTAGTTTTTAATTCAAGTAAGACTCTATATGAATAAATTAATGTCTAATGTTTCCTTTGTAAGTTGTTATCAATTGTAGTTATCCCCTGGGCTAGGGATGGGAACTGTGTCCATTTCTTTTCACAGCTCTGGTATCTCGTCTATCATAGACACATGCAGGTCCTATGTGTGCTGTCACAGTCTCTCTGCACTGAACCGTACATGAGACATGGTGTGTTTGGATGAACTTTCCTTGGTATCTTCCATTCACTTTGTCTTACACTTTTTCTACCTCCTCTTTCACAAGGTTCTCTGAAACCTGAGGGGAGGAATTTTATAGAGATATTCCATTTAGGACAGTGTGCACCAATATTTCTTACTCTCTACACATTTTCTGGCTCTGGGCCTCTGTTGTTTCCATACAATGTTTGAGAAATCTCCTCTGATGATTGAGTAAGGCAGTGATCTATAAGGTTTAGCAGAACATCATTAGGAGTCATTTTATTGCTGCATTTCTTTAGCAGGATTATTTGGTTTTCTTCTAGGTCCCTAGCCTATCAAGTCTTGGATTCTCAGCCACCCAAGCAGTATCAAGTATGGGTTCAATCTCATAAGGTGGCCTTAAGTCCAGTCAGTTATTGGTATATTACTCTCACAAACTTTATGAAACTATTGCATTAGTACATCTTGCAAGCAGATCATTTTATAGATCAAAGGGTTTGTAGCTGGGTTGGTTTTTGTCTCTGGTAATATCCAGAGTACTTCAGAGTACCATGAACACTAATCCATAGGGGTGGGTCTCTAAGTAGGTACTAGTTTAACTTTTCTATATTCAGTGAATTGTATGGATGTTGTATTATGTAATATAGGCTCACGGTTGGTTTTTTGAAGAGCAACCAATAGTTTTTATAGCCTGGATTGTTTGATGGTTCCCATATGCCCCATTGGCCAACAACTTGATTAGATATAATATATTCTGGATACTGGAAGCTTTAGTGGCAAGAAATATCTGTTGAGGTTCTGTTTCATGTGTTGTTCCGTGATTTTATTTAAATTGACTACAAATATGTATATATTTTTCAGAAGATGTAAGATTTTAGTTTTCCACTCTAACCCTCAAATGCCCCTTAGTTTCATCTGACTGGAGGAACTGAGGGGGTTTGCATCCCCAGAAGAACAATAATACCAACCAACCAGAGCTCCTAGGGACTAAACCCCTACCCAAAGACTACACATGGACAGACCTATAGCACCAGCTGCATGTGTAGCAGAGGATGGCCTTGTTGGTCATCAATGGGAGGAGAAGCCCTTGGTCCTGCCAAAGCTGTACCTCCCAATGTAGAGAAATGTCAGGACAGGAAGGGGGTGCTTGGGGAGGGGGTACACCCTCATAGAAGAAGAGGGAGGGGGAATGGGATAGGTGGCTTATGTATGGAAAACTGGGAAAGGGAATGACATTTGAAATGTAAATTAGAAATATCCCATAAAAATTTTACATCTGTGTTCATAAGAGAAATAGGTCTGTAGTTTTTTGTTTTGTTTTGTTTTTGGTTAGGTCTTTATGAGGTTTTGTGAACTATGGCCTTGTAAGATGAATTGGGTATGGGTATTGGTACATCTGTTTTTAATTTGTGGAATAATTGAAAGAGTATTGGGGTTAATAACTTAAATCTTTCTAGCCTGCATTTTTGTGGGAGAGGGATTTTAAATTACAACTTCTATTTCCCTATATTATCTAGATCTCTTTTACTTGTTTATGTGATCTTTATTTTAACTTTGTTAAAATACAGCAACAAAATTATTCATTTCTTTTAGATTTTTCATTTTGGAGAGTACAGGTTTTTAAAGTATGTCCTTATGATTCACACTGGAGTTCCTTTAAGTGTTGTTTTCATTTCCTTTTTAGTCTCTAATTTTGTTAATTTGGATTCCCTCTCTTTGTCTTTTATTTAATTTGGTAAGGGTTGGCCAGTCTTATTTTATTAAATGTTCATCTACTTATTTTATTGATTCTTTTTAATTTTTTTCTTTCCAATTTTACCTTAGTTTTGGATTTTTTAGTGAATTTACTTCTACTTTTGTATCTTGAACATGTTTCCCATTTTATTCTTTTTTATATATGCTTTCATAGATTCTATTAATTGATTTATTTATATCTTCTTTAAGTCCTTGAGTATTTTCATAATGTTACTTTGAAGGTCTCATCTTGTGCTTCATTTGTGTTGCATTTCTCACGGCCTACTCAAATATGGTTGATGGACTCTAGTGCAATTATTATGATCTTGATATAATTGGTTGTGTTTTTAACTTGTCATCTAGGCATCTGGTTTAGGATGATTATAGCCCTCAGTAGTTATATCTGGTCTGTTGTCCTGTAGGGTGGATTTTCTATTCCTTGGTTTTTGTTGTGTCTTCTAGATAATGTGATGACTGTGGTTGCCTGCTTCTGAGAACCTCCCATGTGTGGTCACTAGAAGTCCTAAGTAGAATGTGTTTCTAGATATTGGTAGATGACACCAAGGAATAGGTATGGACAGAAAGGAAAGGGTGTTTAATAGGAGCAAAGATGGGTGTAACCAAGAACTATGTAGACCCCTGGGAATAGGGCAAGAAAGAATAGGAGCTGTCAGCAGGTAGACTGGTACATGACTTGGGAAAATGGACCATTGGAATTGGAAATTAGGAAAGACTGAAAAATCACAGACCTGATTCCCTGGCCAAGAGTTCATGTTTTCTTCATCTCTGTTTTATAGAACAAGATTATTTTCTTTTACTAAATCAAACATACTGAAAGGCGCAGAAGTAATGCTTAAAGTGTGTGTTCAGTTTTAATGTCCATATCCAGGAAAAATTAGGTTTAAGACCTAGAAAAAAAGTTACTTATTGGAGAGTGGTCCAAGTTTGAAAACAGTTTAATTTAAAAGTGAAAAGACAAAAATTCTAATTTTAGTAATGATATTTGGTATAGGTATATGTTCCATGACCACAGGTCCTATTCATACACAAGTCCTTGGTCAGTTTGAAGGTCATGAGTGAGATTTCAGTAGAAAGTTCTGGTTGTGTTTTATCTTATTCCAATTCTAAATTCTAAGTCATAGTTCTAAACTTTTCTTCCATGTGCTACTTTACTGTAGTAAATTTTCCTAAGTTTTACTCTCCTTTTTCATCTTCTATCTCCAATGTAACATATGTATATCCTCCAGAATTAATCTCCATTTTTGCATATTAAATGTTTGACGTCTGCTCTTACTTTTTATTGACATCTGCTAATTATTTTCAAATAGACGTTCTTTTGTTCCTGTTTCAATGTACACTGATTCTCAGCTTCATGGTTAGCTTTATAATATAAAGTATTGACATAAACCTTTTTCTCAAATTCACCTTTTCATAATTTTTGATTTACATTTTTGCAGGTACTTGGAGAGGACTGAAAAATCAAACAGAAAACAGGAAATCTCACCTGAGTACATGTGCACTTAGATTCATGTGTGGCACAGGAACAACACTGTGATAGACATACCCATAAAATGTAAAGATATGCTACCTCGCTTCAAGAACTCGGTGCTTGATGAACTCTAATCCCATGGTTCTGTATTTCACTGTCACTCATGATTGATTTGCTGTTTTCATACTTTTGAATATTATATTTGTGGATTCACTGGCCAAAGGATCTTACATCTTATCTTTTGCATAGATCCGTACAGGATATGGCAACCTCCATTGGAGGTAAAAAACCTCTGCAGTTTTTCTAACTGGTAAGATGATGTGGTAAAAATTAGAAATTGGATTCATAATTAATGCATATGAATAATCGGAGTTCTTTGAGAATATTACAGAACACACACATGAAACAGTAACATTAATCATGTTTTCTAAAAATAAAGCAAAGAAAAACAATTAAAAAATATAAAACCTCCTAAGGCAAGGCTGGAGACATACATTATAATTTATAACCAACATATTCCTATTACATAATTGTTTTCTTAAAATCAAATTAGTGAAACTAGCAACTCAGCAGGATAACATAGCTGGGAATATGAACATACAGGCAATGGTAAATGAAATACAGCTTTCGAACATATAAAATCCTGGTCAAGTTATTATAAATTTTATATGATAAATTTCATAATATATAACTATTATAAATTAAGTCATGTTGTACCATATGGAAATACTTGATTTTTATGCTCCATTTTACTATAAACCTGTAACATTAGAATATAGTCTATTAATTCACATAAAACTGTGCTGAGTCTGTCAGACTAGAAAGGTCTCGAGGTCTAATTACAAACTGTGTGAGGAAAATTTCTGGGAAATAGAATTCTTATACATGAAAGGAGGATGGAAAAATTGGTGTCATACTTAATCTTCTGTAAGGGCAATTTGATTATATTTATCAAAATTAAAAATGTGTGCTCCTTTTGCCCTAGAAATTTCCTTCTAAATATTTATTTAACAAAATTGATTATTTGCATCTAAAATTAATTATGTTGAAGGTTGTTCATTGACAGAGTTTTAGTGATGGAAAATGAATGGAAATAACATATATATATGCATCAGAAAAAAGGAATAAATACATTGAATATTTATTCATTAAAAACCAAGACAGCCTTCTCAGAACCAGATTTGTTGTTTTATTCTGAACATTTTCAATAGAAGGCAATATAACAGCATATATCATGATGCTTCTGAAGAGGTCTAAACCAGATCCTCCATATCAATTACATCAATATGATGCAGCAATATGTTTGGAGAAAAATACATTAAGTTATAAGTATTTATACTTCCTGTCAGTAGCTGATCAGTTCAGTTAAGACAGGGTGAGACATTGACAGTATAGGAGAATATGGAATCTAAAAGACATCCATGTCTCATTTCCTCAAAAGTATAAGCTCCAGCTGTGTGCATTGTATCACTGGGTTAAATACAAAGGGGACTTTACAGATGTAATTAATGTAATTGACACCAATAAGGCACATTGTCATGCAGCTTCTACATTTGCCAAATCTAACTTATTATCTAAGAGATTAAAGATAGAATAGAATGCCAGTGCAGAAGAGAAGAGCAGAAGTGAAAAGCATGAGAGACATGGAAGAAGGACAAGTCACAGAAAGATTCTATGCTCACTTCCTGTCTGAGAGTAGAAAGCTACAGAATGTAAAACAGCCCCTTGAAGTATACATATACTTTTACCTCAGTGATACACCTAAATGTGATGCCATATTTCCCTACAAATCAAACCTTTAAAGGTTTAGCAAAGGGAAATCTTTCAGTTTCCCTTTTTCACCACATCAACAAGGCTGTCTTTGTCTGTCTAACCAAATTACTTCAGCAGACATTTATGGGTTTTTTGGTTTGTTTGTTTGTTTTTTTAGATTTTTTTTAGTTTAATTTTATTTATTTACATTTCGAATGTCGTCCCCTTCCAGTTTCCCCTCTGAAAACCACCCAACCCATCCCACCTTGCCTTGCCTCTGTGAGTGTGCTTCCACCCACCAACCCTTTCCCTCCCTCTTCTTCACCATAGCATCCCCCTATGCTGGGGCATCACTCCTCCACAGAACAAAGGGCCTCTCTTCCCACTGATGCCAGATAAGTCAATCCTCTGCTACATATACGCCTGGACCCACCGGTCCCAGTGTTCAGTCTGATGGTTGGGTGCAAGCACCCTAATCTGTATTGGTCATGTGCTAGTTCTCACAGAGAACAGCTATACCAGGTTCCCATCCACAAGTGCTTCTTGGCATCAGCAATAGTGTCTGAGTTTGGTGTCTGCAGATGAGATGAATCCCTTGGTGAAATGGTGTCTGGATGGACATTCCTTCAGTCCTTGCTACACTCTTTTTCCCTGCATTTCCTTTAGACAGGAACAATTCTGGATTAAAATTGGGTGGGTGGCCCCATCCCTCAACTGAGAGCCTTGCTGTGCTTATCCATGAAACATGGCCTCTACAGTTTCTATGTTCCTTTTGTTGGGTATTTCAGCTAATGTCATCCCCGTTGAGTCCTGGGAACCTACTGCTTCCCTGCATCTGGGACTTTCTAGTGGCTACACCTAGTTCCCTATACTCCATCACTACACATCTCTGTACTATCTCCTGACCTTTGTACTTTTCCTCAGTCTTCTCCCACACCTGATTGTGCTCTTTTATCCATTCCCCTTCTCTTTCCCTTCAAGGTCCCTCCCTCCCATTGCCTCCTGTGATTATTTTGTTCCCCCTTCTAAGAAAGAAGTCATATGGCCTGTTAGTTTTATCATAGGTATTCTGACGTGTTGGGCTTATATCCACTTGTCAGTGGGTATATACTATATGTGATGTTTTGTTACCTCACTCAGGAAGATATTTTTTAGTTCCATCCACTTGCATGTGAATTTCATGAAGTCATTGTTTTTAATATCTGAGTAGAACTTCATTGTGTAAATATACCTCCTTTCCTCCATAGAGGGACATCTATGCTATTTGTATTTTCTGGCTATTATAAATAAAAGCTGCTATGAACATAGTAAAGCATGTTTCCTTGTTGGATCCTCTTTTGGGGATATGCCCAGGAATGGTAAAGTTTCATCTACTTAAAGGACAAACAGACTAAGAAAAAAATTAGGGAGTGGACACCCTTCACAATAATCACAAATACTATAAAATATATTGGTGTGACTCTAACCAAGCAGATGAAAGATCTGTATGACAAGATATTCAAGTTTCTAAAGAGAGATGTCAAAGACCTCAAAGATGGAAAGTTTTCCAATCCTCATGTATTGGCCAGGTTATCATAGTAAAAATGGCTATCTTACCAAAAGCAATCAACAGATTCAATGCAATTCCCATCAATATTCCAACTCATTGTTTCACAGATTTAGAAAGAGCAATTTGCAAATTCATTTGGAAAAGCAAAACACACAGGACAGTGCAAACTATTCTCAACAATAAAAGAACTTCTTGCGGAATAACCATCACTGACCTCAAGCTGTATTACAGAGCAATAGTGATCAAAACTGTATGGTATTGATACAGAGAGAGGCAGATAGATCAATTGAATAGAATTGAAGTCCCAGGAATGAACCCACACACCTGTGGTCACTTGATCTTTGACAAGGGAGCTAAAACTATCCAGTGAAAAAAAGATAGCATTTTCAACAATGTTACTAGTTCAACTGGAGATCATCATGTAGAAGATTGCAAATTAATCCATTCTTATTTCCTTGTACAACGCTCAAGTCTAAGTGGATCAAGATGAAGCCAAACACACCGAATCTAATAGAAGAGAAGTTGGGAAGGAGCCTCGAACACATTGGCACAGGAAAACATTTTCTGAACAGAACACAAGTAGATCAGGCTCTAAGATTAACTTGTGGCAAATGGGATCTCATAAAATTAAAAAGCACCTGGAAGGGAAAGAACACTGTCAATAGTACAAAATGGCAACCTACAGATTGGGAAAAGATCTTTACCAACCCTATTTCTGATAGCAGACAAATATCCAATATATACAAATTAATCTAGAAGTTAGACTCCAGAGAACCAAATAACACCTATAATGGGGTACAGAGCTATGAAAAGAATTCTTAACTGAGGAATCTAGAATGGCTGAGAAGCATCTCTTTAGATGTTCTAGAACCTTAGTTCAACATCCTTAGTTGTCAAAGAAATGCAAATCAAAACTACCCTGAAATTCTACCCCATTGCAGTTAGAATGGCTAAGATCAAAAAATTCTGGTGACAGCAGATGCTGGCAAAGTTGTGGAGAAAGAGGAACACTCCTCCATTGCTGGGTGGTACAACCGCTCTGGAAATCAGTCTGTGGGTTCCTCAGAAAGTTGGAAATAGTTCTACTTTTGGTTTTGTGTTTCTTCAAGATTTATTATTTTTATGTTTATACCTATAAGGTATTTATTTACACATATTTTCTCTGCAAGCATTCCTGCCAGGTGTTTGTCTAGCTTTTGCTTACAAGCCTCTAGTAGAAGGGGAGGTCATTAGTGTCTAAATGAGCGCTGATTGTAGCATCATGAACAAAAAGATAGATTTGAGAAATAAAGAATTAGAAGAGGAGATGGGTGATTGTAGCGATGCAGGATAGCTGAAGTGAGCCATGATTGGAACTCTGGACTCATGGGGTATGCCTAGCATGACAGAAGTTGCTGTGTTCCCATGGAAGCTCAGACTTACTGTGCAGACAACTCCCAGCCAAGCAAATCTTTTTTTTTGTAATTGGATATTTTCTTTATTTACATTTCAAATATTATCCCCTTTCTATTTTTTCTTCTGGAAATCCCCCATTCCACCACCTAACCCCTGCCTCCATGAAGGTGCTCCCCCACCTACCCATCCCTTCCCTCCTGCCTCCTGCCCTGGCATTTCCATACACTGTCGCAACTAGTCTTCACAGGACCGAGGACCTCTCCTCCCATTAATGACCAACAAGGCCCATATTCTGTTACACATGCTGCTGGAGCCATGGGTCACTCCATGTGAACACTTTGGTTGGTGGTTTAGTCCCTGGGAGTTCTGAGGTGTCTGGTTGGTTGATACTGTTGTTCTTCTTATGGGCTTGGGAACCCCTTCAGCACCTTTAGTCTTTTCTCTAACTCCTCCATTGGGAACCCAGTTCTCAGTCCGATGGCTGGTTGCGAGCATCTACCTCTGTATTTGTCAAGCTCTGGCAGAACCTCTTAGGAGACAGCTATATCAGACTCCTAACACCATGTATCTCTGGTCATCACATTAGTGACTGGGTTGGTGACTACATGTGGGATGGATCCCCATGTGTAGCAGTCTCTGGTTGGCTTTTCCTTCAGTCTCTGTTCCACACTTTGTCTGTGTATTTTCCTATTTTTTATATGAGTACACTGTAGCTGTCTTCAGACACAACAGAAGAGAGCTTTGGATTCCATTACAGATTATTGTGAGCAACTATATGGTTGCTGGGAATTGAACTCAGAACCTCTGGAAGAGCAGTCAGTGCTCTTAACTTCTGAGCTCTCTCTAGTGACAGTTACTCTTTTAACGTATACCAATTGGTGCTTTTATTTTTTTCCTCAACATTGGCATACTTGATATAGAAGGTCTAGCTTAGATTCTTCTAAAATGGATGGATAGATAATACCTGGATAGGTACCCATATATATATGAACAGAGAACAAAGTGATAGATTAGTACACTGATAGATAGATCAATGATAGACCTGAAAAATTTAGAAATGCCTGTCTTGTAGCTGAAAGGACAAACACTTGTTTCCTCTTTGTAATATGGATTGCCTCAGCAGCCTGAGCTCCTCAGATGATCAACTTCATGACCACTAGGCATTCTTGCCTCCTAATCTCCCATGGTTCTCTTGTTGAAGCATAAGAAAATATATAGGCCTACACTCTGCTCTCACATAAAGTCAAACAACACTGTGACTGTGAAAGTGGTTCAGTGATGCCTGGCCCCAAGTCAATGTTCAATAAAAGCTTGTACCAGTTTCTTCCAATCAGCATCATAAATCTGACTTCCTCTGCAGAAGGGACTGTCATAATTTATGGCTGCATTTCAAAGAGAAAACAGTCAATATACTGTGGAAGTCTTCCCATTCATTTCTCGTAAGGCATGCATGCAATTTATGACCCTTCTAACTTATCATCACTCCAAGAATGTATTGATTTATCTTTTTTAAGCTGCATAGCTGGCAACTGTGATTTGTGGTTCCAAGTGAAACTGATATTTAAACACTCCAATTCATTTCAGCCTTCATATTTGTAAGGGGTCAGTGATTCTCATTATTGTACCCTACTTTCTGTAGTCTTTCAGCTGAGATGGTGTGGGATTTTCAGCCTTTGTGTTGAATGAATAAATGAACAATTCTCAATTTTTCCAATATTTCTTAAGATGTTCAAATCAATATTCTCATCCCTATTTTCAATATGACACTAATTCAGATGCCGTTACAAAAATGCTTTGGAAATGTAATTAAGATTATTAATCAGCTGACCTTAAGATACATATATTGTTTGGATTATCTGACCAGGTCCAACATATCCATAGTCCTCAAAATCTGAGGACAAAGACAATGTCAGGTGATTAGGAATGGTAAGAAAGAGGCAGTATGGTGCAGAATATAAAGCCATAGACATTTAAAATTGATAACTATTATACTCATTATTATTGGTTTGAAAACAGCCATCAGAACTAGCTGCCCTTCAGAAGCTGAACTCAACCTCCAGATGCAAAGAGCAAAGAATGAGGAGCCATTAACCTTAGCTGGCTCATTTGAGCCATTTTGGTGTCCACAGAGAAAAAATGTAGCTCTGAAGACAAGTGGGTTTCCCTTCCATTTCTTTAATTTAACACATATTTTTCATTTTATTTTACTTCTATGAATATGATTAGTTGGTTCATTTTTTGTTGATGTGTTCATTTATACAACATATTCAGAGATACAAAGCTAAGATGTCTGTACTTTTTAATTTACCTGTGAACAAAAAGATATAATGACTATTACAATTAAAAATTATTTTATTTTACATGTATGAGTACTTTGCCTGTATATATGTAAGTCCATTGCATATGTGCCTGATGAAGAATACAAAAGAGAGCTAGATGGTTGTAAGCCATGGTGGGTGCTGGAAATTAAACCTAGGATTTGTGTAAGAGCTGCAAATGCTCATAACTGCAGTGTAACCTCTCTGTCCCATTATGACTGTTATTCTTGCTCTTGACAATGGGTTGGAGGATGCTCTACATGGGTTGTAGGTTGACTCTTCTGTGTATTCCCTAGATACTTTCAATTGTCTTCTCAGTGTCTGGACTGGAGGATGGTTCTTGTTGATGTGTAATACGTTATTCTTGACTTGCTTGGGTGTAGGAGTTAGCAGCAGCCTCTAGAGTGAACTGGTAAAATCGAGCAGCTGGCAGCTGCCAATTCTAATTTGGGTAAGTCCCTTAGCATTTGCCAAATTGGAAAAACCATCTGCCTAAGGGCTGGCTCTGCGTGCTCTCCTCATTAGAAGTATTGGGCCACCCGAAAGTTAACCCTCTGAGGAGAGCAAGTTGCTTTTTTTGGAAAACAAGGAACTGTGAAATTTCCTCCATTCCCAACTTTGTGCTACTGGTTAATTTATCCCAACTGTTATCTCAGCCTGCAGATCTGGGCCTCAGCTCCTTTCCAATTCATTACTTTGCTTAATTTTTATATCATCTAAGATATATGCAAATGAACTTTTCCAAGTGGCTTTTACAATAGGGCTTTATTTTGTTGGGAGTTTGTTTATATTTATAAAACTACAAAAGCAGGTAAATTTTTTGTACAAATTTATTTATTACCAAACAAGCCAGAATGTTTACAAATCTCATCTATTTGCTTTCAGTTGAATATTTTAAGAGTTTACCATTAATTTTAATTCTGTTGGTGGGCTTGTGGTGGTGGTGATGGGGTGCAAATAAATGCAGTGCCCTCAGAGACCTGAAGAGTCCAGTAGATCACATAAAGCTGGAGTTACAGGTTATTGTGAACTGACACAGGTGCAGAAAAAAACTCCATTGTTCTGCAAGAGCAGGGTGGACGCTTTAGTTTTGAGCCATCTCTCCAGCCCCTAATAGTTCAATATTATTAAAGATGGGAGGTTTGCTTTATACTTGCTTAATTTTTTAGAGTAAAATTAAAACAATATCTCAGCAGGGAACTCCCTAGGTATCTCACCCTTTCCTCTTCTCTTACAAACATTAGCTGGTTCAATGAGATGGCTCAGTGGACAAAGATGAGTACTGTGTAATCCTAATAACCTATGTTTGATCTCTTGAGCCCATCAGAAGATCGAAGGAGAGAATCTACTTCACAAATTAGTCCTCTGTCCCATATATACATGCTGTGACAGAAATAGATGATAAATAGATTGGTGTAAAGATAATAAATGAATAGATAGATAGATAGATAGATAGATAGATAGATAGATAGATAGATAGATAGATAGATATTGATAGATAATGGATAAATTATCAATATGTGATAGATAAATTAGAGACAGATGATGTGTAGATGATAGACAGACAGACAGACAGACATAATAGAGGATGAAGAGAAGATAGAGAGAGGAAAGGTGATAGACTCAGGAGAGATTAAGGGGTAAAGAGATAGATGCGGTGAGGAGAAGACCACCACCCAGAATCTCAATGAACCTCTAATATCAGAACTTTTATATATTTTTGTCTATGATGGGTTTCTTTTCTCTCTTAGATTGACCAACATGGGCAAGAATGGAGAATTGCATAATCCTGATGAGAACCAAAACCATATTTTGCACCATAAGAGATCCTTGCCCCACAATATTATTTGGGAAGTTCCACTAAATAGTTGCCTGGAGAGAGGGAAACATACATTCATGATGACATAAACTACCTGCCCAAAGCTACCACTATCTATAAGTAGTATTGCAGTGGGGTTAGAACTTCAACATAGTCATTTTAAAGGAACAAAGCCCATCCCACAACATTATCCAACACTTCTATAGCAATGATGACTTTTAGCCAGTAGTTGTCATATATTGACTCTCTTAAGCATCATTACCCACTTGGCATTATTTTACAATGGAGAAAAAACTGGGTGACGACTTTGGACAAACCACATAACTAAGAGATAGTGGATTCATGATGTGAACCAAGACTGTTTAGCAGCATCTCAAAACCCTTATTTTGGAAACCTACTAATTGCTCCAATATGAGTATATTTTGCAAATTTTGAAATGACCACTGTGGTAGTTTAAATACTTATAGCTCTTATAGATTCATGTGCTTGAATACTTGGCTCATAGGGTGTGGCACTATTATGGCCTTGTTGGAATCATTGTGGCCTTGTTGGAGGAAGTATGCCATTGTGGGACCATCTTCCACTCCTACCCATCTTGAGTATTGAGATCTCCTATGCTCAAGCTATGCTCAGTGTGATTTCTTCAGCTGCAGAAGAAGATATAACTACTCTCAGCTCTTCCTCCAACACCATGACTACCTGCATATTGCCATGCTTCCTGCCATGATGACAGTGGACTAAACTCTGAAACATTAAGCCAGCCCCAGTTAAATGGTTTGTTATTGTTTGTATGTATGTTTGTTTGTGTGTATGTGTTATAATAAAACTGTCCCTTCACAGCAATAAAACTTTTACTAAGAAAGCCACTTTCATTGATATTGTACTAGTATCGTTGAAGAAACAAATTGTAAATGGAAATACAAAGACCTTCATAGACTTAAAAGAAAAATGAATGCTAACCTTACTGTATAAACAGAGCCTCTGTAACTATACGTTAGCTTAATTTATGGGGTAAATGGGGTACAAAAAATCTCAAAGACCATGAGCAACTTGTAGAGATGTTGACAGCCAATAAGGTCCAATTACTCACTATTTTACTTTTCCTGCGTTTCAAATTTTATTAGGAAACAAAAATTGGCAATAGAAGAGTGGATCCTATTTCTATTCCCATAAGTTTGTGGACTTATGACTACTTATACAAAACTTTGATACAAAGGCCAAATCGTAAGTAAATTTTGCCATGAATGAGGATTTTAAAGAAGCTTTCCTGATGTGAGGTGTCTGAATCCTGCGTAAGTTCCATGGTTTATGGGCTCACCATAAATAAGTACAAGTGTCTGGTTAGAACTTGAACTATCTACTCTCTCTTTCTAAAATCCCTTGGAGCATAGCTTATATGTTTATAGAGAGCCACACTGCTCAGAAGGATATATGACCACAGTGAGTACATTTTAAATGAGCTATGGTTACTTTCACTGTATTGAACATTTCCAGTAATTCATTAAGCAATAAACACTAAACAGGTTGAGCTTCTCCCTTTCTTAACCAGTCCTTTTCAATTTCACTTTCACCTTTATTATATTCAAATGGGGGAGGGCTGTATGTGACCATCAAAGAAATAGAAAGAAAGAAAATGAGACATTTTATTGCATTTTATCCAATGAAGATATGCAAAAATCACCTCTCCATTCCATTATCACTTGAATTATATAAAAGGTTTCAGCAGTCTCTTCCCAGTGTCACCTGAGGGGGAAATGTCTGTCATGTCTCATGATATCTCTAGCTGTGGTCTCTCTCATCATCAGTTATTCATATCGAGTCATGAAATGTTGGCAGTGATAATATTAAGAGCCAAAGGTTAAGGCTTTTAATTTCTTGCCTATTAAGGAGTGTTTCAGTAGTTAAAGCAATAATAATGGGATTTCAGAATGGCAGTGCCAAAAGGAGCTCTAGAAATTATCAAGTTCAATATCATATTTTACAAATGTAGACACAAATGTCCCAGAGGAAAAGCCTGACACTGTGAACTGGTGACACAGGGCTCTGAAACTTAGGGTGTCATGGTAGCAATCTCTCTTTCCCTCCCTATTTCCTTATTGTTGCTCCTACAGTTCATTTCCTTCTCACAAACATTGTCTTCACACCCCTGACATTCCTGGCATGTAATTCTGAGTTCTCTGTTAATTTATTGCTAAATGAGGAACTATTCCTGGGTAAACAGTACTGCATGAAGTTGTTCCCTCTATATGCACACTATAGTGAACACCATCCCCATATCAATCAATAAATGAAATTTTTAAAATTTAAGAAATAATGAAAGCCATGTATATACATCAATAGCTTATAATTCCCTGTACACATCTAAATGTATCATTATAATTAAAGATAATAAAACTTAAGGGTCTTTCATAAGGAGGAGGGATTTGGTCTCCTTGGGCTCCTCCTCACTTCAGATGATCTCAAGTGGCTAAAACAAAAACAAAGTTTTCACTTCTTTTCCAAAAATATATCTTTGAACTTAAAACACAGGAAAAAAGATTTGTGTACCCACTGCATTTCTCTATTCCTTCCTTCAAAAGGCGTTTGTGTGTTTTTTACAGATTTTAAAAGATTAGTGTGTATGTCTCTCTCTCTCTCTCTCTCTCTCTCTCTCTCTCTCTCTCTCTCACATCTCTCTTTGTCTTTCTCCTTCTCTCCCTCTGTCTCTGTCTTTCTCTGTCTCTCTGTCTTTCTGTCTCTCTTTGTCTTTCTGTCTCTCTGTCTTTCTCTGTCTCCGTCTCTCTGTCTCTCTCTCTGTCTCTCTCTGTCTCTATCTCTGTCTCTCTCTGTCTCTGTCTCTGTCTCTCCCTGTCTCTCTCTGTCTCTGTCTCTCTCTGTCTCTCTCTTTCTCTCTCTCTGTGTGTGTGTGTGTGTGTGTGTGTGTGTGTGCGTGTGTGTGTGTGTCTTGCATGCTCCACAGCATGCATGTGGAGGTCAGAGAACAACTTGCAGGAGTTGGTGCTCTCCTTCCCTTTTGTAAGTTCTGTGTATTGAACATGAGTCATCAGGCCTGGTGCAAAGTGTCCTTATGCACTGAACTATAGACAATTTCAGAACAAAGCAGTTCAGAACTGGATTCGTCACTATCAAATTTATTGGATCTATGCTAATTTGAAGAATATAGAGAATAATTCAGTAGTTAGGGAATCCTTATAATAACAATTAATTTTCAAAGAACCTGGATAGTTACCCATCAACACACTAAGAAACAACAGTCATTTAGGACACCATAGCCGTATATTTCATTGCTTTTTTTTTTTTACAAACTAGGGTGAATATAGGCAAGTACAGTTGTCAGCTACATGCTGTAACCACCACAGATTTCTTTTTTACTTGATGAAGGATAAAACAGAGCTTCAATAAAAATACATAAGGCTATGAATTTCATAAAGTCATTGTTTTTGATAGCTGAGTAGTATTCCATTGTGTAGATGCACCACGTTTTCTGTATCCATTCCTCTGTTGAAGGGCATCTGGGTTCTTTCCAGCTTCTGGCTATTATAAATAAGGCTGCTATGAATATAGTGGACCATGTGTCTTTGTTATATATTAGGGCATCTATTGGGTATATGCCCAAGAGAGGTATAGCTGGGTCCTCAGGTAGTTAAATGTCCAGTTTTTGAGGAATCTCCAGACTGATTTCCAGAATGGTTGTACCAATCTGCAGTCCCACCAACAATGGAGTAGTGTTCCTCTTCTCCACATCCTCATCTGCATCTACAGTCACCTGAGTTTTTGATCTTAGTCATTCTGACTGGTGTGACGTAGAATCTCAGGGTTGTTTTGATTTGCATTTCCCTTATGACTAAAGGTGTTGAACATTTCTTTAGGTGTTTCTCAGCCATTCGGCACTCCTCAGCTGTGAATTCTTTGTTTAGCTCTGAACCCCATTTTTTAATAGGGTTATTTGTCTCCGTGCAGTCTAACTTCATGAGTTCTTTGTACATTTTGGATTTAAACCCTCTATCAGTTGTAGGATTGGTAAAGATCTTTTCCCAATCTGTTGGTTGCTGTTTTGTTCTAACAACAGTGTCATTTGCCTTACAGAAGCTTTGCAGTTTTATGAGATTCCCATTTGTCGATTCTTGATCTTAGCCCATAAGCCATTGGTGTTTTGTTCAGGAAATTTTCTCCCATGCCATGTGTTCGAGATTCTTCCCCACTTTTTGTTCTATTAGTTTGAGTATATCTGGTTTGATGTGGAGGTCCTTGATCCACTGGGTAGCACCAGTGGAAGGGGAAGCCCTTGGTCCTGCCAAGACTGAAACCCCAGTAAACGTGATTGTTGGAGTGAGGGCAGTAATGGGGGGAGTGGGAGGAGGGGAACACCCATATAAAAGGGGAGGGAGAGGAGTTAGGGGGATGTTGGCCCAGAAACCGGGAAAGGCAATAACAATTGAAATGTAAATAAGAAATACCCAAGTTAATAAAGATGGAGAAAAAAATACATAAGGCTTACCTAATACCCAATTTTTCTTTATCTGCCATCTATTGTGTAAGCTAGCATGGACTGTGCATCCTTTTTTACCATTTATTTTTTAATTATGTGCCTGTGTCTATGTATGGAATTATGAACTTGAATATAATGCCTACAGAGGCCAGAAGAGAGAGTATCAGAACTCTTGGAGCTTGACTACAAGCTCTGTAGATGTGAACCACCAAAGTGAATGCTCACACCAAACTTGAGATCTTGGCAAGGACAATGTGTGTTTCTTATTACAAAACCATCTCTCCAGCCCATGCCTTGTTTTGCAACCAAAAGAATCCCACAGTTCAATAACAACCATACATCTCTTCCCTTAGAATACTCAGCAAAGGTTTTTCTTCTCATAATATGGCCGAAGACATTCTTCAAAGTAACTCTCTGATAGAAAACAACTAAGAGTTCCAGATGTCCACTGGAAAACACCTGATGACAAAATGATATGAAAATATTATGGCAATAAATTAGATGAAATCTAGAACCCAAGCATAGAAGCCCCTTTATCCTGAGAAGACAGCAAAATAGACAACAGTTCCCAAGTTTGATTACTGCTTTGAGAATTGCAAAACTCAGAAAGCCAGAATGTGTAATCCAAATACCCAATCAAACCAAATATAACTTAATAGTAGATGATCATATCCATAATGCACTAGAGACCCAGAAGTAGATGCTCCTCTACTCATCATCTTCAAGGATATAGGAAGAACTACCTTGTATTTGCATTGTATTAGGATTGAGAGTCTTTGAGAGTTTGGGAACACAGACAGTACTCATTGAAATATGCAGCCTTAGTTACCACCAAAGAAAAGTCTTTTCTGAACTTGAAAGGACAGTTCATATAGAAACACAAAAACCCAAGGTAGCTAAAATAATCCTGAGTAATAAAAGAGCTGCTGTCAGTACTATCATCCCCACTCTTCTATTTACTACAGGGCTATAAGAATAAAAAACAGCATGGCATTGGCATAAAAACAGACACATTGATCCATGGATTTAAATTGAAGACCTGGGCATAAGTCCATACACCTATGGACACCTGAGTTTTTATAAAGAAGCTAAAAATATACTCTAGCCAGAAATAGTGTCTTGAACAAATAGTTTCCTGTTTACCACCCTGTACAAAAGGCAACACTAGATGGATCAAAAACTCAACAGAAGACCCAGATATTCTGAATCTGATAGAAGAGTTGGAAAGTCTTTGGCACAGGAAAGACAGTTGAAAACTCAGTGGTACAGCAAAGGATTTTCTGAATAGAACACAGTTCTTAAGAGCCATAATTAATAAATGAGACCTCATGAGACTGAAAAGCTACTGTATGGCAAAGGACACCATCATGTGGACAAAGTGGTAAGATAAAAATTAGGAAGATATTTTATCCAACTACACATCTGACAGAGGGCTGATATCTAAAATATCTGAAGAATTTTAAAATGGACATCAAGAAAACAAATGGCACGCACTAAGAATGGAGGTACAGATCCAAACAAAGAATTCTCAAGAGAGAAAATTCAAATGACCTAGAAGCACTTAAAGAAGTGTTTAGCATCCTTACTCATCAGAGAAATGGAAATCAAAACGACTTTAATATTTCATCTTATACCAGTCAGAATAAACAAGAGCAATAAAACTTGCCTATTTTGGCAAGAATATGGAGTAAGGGGAGCAATTATCCATTGCTGGTGGGAAGGCAACCTTGTACAGCCACTATGGGCATCACTGTTTTCTCAGGAAGATGGGAAGTAATCTACCTCAAGATCAGCTAGGCCTCTCTTGGTCCTGCTTCATCCTACACAGAAATACCTGCTCAGCTCATTCCAGAAACTAGGAAGAGTCTAAACATCTGCCAGTGGATAAATAGAGAAAGTATGACACATTTACATAATGAAGTATTACTTATTTATTAAAAAATGATGAAATTTTCAGATAAATTGGTGGAGATTGAAAATCCTTAAAGTAATCCAGGCCCAGAAAGATAAATATGAATGTTAGCTATTAAGTATTCAATAAGCAGGCTACAGTTCATATAACCACAATGGATAAATAATAATAACAAGAAGAAACTTGGAGAGGGTTGAATTAACCTAGAAAGGAAAATAGAATAAATAATTATGGATGTAAGGAGGTAGACTAGAATGAAAGGACCAAAGGAGGAGGGAGAAGGAAGAGTGGAGTACAGGAGTGACACAAGGAAGGACAGCTAAATCTAAGGATAATTTGGGCCTGCACATTTCTGTGCCATATGCCCAGTGCTGAGAGGAGAAGTGGACACAAGCACAAGTCCCTAGCCCAGAAGATGTCTCCAATTGATAACCACAGTTTACTCTAGTAGAATCTCACTTGGTACAAAAACCACTTCTAAGGCCAGACTCCATATCCAGCAGTTTGTGGCCAACACCAAACGAACTCAGTGCTATCTTTGTCTTATAATGCTTTGCCAGGAGTTTTTTTGGTTTTGTTTTTGGTTTGTTTGTTTGTTTGTTTATTTGTTTGCTGTTCTCCCTTAAAGTCCTTAGTGTATATATTATCATTTCTATATTTCTGTGTTTTTATTGTATTGTTGCAAATGTCTTTGTATCAATATACTTTCTTGAGCTTTTCCTTTGGCTTCTTTTCTTCTCTTTATTTGTATGTTCAGTTTAATACTGATTAGTTTGTTTTATTTTATCTAACTTTATTACATAATTATTTTTAGCTGCCTATTTATATCCTAATGCAAGGTAGACAGAAACCATGTTGATTCATATGGGAGGAGAAATGGGAAAGAGCTGGAAGGAGTTAGGGAAGAAAAAAAATCAGAAGATACTGTATAAAAGACTATTTTCCATAAAAAATAAATTTACATATTTGAAGTCCAAATTTTATATAAGTCAAAATGCAGCACTAAAGGAATGGGTTAAACAATAACATGTCAGAAGAATGTGTTATCTGACCTGGTCATGAAGTCAAAATTACATGTACTAAAGTGCTTTTGGTGGGAAATTGTTCTATGTAAATAAACCTGTCGCCAGCAAGAAAGAGCATCCAGGCTGAGATAGAAACCCTCTTCCCTTAATTACTGTCCACACTGGTTGATTCACTGAGGATGAAAAAGAGTGTTTGGAGAACTAAGGGAAGACATGTAGTGACCTTGAAGTTTCCAGCATGACATGGAGCCCTGCAGCGCTTCAGGAAGATCTCCACTGTAGTGTAGAGAGCACGGTTTGAGGGGCAAGGTGTTCGACTTGACTGGAAGGTTGAGTCTTAAGTAATCTCTTAGCCCTCCTATGTTCCTGGAAATGGCTACTCACAGAGGTTCACTCCTCCCTCAAATCTTTGTTAATATGTTAGTCTCACTCTGTATTCTACTTTCCTTTCTTTTTCTATGATAAAGTATCGAAGGCAATCAGGGAAATGAATTATTTGGCTTACATTTGCATGTCCCAGTTCATAATTGAAGGAAGTCAGAGCAGAAACTCAGTCAGGAGCACGAAGACAGGACTGCTTTCTCTTTGGTGCAGCATTACCTGGAACCATACTGCACACTCAGACAAGGAATTATAGCAGAAACTGTGAAGGAATGTTGTCTGAAGCCGTCCTTGAAGCCTCACGTTCAGCTAGCTTTCTTTTACAGCCCAAGTTAACATGGCTAAGGATGTCACCCACAATGGGTTGGGCACTCTCCAATTAACAATCAAGACACCCCCCCCAACATGGTCACAGGTTAATTTAATTTGGACAATCCCTCAAGTGAGATTCCTTTCTGAGGTGACTTTTGGCTATATCAAGTTGATACTCAAATAAAATGCTCATTATCTTGGCTAGCCTTTGGTAGAGAGCACACCCTTATTTTTAAAAGTATTTTTTTTTTGGTTCTTTTTTTCGGAGCTGGGGACCGAACCCAGGGCCTTGCGCTTCCTAGGTAAGCGCTCTACCACTGAGCTAAATCCCCAGCCCCAATTTTTATATGCCTTCATAAACTCACAGATTTCATTCATTTTTGCAAACTATTCAATTTTAGTGAATTCTCCTATGGTGACAGAGTAAATGAAATCATCTCCTGAAAAATATTGTACACTTTCTTTCAGAGTAGTAAGTAGATAAATTTTGTAAATGATATATGGACCTTCAAGGCATATATCAATATCTTCAAACAATGGGTTCATGGTTGAGAAAAAAATACTTCTCATATAGATAGAAAGGATATGTTTTGCTAGAAGTAAGCAGATCCAATCCTCAGAACAATTCTTTTAGAATATTTCCAGTTAAGTCTATATTCTTGTTAGTTAAAACATCACGTTTTAAATAAAAAGGGGAAAGAATAAGAAAGAGTATTGAAAATCACCTGTAATTGGTATCAAGACAGCATTACAATAGCTGGTTCTGTGGCTAAATCTGCTGAGGGATTTGGAATGAGATGGTATAATCACTGTTCTTAGTAGAACCTTCTAGTCTTTTAGCTGAATCCTGACTAAGTTTCAAATCACACATCTTCTCTCAGGCCTTTTTCAAGGCATTGAGTGTTTGGGTTCAACCCAGGGTTCTCTCAGCAGAGGACAGCAGAATCTGTCAGGTTCTGCCTGGGCTGAGTAATTAAACCAAGTACCATTTCATTGGTGACTTTTTTTGAAGTGAAAACAGGTTGATCAAGAAATTATGGCCTTGTCTTGGTCTTGTTTTCCTCATTTGGCAGACACTGTAGATCATTGAAATGCGTTAGGATCACAGATATATGGCTAGTATCATTTATCCATGGAACTTGAGGAGACACAATAATGATCTCTGAGATGCATAGTAACAAACCTAGAAAATGTGAACAATCAATATTCTTTTGTTGTTGTTAAAATTCATCATTGATCTCATTATTTTTTCCATTTTTATTAATCATTTTATTCATTTACATTTTAAATATCCTCCTTGCCAGTTACCCTCCACCAAGCCCCAATCCCACACCCCCTCAACCCCTTCCATTTTGCCTCTATGAGGATGCTCCTCCACCCCTTTACCCACTCCTGACTTACCCCTCTAGCATCCTCTATGCTGGGGCATCAGAGCCTCCCTCACCTCCCATTGATGTCAGGTAAGGCCTTCCTCTACTTTATATGTATCTGGAGTCCTCCCTCCATGTCTCCTCTTTGGTTGGTGGTTTAGTCCTTGGGATCTTGGAGTGGTCCAGTGAGTTGATATTATTCTTCCTAGGGGGTTGCTATCCCCTTCGGCTTTTTCAGTTCTTCCCCCTAATATTCTTAAATAATTCTAATGTTCCGGTGTGGAAGGTCTAAATTGTCTACATTATGGTCCATCCTCTGGATTATCAGACTGTAGGTTTCACTATCTCTAAACTGTCTTTTAACTTTGCAAATTGATAGATGTAAAAATTCTGTGTAGTCCATGAGAATAGTGACTGATTTTCTCCTGTTTCATGGAGAAATCAATTTTGTCTCTATATTCAATCCATTGCTTAACTCTGCATCTGCAGCACTATTTTTTTATTGTTTTTATTTTTAACAACTATATCTATATGTATTTTGTATACCATAACAATTCAACTATTTAATGTATACACCTCCATGCAGTCCAGGTTATGTAACTCTCTCTATCCACAATACAGTTTCAGAATGTTTTTCAATCTCACACCTATTAGTTCCCTGGGCTTCACATTCCATCCCTCCTTCACCACAGGCAGCCATTTATCAACTTCCATTTCTATATATATGTTAATTCTGAATCCTTCATTTGAAAAATCAGAAATATATGGTTTTATAACAGACTACATTTCATTTTCTTTTTAAAAGATCTCCTGGATTCCTCAGGCGTCAGCACATATGTCACATGTACACACACACACACACACACACACACACACACACACACACACACAAAAACACCATTCAAAAGAAAGTAGAATATTCTGAAAGACGTAAAAACATAACTCTTATAGTAGTAAATATGAACATTCTAGAATATTCTAATTGCTTCCTGGAGTAAGAGGACCAGAAAGCTAATTGTAATGTTCATTTTTTTTTCTTCCCAAAGTTCAGATGTTATATTTCTGCAGGATGAGAATATCTGGCCACTTTTTTTTCATCTTTATTAAATTGGATATTTTTTATTTACATTTCAAATGTTATTCCCCTTCCCAGTTTCCAGACCAACATCCTCCTAATCCCTCCCCCTCTCCTTCTATATGGGTGTTCCCCTCCCCACCCTCCCCTCATTACCGATTTCACCCCAAGAATCCTGTTCACTGGGGGTCCAGCCTTGGCAGGACCAAGGGCTTCCCCTTCCACTAGTGCTCTTACTAGGCTATTCATTGCTATCTATGCAGTTGGAGCCATCAGAGCCTGCCCCACATGTGGTCCATACATATACAGCCACCAAACTAGGTAAGATGGATGAAGCAAGGAAGTGCAGGCCTACAGGAACCGGATGTAGATCTCTCCTGAGAGACACAGCCAGAATACAGCAAATACATAGGCGAATGCCAGCAGCAAACCACTGAACTGAGAACGGGACCCCCGTTGAAGGAATCAGAGAAAGGACTGAAAGAGCTGAAGGGCTTGAGACCCCATATGAACAACAATGCCAAGCAACCAGAGCTTCCAGGGACTAAGCTACCCAAAGACAAGCATGTGATGCCAGGTATACCCACAGCATGTTTAATGTAAGGGGTAAGAAGCATTGTTAACTTATTGATATCTTCATATTAAGACACCCCTGAAATCTTTCAAGATTTGGGCATCTTAAAGGTATTCGCACTTCATATTACTTGTGGCATCACCATTTTATAAATCACAACTTTAAAACTCACAGGATATAATAAGTCTCCAGGCCAAAAGCTGGTATGACGCAGATTCCAACCAACCTGACCAGGTTTAAGGATCCTGCTGCTGACTGGAACTCAGGGCTCCTTCACCTGTCCGGAGGCAGGAAGTGCAGGAACCTGAAATTTGTTTGCAATAGAGCTAGAGTGGGGTTTTAGTCCGCCAGGGGTTGGATGCTCTCTGCACTTTAAGTAATCTCTGTCAGTCATGGAAGAAGCAATGTCTGTAAGTACATAAACACTTACAAAGACATAGAATGGCTGGGTGAGAACCTCCCTGACATTGTGAAATGTGTTGTTGCTAATTTACTTTTTCATGTTTGAGCAGAGAACATGACATTGGGTGCAGTACCTATTCTATGCTTCCCTGCAGGGAGAATCCAAAGCCACTCATATTCGGCCCTTCCTGAGCAGCAAGGAGCAAGTTAGTCACCCTGAATGCTTCGTTGATAACAAGAAGTAAACAGATTTCCAGAATCTTCTCAAACCTACTGTAGCTTTTGTTCAAGGGTTTTTTGTTTTGGTTTGGTTTGGTTTGTTTTGGTTTGGTTTTGGGGTTTTTTGTTTGTTTGTTTGCTTGCTTTTTGTGGGTTTTGTGGGGGGGGGTTGTTTTGTTTTGTTTTGCTTGGCATCTCCTGTGGGTAATATTCTATCCCGACCTTAGACAAAGATTGAACATGAAGAAAATTCCAAAGGAAAAGCCTAGGATTCTGTAATTTCTCCACCAACTTTTAAACATCAGTAAGATCAAAATGTTTACTTAAATTTTGTGTCTAGGCATGCATAAAGCTTTTATGTAATCCTGTAAGATTATTTTAAAGATTTATTCTATGTATATAAGTGCATTGTTGCTATCTTCAGACATACCAGATGAGAGTATCGAATCCCACTACAGATGGTTATTGAGTCACCATATGGTTGCTGGGAATTGAACTCAGGACCTCTGGAAGCACAATCAGTGCTCTTAACTGCTGAGCCATCTCTCCAGCACTCCTTTAAGATTTCATATCTTTTATAGATTGCATAGAATGTGCTTTGGTCATCATATCCAACTCTACCCCTTCGTCACCGACACCTCCCGAATCCCCCATGTCTTCCTCCCAACTTCCTGCTCCAGTGTTCAGCCCTACACACATACACATACTTGCAGTAGTAATTGGACTCAATGGGTTAAAAATTATGTGTATTATTTTACTCTATTTTCTATATCATTAAAATTATATCATGAAAGTTTGCATGCATACTAAAAAATCCCATTTTTAGTAACTTCCTAATACTCTATTACACATTGCCATCACTATTGAGATGATCAAAATTTTATCACTGAATATTAACTTTCCCTTTTTATCTAACGCTATAAATAATGAGAAGAATCAGTGTTTCCTAAAAACCCTTACAAAATTTCAATGGCAAACAAAAGCCTAACATAATTCAATAGCTGAAGATTGGGAGATTGGAAAACAAGTTCACCTTCACTGTAACTGAGTTCTCTTTGTGCCAATGATTCAGCTACAGAATTACAATTGTCATTAAAGTGAACTTACATGAATGTGAATAGCCACAAGTGGTTAGTGGATTCTGAGAAGAAACCTGTTAGGTGAACACTATGCTTGTGTGTGCAAACACCCCCACCTTGTGGCTTCTTATATTATTGCTTCCAAAAGAATATTCCAGGCCTAGACATGTCCGGAGCTACTGACTAGCATACCTTGCTTGACCTTATTGTTTTATGCTGTGACTGACCATAAAAGCTAACCCAGTAATCTGTAGGAAGTATCTGCCCATTTAAAGACTGATATATCTGAAACACAGCCATTGACCAACGTATTAATGAGATCACTACTTGGTGAGCATATGCAACATGCGTGACTGACTTGCCTTTGCTGTGTGCCATTCCCCTAGCTTTCTTTCTGTATCTACCAATATATCAGTGAACCTACCTGTCATGTGGAATCCTTCAGTGACCACAGTGGACATTCCATTAGTCTATCTTCACTGTTGAATCAACTCTTGGCAAATCTCTCCCTGAGTTATTGTACACAGTTCTGAAAAAAATCTAGAGAAGGAACACACACATGCATATTCACATACCTGTGCACAGTCATATACATGCAAGCTCAAAAAAACCCATACGCAAATACATACACAAATTTTTATATAGACATATACATGAATTATGATGTCAAGACATATATAAAATATTCACATGTATATATGTGCATTTTTAATTTTCATGTGTAAATTACTTGTGATACTTGGCAGAAATAAAAACCTCCTTTCCCCTTGACTTAATGCACTTGGAGCAACTAATGACTGTCTACAGAGGAAGACAAATGAATTAGACAATGCATACGTTGTTATTGACAAAGCAGTTCAAGAATGTGGTTTTGTGGTGCATCTAGGATAAAATTCCAATAGTGAAGCTATAATTAGACTCTCACTTAATAAAAATTGGAAAACTGTAGGCCTCTGTCTAGAGATATGTCCCTGAAAGAGAGGCAAGCTAAAGAGGACATTTAGCAGAGCCAGCTGAATGGAGGGAGGGCACCAGTAATAATTGGTGGTAACCTTATGTTCCCTAAGGTTTCTATTTCTGCAGAATGACATGTGACCGATGAAAGTTTTCCTTCTAGAATCTGAGAAAATATTCACAAAAATAGAACTGAAAAATTAATTCACATCCTAAGACACTATTCAAATGTCCAAAGTGAGTTAAGATTCACCTACAGTGTAAAAAATGAGTATTCAATTCATCATTACTGCTAGACCACACAAGCTCATGTTTCCCAACCAAAATTCAGATATAGATAGAAGCCTATAGTTTTCCAATTTTGATTCAGATTAAGTAATGATAATTAAAGAAAAACTACTGAAAACAACAGAATAATACTTTTGTCAATCTTGTTATCAGAAAGTATTTGGCTTCGGTACTGTGAAGAACTCTGCTAGCCCAATGGTGACTGAACCTCACTGTATTATCCATTGTTAGGAAGACAGGCAGCTTAGAGGTAAAGGGAGAGAAGAATATATAATTTCATTGCATCAACAATAATGTAATAAAATACAAGGATAATATTCCATTCATAGCAGCAAATGAAAATACCAAATTCTGATTGTAGGAATTCACCCTGAAGGGTTTTTCTGCAGTTCCGCAGAAGAGTTTCCTATGGGTATGTTCATTGTAGAAATGTTGTAACCAACCTCATAAGACGGTAATAGATTCCTTTACAAGTGTTAACTCAGCAGCTTGTACAGAGAGAGCAGGGAGACTCAACATTGTCTCCACTACCACTCTTCAGGTCATGAAACAGTAAATCTTAGACACTGTTGTTTGCTTTACCTAGGTATCACTCCAGTACATGCAAATGAGAGGCAAGATATTGCCCATATACAAAATGCAGCCAAGTCAGACAGAGGTAATCCTCTCTAATAAGAAAAGGTATCAGTCAATTTGCTTTGGACTGAGTCACTGAAAGTGAGCACCCACCCAGCATACTGGGAAGTTCATCTAAGGACCAGTGGCTGTAGAAGACAGCCTCTGTGTTAGACATGAAGTCCAGATTGTTTGAATGTGCAGTCTTGTTGTTCTGTTTGTTTGTCTACAAACAGAATAGGAGTCTAGAATGAGTTCTCTGTAGCTAAGAATGTTTTCTGTTCAAGCATGAAGACCTAAGTTCAAATCTCAAGCACCCATGTAAAAAATCCTTTTATGACAGTATGCATGTTTGAAATTCTAGTGTACTTGAGGCTGAAGACAAGAGGACCATTGGGGTTTTCTGGTGTTCAGCCTAGCACCAGGTTCACTGAGAGACCCTTTCTCAAGCAGAGAAGAGGGAGAATAATCATAGAATAAATACCTAATCTCTGCTTCCACAGAGTGCCCAGGGAAGAACACCCACACACATTCTTGAACATATATTACACACTACCACATTCTCTCTCAAACTCTTACATATCTCTCTCTATCTCTCTGTCTCTCTCCTCGCTCTGCCTCTCTCCCCTCTCTCTCCCTCCCTCACCTTCTCTCTCTCTCTCTCTGTCTCTCTCTGTCTCTTTCTGTCTCTGTCTCTGTCTCTCTCTCTCTCCCTCTCACACACACACAGACATAATTTCTGTATAAAGAAAAAGAAAATAATTTAATTGTATATAATCTATGTTAAGAAATTAATGCTGAATTTGCCCAGACCCTATTACCTATCCAGGCAGGGAAAGGAAGCTACATCCAGCTGTAGAACAGTGATCTGAGAATTGGAACTTCACTGTTTGAGAATTGGGAGTCAATGCCTCCTGCTGCTTCCGGTTTAAACCTGGCACCAGAACGGAATTATAAAAAATACAAATATGCAAGACATTAAACAGGCAGTACAAAGATTTGGCTCAAGCTTTGTGTAAAACAGAGATGGTAACAATAGGCAGAAAATATGTGGTGTCAACTAAACCTCTCCAGGGGGTTGCATTTAGCCCACTGGCAGATGGTTTCTGATCCTTGAAAGAGGCAGGGAATTAGTCCTCTTGCAGAGACTATAAGAAAAGTTGGTTGTAAGCATTCCCCATGCAGAGCCATCAGGTCTGTCATGTTGCAGGGCCATTTCAGCAGTGATGTTACAGTGCAGTGAAGGGCAGGGGTGAGTATGACCTCTTCCAACTCTCCCTGGATCCTTGAGCTTTTGCTTACAGAGCAGATGAAGAAGCTGAGAAATAGCTAAGAAAACCAGAAAGAAAATTATGCTTAGGCGACATAATATTTGCGAATATTTTTCCTTTGCCTTCCTTTCTTGTTCCCTTCCTTTTCTTTTAACCTCTTTCTCTTCCTCTTCCTCTTTTTAACCCCTGTTTTCTCCTTTCTCTATCATTCTTTCTTTCGATTTATGGATTGAATGTTTACATATTATATATTTTATATGTTCACATCCTAACTCCTAAAGTTGTGGAATTAGGAGGTGACTCTGCAGAGGGTGGTTGGGTGATAAGGACAGAGCCTTCCAAATAAAATCAATACCTCCTCAAAAGAAACTTCAGCATTCTCATGGTATTTTTCTGCACTGCAACGACACAATGAGAAACTGACAATCTATGGTCAAAAAGATGTCATCATCAGATTCTGAGCATGCTGGCGCCCTGATCTCAGACTTTCTGCCTCCAAAAGCATTAAAAAATGTATATATTCATATATATGATATCTGAATACCCATTGTTTACAGGCCACTATGTCTACAGGACTTTGTCATAGCATCAAGAAGACACTGAATCAATGTATGTTTTTAATATAAGTGTTATCAGTTAGTGGATTCTTTCAGGGAATATATTGTGAGCTGGAAATGCAACAGAATGGATATTATGTGTCCTCAATTTAACTTCATAATTGTTGAGCCTGAGAAATCTTCTTTCATTCATTCTGCCTCTCCCTCTTCCCTCCCTCTCCATTTCCCTGCTTCATTCCTATATTTCTAGAGGTACTACAATTAGCCTCAGAATACATGAAGCATGAAGACATCTTTGTCCATACATCCACTGATTGTTTCTTTCTGTTCTACCTTCATACCCTCATTTTGCTATTTTTTTTTATTTTTTTTTACAAACATACAAGTACAACATTGGCAGCTGGTAGGAGAGCTAAGCAGACAGTTGGTGGCACTGCTTCTCAGCAGAACTCCCTGAAGCATTATGAAAGGAGTGCTTCTCTCTTTATTTTCAAAAGGTTGACAAGCCATAAGGACATGAGAACTGCTGCAGAAGTTGATTTCTTAACCTCCAAAATACAGACAAGTAGAGCAGGTCTCCGAAGCTACAAGTTTAATTAATATTCCTCAATAGCTCCAGAGTGAGTTTCCTTATATTATAGAAGTATAGTTTAGAAAAGAAAACAAAGTGATAGGGCTTTGAACCTAAGAATGGATTGGAATAAAAATTTCTTTGGGATGTAAATCAGCAGCTTCTCAAGGCACAAGGAAATATCTGTACTTGTACCAGTTTCCCCTCCAAATTCCTAATGGTTTTAGAGATTGTCTGTTGGAGCATTCAATATTATACATGTTGATTTTCAGAACAGTCTAGATTATACTCTCCTTCCCATCCAAGAGGAATATCAGAATGACTCAATAATTCTAGAAAACCAATGAATGGCAAAATACATAGACAGAACTAAGGAGGGGTAAATAAGCAAGTAGATAGGGATATGTTAGATGGTACACAAAAAAGTATATTTATTGACATTGTTCCTAACATCTAATAATTGATATTTTCAGACTTACTAATGAATGAGAGGATTTATCATGAGAGGCCAAACACCTGAACCCTGAGGTCTATGGTTAGTTATTCATTCTTATTTCCTTAATGCATCATTCAAATAGAGATTAATCCATATTATATTTTGACAAAGTCCCATGTATAGTAGATATATCAGTGCAAGCACTTCACTAGACATTCAGCAACTGGAACACAAAATTTCCTAATGATCTTCATGTAAAATATGTGCTATAATATAATTCTGCCTCACAGTTGTCAACAAACCAACTCATATTAACATACAAGTTGAATAACCCAATGATTTGTCAAAATATAGACCATGAAGATGAAAAATAAAAGAAAACAAAAGTATTATGTCTGGAGTTTCATATACTTAGGTTTACAGTTAAGTATTTTGTTATGTGTAGGGATACTTTTAATTAGCAAAGATTTCTCACTATCTACCTATGTGTGTATTTCTTTTTATTGCTGAATAATATTACAGCCTAGAATATAGTACAATTCACTTATTATTTATGTTTCTTTTTTCAGGTTAGTATGAATCAAATAAAGACATGATTAAAAAACATTTTGAAGCAATACAGTTTGAACTTTATTAGGTAAATATTTAATGATAGATTCTCTAAGCCACACACAAAGTGTTTTATTGTTTTATTTTTTAAATGTCAATTTTTATTATTTTATTTATTTATATTCCAAATTGTGCTCCCTTCCTGGTCCTTCTCCATGAGATCTTCATCCCATTCCCTCACCCCTATGCTTCTAAGAGAGTGCTCCACCACCCACCCACCCTGTCAGACCTCACCCTGTTAGCATCCCCTTCCCCAGGCATCACATCACAATTCTAAAGGATCACTAAGGCCAGACAAGGCAATCCTCTGCTACATATCTAGTGGAAGGCATGAACCAGCTGTATGATTTTTGGTTGGTAGCCCAGTCTCTGGGAGCTCAAAGAGGTACTGATTAGTTGATACTATTGATCCTCCTGTGGGGCTGTAATCCCCTTCAGCTCCTTCAGTCCTTCCCTTCACTCCTCCATACGGGTTCTGATCTCAGTCCAATCATTTGCTGTATCTGCATCTGTCTCAGTCAGGTGCTGGATGAGCCGGTCAGAGGACCATACTAGGTTCCTTTCTTCAAGCACAACTTGGCATCAGTAATAGTGTCTGGGATTGGTTCCTGTGCATCAGATGGATCCCAAGTTGGGCTGGACTCTAGATGGACTTTTGTTCAGTCTCTGCTCCACTTTGTCCTGAATTTCCTTTAGACAAGAACAATTCTGAGTCAAAAAATTTTGAAGATGGGAAGGTGAGCTGATGCCTCAAATGGAGGCCATGTCTATCTGCTGCACATGATCTCTTTGGGTTTCATCAGCTAAAGTCATCCCCATTGGGTCCTGGAAGCCAAAAGATGCTCCAACAAGGACACATGATCCACTATGTGTCCTCTAACATCCTGGTGTTTGGAACTTTCTACAGCTTCCCCTACACTCCAGATCACACTACCGCATATTTCTATTTATTGTCCTTGCTCTTTGGGCTTCCCTAAGAAGTTAGACTCCAAAATCAAACAATCAAACAAACAAACAAATAACCCAATTAAGAATATGGGACACAGAGCCAAACAGATAATTCTCTACTGAGGAATATGAAATGGCCAAGAAGCACTTAAAGAAATGCTCAACATCCTTAGTCATCAGGGAAATGCAAATCAAAACAACCCTAAGAGGCCACCTCATACCAGTCAGAATGGCTAAACTCAAGTGACAAGACATGCTAGAGAGGAGTTAGAGAATGAGGAACACTCCCCCGTTGCTGTTTCGATTACAAACTAGTACAAGCACTCTGGAAATTAATCTGCCATTTCCTAAGAAAATAAGAAATAGTTCTACCTGTAGTCTCAGCTCATGGGTATATTCTCAAAAGATACTCCAACAAGGACACATGGTCTACTATGTTCATAGCAGCCTTATTTGTAACAGCAGCTAGAAGCTGGTAAACAACCCACATGTCCCTCAACCAAAGAATGGATAAGAAAATGTGGTTTATTTATACAATGGAATAATACTCACCTATTAAAAACAAGGACATCGTGAATTTTGCAGGCAAATGGATAGAACTAGAAAATATCATCCTGAGTGTGCAACCTAGACACAAAAGCATATGCATGAGATGTACTCACTGATAAGTGGATATTAGCCAAAAAGTTAAGAATACCCATAATACTACTCATAGAAGGTCCAAGTGTGGATATTTCCATCCCACTTAGAAATGGTAAAAAATATAATCATGGAAGGCAGAGGGAGGGAGTGATCTGTGTCGAAGAGAGGAGGGGGAGAGAAAAGGGAGACAGAATCATGTATGGGATAGAAACAAAAATGTCAGTGTTTAATAAAAATGTTGCATCATTCAAATATTTAACACTCTATTGTTCTCATTTTGTCTACAGTGCATATCTTAAAATATGAAGAATTTTATCTGTCTTTTTGTAAGCTGTGTTTGAATCATAGTTTGCTATAGTTGAAGTCATTTGACAATAACTTCTCAAAGCATGTTGATTATTAGTTGTAGGTTGATGTCTATATGCAGGGGAAGGGTGAAAGCTGGCACCAGTTAGGTCAAAGCCATGATTGGACAGAAAAAAAAGAAAAGTAGGGACAAAGTTTTTGGTGTTTTTTTTGTTGTTGTTGTTTTGTTTTTTGTTGTTGTTGGTTTTTTTTTTTTTTTTTTTTTGTAACATGGGAGAGAAGGAGAAGGAAGGAGAATGAAGATGGAGGTGGGAACGTATGACCCAGATCCAGCTGGTCCTGAATGACCACGGTAGTTGGGATAGATTTCTGTAGGCAAATATATGTTATCTACGTGGGCAGATTACATCCTTATCAATTGGTTGTGAGTTTATTGTGTGGATGAATTGTGGATTGAGAATTTAACGCATAAATCTGATTGTTGAGTTACAGTTGAGTCTTGATTTTAATGTGTTGTTGTGAGTTTATACCATAATTATTAGGAGGCATTTGTTAGGAATATAAACAGAGCAGTGGTAGAGAGTTACTAGGGGGTAGTGACTGGGACCAGGGGCTAGATGCTGGGAATATAGCACAGTAAAAGAGCTGTGATTGAGGGCAGGACGGCTTGGCAGGGTGCTGAGCTGGAATGGTTCCTGCAGACCACCAGAGTCAGAGTACTTGAGGACAGCTTAGAGCCACTAAGATAAAATAGCACTAGTTCCAATGGCCTGCTGGAGCTGAAACTAGCAAGAGTATGACTGACCCACAAGGTATACTCAGGGGAACCAGTTCCACCATTTTTTATTGTTACGAGAATAATAAGTCTTATGTATAAAGTTCTTAAGAGGTGTGTAGCAATTAAAATAAAAAGAAAACTGGAAAGCAAGGCATTTTATACATGAAATTCCAGCCATGGGGAGTTGAAGGTAGGCAGATCCTGAGGTTCACTGGCCAGAGAGCTAAAACTACTTGGCAAGCCCAAGCCCACTGAAAAAAGATAAACCTGAAAAAACAATGTAGATGGCACCTGAGGAATGATAATCAAAGTTGTCATTGGGCCTCTGCACCACAGGCAGTCTCATAGACATGCATGCACACACATCTATACACATGCATGCATCTGAACACACTAACACCTGCAGACATTAACATGTATACACATACACACACAAAAATGGGCCTCTGCCCTTAGAAACCTTGTAATGTTAGCATATATAACATACAAATTTTTTATAAAATCATGTGACTCAGCTTCACTCAAGGTGTCATAAGATTTGAATAAAAAAATGCTCATTTATGAGGCTCAACTTCCATGTATATCTTTAATCTGACAATTGAAAAAAATCTGTTTCTTGAGTTTTATATTTAAATATTCTAACACTTGAGTTTTAGGATAAAGTACAATGAGATTTCCTTCTGCAAGGAAAATATTTAGAATAAGATTGCATCCTTAGATATGGGAAGAGAACAAGGTATAGATTTAGCAAGATATATAAAGAGAGGAAAATTCTCCCACATAACCACATATGGACATTAGCAACACTCAATAAGGCATTCACAACTGTAACAACTCTGTGAGCTTACGTCCAAGTTTCATTGATCTAGCTGATCTTACTCTTTTACTAAAATTTTACAATTAACTTTTTGTTCATGTTTAAACTTGTAATCGAAAATTCAAACTAATGTCTTGATCTGACATTAGATAACAAAGCCTGATTCAACATGGGAAAGTAACAGTTACCACACTTCTATAATGTTCTAATTAGAACTCAGAAGCACCATGGACAGCTCCCGGTGCAATGACTAACAGTCCTTTTTAAGACAGAAAGCATTATTCCCAGGAGCTCTGACACAACAGGATTTCAGGAGCTCTGTCACACCAGGATTTCAGGATCCCAGTGGGATCTTGACACCCAGGAGTTCTGGCACACCCAGAATCTCAGGAACATAGAATCAGAGAATCACAGGATCACAGAGACAGCTGAACTCTGAGGAGATCTGACACAACAAGGATCAAAGAAGGGGCAAGCTCCAGTCAGAAAAAGCAAGGGCAGGTAGCACTAGAGATAACCAGATGACAAGAAGAAAGCACAAAAATATAAGCACCAGAAATGAAGGCAACTTGGCATGATCAGAACCCACTTCTCCTACCAGAGCAAGCCTTGGATACACTATCAAACCAGAAAAGGAAAATTTGGATTTGAATTCATATCTCATGATAATGATAGAGGACTTTAGGAAGGACATAAATAACCCCCTTAAAGAAATATGGGGCAACACAAGTAAACAGGTGGAATCCCATAAAGAGGAAACACAAAAATCTCTTAAAGAATTACAGGAAAACAAAACCAAACAGGCAAAGGACTCCTGGATCTAAAAATGAAAATGGAAATAATAAAGATATCACAAAGGGAGACAACCTTGGAGATAGAAAACCTATGAAAAAGATCAGGAGTCATAGATACACACATCACCATCAGAATACAGAAGATTGAAGAGAGAATCTCAGGAGCAGAAGATACCATAGAAAACATTGACACAATAGTCAAAGAAAATGCAAAATGAAAAATGCCAAAAGCTCCTAACTCAAAACATCCAGGAAATCCAGAACACAATGAGAAGATCAAACCCAAGGATAATAGGTATAGAAGAGAGCTAAGATTGCCAATTTAAAAGGCCAATAAATATCTTCAACCAAATCACAAAAGAAAACTTCCCTAACCTAAAGAGATATCCATAAACATAGAAGAAGCCTACATAACTCCAAATAGACAGGACCAGAAAAGAAAGTCTTTCTATCACATAATAATCAAAACACCAAATGCATAAAACAAAAAAGGAATATTAGAAGCAGCAAATGAAAACAGGTCAAGTAACATATAAAGGCAGACCTATCAGAATTAGACCAGACTTCTCACCAGAGACTAAGAAAGCCAGGCAATCCTGGACAGTTGTCATACAGACCCTAAGAGAATAAAGATGCCAGCCCAGGCTTCTGTGTCCAACAAAATTCTCAATTAACATAGTTGGAGAATCCAAGATATTCCAAGACAAAACAAATTTACACAATATCTTTCCATAAATCCAGCCCTACAAAGGAAAATAGATGGAAAACTCCAACACATGGAGGTAAACTACACCCTAGAAAAAGGAAGAAAATAACCTAATTTCAACAATTACAAAAGAAGATAGCCTCACAAACATATTAACAGCAAAATAACAGCAAAAAATAATAGGAAAAAACCATCACTAGTCCTTAATATATCTTAACATCGATAGACTCAATTCCCCAATGAAAAGACATAGACTAAAAGACTGGATATGTAAACCGGACCCATCATCTTGGTGTCTGTCTTAAGGCTGTGACAGCATACACAAGGCTGGAAAACTCATGAAGAAAAGTAAATCCAAGCAGTGATTCTGGAGAATGAGAAACGAAAGAGCCTTAAGCTTCTTTATCTCATTGTAGACAGGGAAATATTATAACAAGAGGCTAGGCATGAAGTGAAGTCTAGCTTTACAGAGACCTGTCTGGTAACTAAAACACTGATGTAATACTGTCAGACCACAAACTCCCACAAGAAACCATTAATCCATCAATCCAGACACCTCCTAAGTGGCCTCTCTCTCACTTCGCTCAAATTACAATTTAATCCTTAACAAGAACTTTGGTGGAGACGAGTCATGTTCTAATGTTTGCAGGTGTTTAACACAGTCCTCAACACAAGCAGCCTTAGCTCCTCTTCGTATACTTTCACTTTCAGAACCTGTGTGATCTTTTTAATACAATGGGGACTATTTATTTTATTCTAACTAATATCTACTATTTCAGGGATCTAGACATTTTAGCCCTATTTTCCATATGAGATCATAAAAGATGAACAACAGAAGTTATCTTTTGCAATATTCTGCATATGGTGCTAGCCCAATAACACAGACAATGTGGTGGAAACGATTATGAAACAGCAAATTGTCACAAGGAAGAATAGAGACTTATTAGTTAATTGGAGTGAGCAAAAAATTTAAACAAGGCCATTAGGAAGTATATCATACTGGTCCATTATATGTCAAGGTTCCCTGAAATGGAGAACTGTACTAAGACACAAAGTACTTGGTATAGTACTTGAATATTACTGAAAGAAGAGAGACTATAAAACATAATAGGTTAGCAACTCATGGCACAAACAAATGAAATATTGAGAAACCTACCACCATATAGAAATTATAAGAGAAGCAAAAGATTATAGATCTTGGGAAATCACAGTTTTCTGAATCATTCTTTTGTTTATTGATCATTAACTTCTTAGTTAAACAACTCTCATATTTCTGAAGATACATGTTAAAACATTCCTGCTTACTAGTGAAGTCAAGATACACTGGTGAGATTTGTAAGATAAATGAACAAAGTGCCTTAGGAAAGGATTGAATGATGCTCCCCAACCTGTGTCAGGTCACAGACTGAGGTCTGGGGGAGATGAGGTATATGTGGTTTGTGACTAAAGAATAATGAAAATAGCCCTGAGTCTGGAGATGTGAAAACAGTTTATTATTCTTGAACATTTTGCACCTCCTTTGTTGGTTTTCTCCTGATAATCCTTTTCCAGAAACAAGTTTGACTCTTTGCCCTTTACCTTTCTGCTACAATCCTCCTCTATTCTGATGTTCTGCCAACTTCCATAATCTTTAGTTTTCTGGAATCTAGCCAATTTAATTCCCTGTAGTTAAACATAATGATTTTTCACACATAAATAACTTGATAGGCAAGCTATCTCTTATTCTCAATAATATTTTATAATTTCTACCTGCTAGGAAAAACTCTCCTAGAAAAATCACATGGGTAATTTTTATAATTATTAATAATAGTTAACACTCTAAGACATTTACTATCTGGGTTTATGTTCAATGATTTTTTTACAAACAATATGCACCCAGTTCAGTCTTAAATGCTGAAAAGTCCCTCAAAGGATTCAAGAAGCTGTAGTCTGATGCCATGATGTCACAGGGAAAACAGAAGTTACAACTCCATGCTGCAAAGATGGTGACTATAGAAAAGTGTGTGCATAATCAAAGAATTACAGCATTAATTTTTTTTTGGAGAATGACTGTTGAAGGAGAATTATTGATAGAACAAATCAAGTTATCAAATACTATTAAATAACTATTTGTGAAATAGTGGGCCAGCTGTAAATCTCTGATCTGGAAGAATAGGGAGAAAATAATTATCTGTTCTCAAATAGTTAATGGGTTATTAAATGGCAAAGGGGATTACCTTTAGTCATTGTATTCAGGGAAGTGGAAGAAGAATGAAACATCTTGGAGAAATAGATTTTAACTCAATACAATAAACAGTCTCTAATCAATGAAATTGTCCAAAGATGGCATGCTATCTTTCTTTACTTGATGCTTTTTAGGTTTTCTATTTCCTCAAGTGCCCAAGTCAGCATTTAGGACTTGCTAACAACTATAAAATTTTAGTCTTCAATCACATCCTAAAATTTATTTTTATATTTTCCTTCCATCCTTCTCCTCCTAGAATTAAGAACAAGAAATTTACTGTGCACCTGTGGAGATCTGCCTGCTATGTTGATTCTCATCAGTAGACTCACATGTATGTAGCTGGTTTCTTTCAGGGAGATCATGTTTTTTCAGGATTCAGCCATGCCGTAGCAAGAATCAATACTTCATTCCTTTTCAGATGCATACTAGACTTTTGTATGAGCATTCCATTTTTATTTATTATTCATCAGACATTGACTATGCACCCTACATGTGAGCAGTAACATCCCACAAGCTAAGATCTGGAACCAGAAAGACACTAAGCTGACCCTCAACATTCATCCTTCTATGCGCCCAGAATGTGTGTCACATGACCAGACACCTCACATTCCTACCATGGTAATCAATAAAGCGCTCAGAGATTCAGGTCTTTGGATCATTTGATATCAGTACTACTTCTGAAGTAAAGGTGCTTAAATTTGAGTCCAATCAGGTCAGTTTATCACAGGTGAGTAATGAAGTCTCACAGGAAGCATGCAAGCTCAGTTAAACTTGACAAGTTGACCTCACTATGTATGCATCATCACATTCATGCCAGGAGGATATAGAGCATCCTAAAGATGTTGAAAGTTCTACATTTATTTTGCAGTTATTTTTATCTGAGCCCTTGTGGAAGTTCTACAGAAAAACAGAAGTAAATATAAAAGACAGCATTATATGGAAATTGGCTCATACAATTTTGAGAGTTTAAAGTCCCATAAAATGCAGTCTTCCCTCTGAAAAAACTAGAAAAGCCAGTGGGACAATCCAGGCACATGGATGGGGTTCATGGAGTGTGGGGCTGTCGCTCCTCATCTAGTGTGTTAAGCTTCTAAAAGAGTTTGTAATATAAGTTCTGGAGTCAAAAGGTTGGAGATCCAAAAGCTAATATGAGAGGGCAAGGGAATATGGATATTCCACTGAAGGAGGCTATAATCCCCCCAACCTTTTTTTTTCTTTTTCTTTTTTTGGTATTATAGTTGGTCCCAAATGGAATGATTAGCATCCATCTGATAAAAATTCAGTCAGGCATGCAATCATTCACATAACATAAAATAATAAATCTTTTAAATAAATTCAAAAATATAAAAAACTAAATGATGTCTAGTGTAAGTGATTTTCTTTTCTTAATCCATAAATTAAAACATCACTCTCTTACAGACACATCATGAATTGATGTCCTGTCATGACCTGGATCTCCTTGAACCTTCTTGTCAGCAGAGCCTCACTCTGATCTAACTCGCAGGTCTTTATCTCTGTGTAAGGATGAGACACTGAGAGACTGATAGAAGATCGTTGGAGTCTACGGCGGAGTTAAGTACAGTGATCTTAAAGAGTGAGAATTGACTATGACTTACTTGCATTTTAGGATTTTGTACTATTTCTAAAGTCCCTAGCCTGGGAAACTTTCTCTTAGAGGTATTTTCAAGTTTGGGGGATTGACAACTTTTAAGAGAGAGGACAGTGGGGTGTCCTTTTTCCTTACCAGAAAGCCTTGCACTATATAGCAATCTTATGACCTTCTAGTTAGTTTTGCCAATGTCAAGTCTCCAGGTACAGCAAAAGAAGACTCAGATCTTATTCTTTTGAGTGATAATAAGATTCTACAGTTTCAGTTGGTGTTTTTCAAACCTGCTGGTACCTAGGAGGCAGACATCCATCTCTAGTGACCTTGAAGCCTGATAATATCTGATTATCTACCTATCACCATCAAAGAAAGAAAGAAAAGCAGCCATCACAGGGATAGTAAGCAGATTATAATCATAAGTAAGAAGTTTCCTTAGTGCTATGAATTGTTCCCCTCAATTGTTGAACTTGGTTGTTTGACTTTAGTGTGGGAGAAAAGGTTCAAGAGAGGTACTAAGTCAAATTGTATTTCAGGCCAGAGGCCTATTCATGAAGGTAGCAACACAGCAGGAGTCTAAGGGAATGTGCACTTCACAACACCACATATTGAGACAAAAGAGTTCATCTCCTCATGAGTCTCTTATAGAAAGAAAAGGTTCTGCAGCGTGAAGAAGCATAGTTGGTGAAAACGTGACCTTGGTTGTTTGTCCAGTCACTCTTCCTCAGCTAGATAAATTGGACCAGACTTTATAACTTGTCCTAATATGAGTAGCACTTTCTCTGAGTAAGGGAGGTCAGCTGGGTTAACATGGGATCCACATTACATGACAGAGGTCATTTAACCCACCCTTAGTGCAACCATTTAGGGTCTAGTTACATCACTAACTTGGTTTTAGGACTGGTAAGCTTTTTTGACAATGTGGTATGACATTTCAGGAAATTAGTCATTGTGGACTAATTTCAGGAAAACAATTTTGATATTGATGTCAGAAATGAAAAAAGTGTTATGGGGACTTATTTATCTCCTGAGGTTTGCTTAATTCTTGATGCTACTTGAGAATAAAATCCTAATTCCTCAGTATCTCTCATCACTTCAGTACTTGTGTTTTACAAACAAAAGAGTAGATTGCCACAAAGTAGAATAAAATTACCTGCTGCCAGTGCCCTGGACTACTGAGTACCTGATCCTACCTGCCCTTGGGGATTGGAGGTGAGCTGGTACTAGAATCAATGACACAGATTCTAGAAACAGGTGAGAAATGCCCCAGCAAGCTTATCTGAACACTGATGCAAGCTCCTTTAATACTGTCCACCTGTCCCTCATTGGTCCAAAGAAAGCATCTCTTCTAAAGAGCAGTTCCCAAATTGGCCGGGACTGTCTGGGTCAACAATCCTAGGTCTCTAAGGCAGTCTTCAATTAGGTCATCCTGCAGGAGATGCCTTTGCAGCTGCATAGCCCCAAGCATTAATATAGAGGTTGCCATGGCATTCCTCCTAAAATTATCTAATATTTAGCTATACTGAAATGACTCCAGCACTAGGAGGTCTCTGGATTTTTCTCAGTTCCCTTCTCCCGTAATCACTGTGAGAAGAATTTAGATGAGAAATGGATAATGTAATGTAGGCTATAGATAGACTTTATGACAAATAAGCAGGGGCACCCTTAAAGGATGAGAGTGGGTGATGGTTAAAGGTACAGTGACAAAAGCACAATAATGGGGTGAGGGGTGAGAATAGTCAGCAACAGGAAAGACCATCATGCAAACTTACTTTGAAATCTTACTTGAAGTTTCTGCAGCAAGTATATTTCCTTAAGGATGCTTTTCTATTCAGGTGATCAATCTCATTTGGTTGAGCTTTGAGTTAAAGGCAAGGTAGTAGTATGTTTTTGTTGTTTCCCAGGAAACCTCTGCTAAATGGGAGCCTTGTGATCTTTGGACAGATTTTAATTTTGGGCCTATGTCCAAAATTGGGCCTATGTCCAAAAATGCCCCTGACTATGGTCAGTGTTATTACTCAGATTTGTTGCTTCACTTTTTCAACAAAAATAAAAACAATCTTATAACCAAGTGGGTTAAAATAAATAAAAGAAGAAAATGAAAGTCTATAAAATAGCTATACTTTACGAGGAAAAACGTTCCCTTCCCGTAGTGGTCTTCAACAGAGCCCTGCTCCCTCCATCTTCCTTGCTTGCAAAGGAATACTAAATCTGAAGGAGGGGCAATTCTTTGAAATTTAGTGTAGTGTTGCAGAGATAGTACAGTGGGAGCTAGAGCTTGTATTCCCAGATCCCACAGACAAGCTGGACAGACATGTTTGACCTTGAATCCCAACTTATAGGACAGCAGGACAAGAGACAAGCTATGTTCAGCAAAAATTTGGCCTCGGGAAAAAGAACAGAGAATGAATAACAAAACACTGGATGTAAACTTTGGGTCTAGACACACACACACACACACACACACACACACACACACACACACACACACACACGTAAAGGAAAAATCCTTAGTGTGTTACTAATATAGGAGATGGGAGTCCAAAGCTCATTATGAGAAAAAAGTCCATTCTTAACTGTCAAGCATTTCTAAATACTTATGTAACATAGCACTACCACAAAAATATTTGAGATTTATCCTAATGAGTGTTTTTCTTTTCTTTTTATCAGTACTGGCTAGAACTCTGGCTTTGCACATATACTCGACAAACATTCTATAAGTGAGCGAGATGCCTAATCTTTTTAAAGTTTTATCTTGAAACAAGGTCTTGTTAATTTTCTTAGGTTGGCCTTGAACATGTAATCCTACCCCAACCTCTAATGTAGCTGAGATTATATGGATGTACCATTCTACCTGGCTTCCAATGTTCTAATGTATCTTGATAATATTTATGATAGAAAGTATAAAATTTTATAAAACTCAAGGCAATAGTATGGTTTCAGTTTTTGTTCTCTATCTTAGTTTGTAGGCAAATCTGAAGAGTAGGAATGTGGGAGAGCAAAGGTAAGAATGAGAGCTTTGGAGTAGAGCTACTGAGAACAAAGCGTTTTTACAGTAAGCCTAGTCAAGAGAATATATCATAGCATATTCCTGGGTATAAGGAAAACAGTGCTGCAAGGCAAAGAACATCATAACTAAGGGGACAACACAAACCATGTAAGATTTGGAAGCCTGCACTCGGAAACTCATTTTGCTAAGAAGCAATGACCACTGGCTTGTACCCCTTCCCCTCAGCTGTGAGAGTATTGCTTTTCTTTCTCCTGCAAAGTTAGTATGTGTAACATAAATTTAAGGGTAGAAGTGTGGAAGTTGATTTCCCAGAAACAAATAAAAGTGGTTTTAACTCTCGTCTATCAAGAGAGTGGTTATGGACAAAAACAAAGCAAACAAGTGCAAACAAATAAATAAACAAATAAAGAAAGAATAAGTTCTACCTAATCTATAATGCATAAAAATTTTATAGCCCAGAAGCCCCAAATCATTTCTCTTTCAAAATAAAGAATCTTCCAGATTTTCTCTCTTTCGGGATTTGAATGTATTGTCTGGAGATAATGAGGGACCCCTTCAGTAAAAGCCTTTTTTATTTTAACTCACAGCTAAAGTTACACATGTTCTAACCTTCAGCTCATGGATATCTATAAGACTTGATGCATGGGAATTATCTCACACCTTCTAACACAATCTATGAAGAAACCCATTTTAACCCCATTAATCTAATTTCTACAGTTGGAACCTGGCAATCCATGCTGCCTGTGATGACAAACACCAAGAAGCGGAGACAGGAATTGAATCTCTGGACCATACTATATTCAGAGGCAGGAACTCTGGTAAGCCAGCAAACTGCCACTCCCAAATCTGCCTTCTCAGACGATCTGCAGTTAGCATATTTTAACAGAGAATGTAAACAAAAGTACATGAAAATAATCTGCAATTTCAACATCTAACTGACTGATTGGTGCAAAGTCCCAAGTCCAGAAATAAATCTTCTTGACCTATTGCTATCTCTTCTAATAGCCATTTATTGCCTACCTCTACATCTTTATGATTATTGGTCAATGTGGTGGTTTCAATATGCTTGTCCCAGGGAATGTCACTATTAGGAGGTGTGGCCTTGTTGGAATAGATGTCGCCTTTTCGTAGGAAGTATGTCACTGTGGTGGTGGGCTTTGAGACCCTCCTCTTAACCCATTGGGAATCAGTCTTCTTTCTCCTAGGGCACTTCAGATGAAGATGTAGAACTCTCAGTTCCTCCTGCGTCATGCCTGCCTGGATGTTGCTATGCTCCCACCTTGATGATAATGGACCAACCACCATCTGAATCTGTAAGCAAGCCTCAGTTAAATGTTGTCCTTCTAAGAGTTGCCTTGGTCATAGTGTCTGTTCATGGTGCCCTAACTATGGCAGTCAGATAATCACTAATCAAGACACACTCTTTGTATCTCTTTCTTTACTTTCATAGTACAGAAAGAGACATCCACCCTACCAAGGAGCTCCTGTGTACATTTATTAGCCTCTAACAGACTCCTTAGGTGCCTGGATTCTAGGAGAATGGCAAATGTTTTTATTTTCTCATAGCAATTACAAAACTCCGGTTAATAGACACTGGGTTATCAGAGGGCTTAAATTACAAAATCTAAAAGTGTCCCTACCACTGCCTCCTGTTCTTTAATATAAATGCTTAATAACACTTTTAATAATAATAAACAATTTATTTCTGAGCCATGTGGTTTTATTGTAGAGGATGTAGTCACAGCGTGTGAGAATGGAAGCCATGAGATTTCTAGATTTCTGTTTTGGGCATTTTCTTTATTTGGTTACCTGATTTTGTTTTCAACAAAAATTTACTGAGCCTGCTATATGTGCTTAGCACTGTCCAGATGTTAAGTTCTGGTGGTGAAAACATAGGTAAGATTTTTTCCTGGAACTCACTTTTAAAGATGCCAGTAACAATAATAGAAAGAGAAGAAAAGAAAAGAAAAATGCCACTTTGAATAATTATAGCAACTATCTAGTGTTTAAAGTAGAATTGCATCTACAGTTGCCTTTAATGAGCATCTTAATGAAGGTGATTTAGTTTTCTGTAAGCTGAAACCTACAAATTTTAAATTACAACAGGTATAGAAGAAACAAAACAAAATAGCATTTCCAAAGCGGGGGTGGACAATGATTACATGGGAAACCATCCCATTTGGAAGGGTAAGTATTCAACATGAATGATTTAGTCAGTGTCTCTTAACCATTGAGCAGCTCCTGTAGCTTTCTATGGCTATAATTTTTCCTTTCAAGAGTAAAGATATTCATGTCCCTCCTTGTGCAATCAGACTGTTAAAACTATAGTCCCCAAGAACTTTGAATTTCCCCTGGAAGGGAAACGCTGGAATCCTGGTGCCAGCCAGAGAAAAGTTACATCCTAGCAAGAAATTCAAAACAGCTCTCATAATATGTCAGATCAGTTTGCAGGAAAAAAATGTAGCCGAAACAACAATGGGCTCATAGAAGAATAGACCACACTTTACTATAAAGAGAGAAGAGCATCAAATATGTGGAAAGGAGCTGAGAAATTACTCTTCAGAGTGAGTAATTAGGAGACAGAGACATTCACTACTCAGGTGTGAGGGTAAGAAAAGATCTTCGAAAGAAAGAGAGAGACTTCTCTTCAAATTCCAAGAGGAATTACTTTAGGGGCTAGGGACTAGGGTTCAAATCTCAAAAGCAATAGGGCTTCTGGCGTTGTAGGTTTTCAGGATGTGGCAGGAACTTCTTTAGCACAGACTTAACCCAGCCTCTGCCTCGACAAGGGACTCATGGATGTGGTTTGAATGTGTCTGTCAAGGTGTTACAAGAATCAGCCAGCTTGCAGACCCCTTCAAAGTCATATCTCATTACCTATTTATTTCAAACAAATTCAAATAAAATTCTCCTCTTAAACTTTCTAGTATATCTTAATAGCACCCCCATCTGAGACCAAGCTCCCAGCAAATGAGTTTGGAGAAATTTAAGACCCAAATTACAACTCCTCGTCTTATATTGACCTAAGAAATCTTTTGGAATGACATACAGACATTGGAATTTGTGTACCTGGAGTCATTGAACCCTGTGTACTCTCCACTTGCAAAAACCTATCATTTCCCACAATGCATCTAGGTCCCTGGTTTCCCTCCAGCCCAACCTGTCCTGCTTATTTCCTCTGCTTTTAAATTTTAATCTAAAGCACTTTAGACTTAAAAAAGAGTTGGTAGCTTCATTGGATCTTGAAAGTGTGAAATGAATTAAACATTAGAAAACAAATCTGAAGAGTTTAGAAAGTCCCTTATTTAAGATACCATTAAGTGTGCTCTTGCCACAGTATAGTATGGGAATACCCTTTAAACTTAGTTTAGAGTAGTGGTTCTTAATCTGTGAGATGCAATCCTTTGGGGTTGAACAAACTTTTTCCAGGGGTGGTGTTTCAAATATACTGCATACCAGACATTTACATTACAATTATCACAGTAGCAAAATTACAGCTGTGAAGTAGTAAGGAAAAGAATTTCATGGCTAGGGATCCCCATAACATAAGATATGAATGGGTCACAGCATTAGGGAGGTAGAGAACCACAGGTTTAGGGCATTATAATTGTTTGTTTTCTCTCTTGCTACGTCAGGATTTCTTTTTACTTTGTCTCTTACTTTCTAGCACAGTGGAGTGAGGATGTTTAAATCAACCTGTTCTGTCCTGGCCAGAAGCCCAGAAAGTCCTTGTTTCTACTGGCAGTCCTCTCTTGGCTAGAAGTTCTATCTTGGATGGAGGCCCAAAATGCCAGAAACTTTTTGGCATGGGACACTGGTTCATGTCTTAAATTTTTGACATGTTTAATTTCTCATCTTGTTCACAGCAATCTAATGACCACAGCTGCCTGAAAGTTATATGTAGGAAGACACTTCACTGGCCTTTAAAGAGTATGGGGATAACCCAGTCTTGTCACATGGATGGAGAGACTCATGGACACCGTACACTTTGGGTCAGCTGTGGTGAATAGCACACATCAACTATCACAGTGTAAGCACTTCAAAGAACAATTTATTTCCTTAGTGAAAAAGACTAATGTATAGATAAGTGTCCCTTAAAAAGCAAACATTTCTTTTGAAGAACCCCTTCAATAACTCAGGATCCTAATCTTTAAGGAAACTCTCTCTTGGGTCCTCTCAACAGTTTTTTCCATATTTTCTCCTTTTATAGTTTCTCTGTATATAATAAGACTCCTCTTAAAACTCACATTTCATGGTCCACGAAGTTCATCTTAGTGGATGTTTTAATGACCACGAGAATCTATCATTCTTACTCCTGAGTTAAGTCAGTAAGTTCACCTGCAACAAGTGTTCATGACATTCTGATTAATGGGTAAAACTGGCTACTATTAATAAAAATGGGGTTTACTGGTATGATTAAGACTTAAAAGAGTGAAATTGGTCGGCATGATTCAGGTGGAGCCAATGTATAGCTGTCCTTATAAAAAGGAATAGGAGAAAGACTTAAACAGCAGGGATATGACAGAATGTGAACATGACTGAAGATGTCATGTTGCTGATCTCAAACGTGAAGATGAAAGATAATGGCATACAACTGTAGTTCTGACGTGTAGGAAAGATGGACAAATGGAATACAAGTGGACTGTCCGCAATTGGATGAAAGTCACTTCAGACAACTGGCCTAATGGAAGACAGAAGAATAAATTTGCATTGTTTTCTGCCCCCTATTGGCAGTAATTTCTTCCATCAACAATTCTGAAACACAAAAGAGCTTGTTCTTGTGACTCAGAAGCTGACTTTAATCCTAATAAGCACAATGGTGAATAGTTAACCTCTATCCTCTAGGATGGGCTTTTTATTCTGAGTATAACATGACTGCCCTATCTCAGTGTCCATCCTTTCTTAGTAGGACCAAAACAAGCACTTCCATCCTGAGAGCAATTCAAGATCAATCGTTTCCTGGTAAGAAGATATGTAAGGTGAGTTTAAACTAGGATAGATACAGAGTGAGAGACAATGTAGCCATGAAGCAACAAGTCAAAGGGAAGCTCGTATTTGCTATTTCAGATATATGAATGATGAGATGCATGCATTCATAAATCTATGAGATGTATGTCCTTTACAGCTAAGCACAGGTTCACACCATGTTATATAACAATCCACCAATCTGACAGGGTTAAGATCCACCCAATTCCTGCTCTTGGCAATTTCCTTCTCCTTTCACCTCTACTCATAAGAACAGTAGGAAAAATCTTGTCCACATGAGCCATCTTGCCCTTGATTGCTGTTCTTTTTCTCATTAGAATTATCAGCTGGCTACCAGTTGTGGTAGTTTAGATGAAAATGGCTCCTGAAGGTTCATATATTTGAATGTTTAATTCCCAGTTAGGAAAGATTGAGTGTGCCCTGTTAGAGCATATATGTCACTAGGGGTGGCTTTGAGGTTTTAAACACATATTTAGGCCCAGTATCATTTTCTCTGCCTGCTCCTAGTGGATCAGTATATAATCCCTCAGCTACTACTCTATAGCAATGCCAGCCTACCTCGTGCCATGCTCCCTGCCTTGATAGCCAAGGACTAACTCTCTGAAACTGGAAGCAATCTCCCAATTAAGTGATTTTCTCATACAAATTTCCTTGTCATGATCTCTCTTAACAGAAATAGAACAGTATCTAAGATACCAGCAAAATCCTCATTCCCTTTTGAGTTTGTTCCCTTAATAAAAGTATTTTAAGATAAATTGAAGAGGAAATTTGATGATAATTTTACCATCGTCTAAGAGATACACAAAAGAGCAGAAAAACTGTAGAACTCCACAGCTACTAATAGGAAACAGATGAAGAAGAGAGAAAAATACCTTTTCAAGTTAAGGTGAATCTGAAAATGTTCGGCAATGCAGGTACGAAAGCAAGCACATGTTAGAAAGAGAACAAGACTGCAGAGAAAATGGGAGAAAATTTTAAGTCTCGGGGAATGCATGCTTTGGCCTTTGTCTAGTATCTGGTTGGGGGAGGGGCTAGAATAGAAAGTAAAAAAGAAAAAAGAAAGTTACTCTTGGCATTTCTGAGTTAGAACATAGGATAAGTGAATGAGTTAAATGGTACTGCCGAGAGAGGCTGTATAAACTACTTATGGGTATGGATGTGTTTTCTTGAAACCTCAAGTGTATTATGTCATTAGAGGGGTAATTATTTGCTAGCAAAAACCTTTCTGTCCTAATGCTGCACATTGTCTCAAGGGATTCCATTTTTGACATAGTCTTGGATTCCATTTTAAGAATAGAGGGTGATAGTGAGACTTGGTGAGCTTGTGAGTAGCACCATTCATCTGGCCCCACCCAGGTAATACTAACAAATTGCTGGCCCCTTGGAGTACAAAGAACTTTATCCTGCTAATTTATAAAGGTGAACTGAGACTGTTGAGAAATATAGGCAAATTAAAATTATATCAGGAACACCAAATAGACCAAACAACATATCAAATATGTCAGAGAAGAGTGTGTGAATTGGTCCTCTGGTCCTCATGAAGCGGTGGACTAATATCATGCTATCAAAGCCCTAGTGATCTATCATTTGATACGCATTATGCATCGAGGAAGACAGAAAGAGAACTCCCAATATCCCTGGAGGTTAATTTCAGATCTGTTCTCCTGCTTCTTTGCTAATATGGCTCACTCAGCTGACATTTGCTTGGCTATCCACCTGCTCACTTCTCTGAATCCAGCTTACAACTTCTTCTCTGAAACTAAGGAAATGTTCTTTCTCAATTGACTCTGAGGAGGTCTAACTTTCCCTGAGGCTAACTTATGTTCAGTCTCCTGTCAATACATACTGTATTTGCATTTCTTTGCTTCCAACTGTGAAGTCTTTTAAACTCGACCATGGCCTTTTTAACTTGTGTTTATTCCTAAACCACATACATACATAGATATATAGACATATTTACTATGTGCTGCATGGTGTGTGAATTGGGAGTAGATGTTAATAATTAATATCATGGTAAAAAGAAGCTTCTCTTGCCTAGGGCAGATCATTAAAGTGGCAAGGATTATTTGGTAAAAATCCTTCGATTTCTGTACATTGTGAAGTAATTATTATTCAATAAATTCTGACATTGTGGAAAGATGTTCATTTGTAATTTTGGCATAGCTCAGTAAGACCACCACCAACTTCCTAGCATCTTCTCTGGTGAATCACTTTTAGAGGAGATGAACTCATGAGCAGCTGATTGATAAGCCTAGCTGTATTGACTCTTAAAGCAGAAGACAATAATACCTAATGCTTTACTCTGTGAAGAAAATCAGAACACCATGTCTCCATCCAGGACCTGATGTAGGTTCAATTCTTTCAAGCAGAATAAAGTATTTTTCTCTCCTTTCTACCATGCAAACCTCTTGTATCTCCAATTTTAATATGGTGAAGTAAATATTAAGAGGGTAATTGTGATAGCTCCTATTTTTGAGTTAAAAAGCTATCTTAGTTGATGTTGCATTGCTTTGAAGAGATAGATATGAGAGCCAAGGCAACACTCATAAAGAAAGCAGGTAGAGGAAGAAAGCCTGGGTCTAGCATGGGTTTTGAAACCTCAAAGATCATCCCCAGTGACACACTTCCTCCAACATAGCCCCATCTACTTATCCTCAATTTGTAATATTCCCTGAAGACAAAGCATTCATTACATATGAACCTATGGAAGCCATTTTTTATTTAAACTACCACAAATGGAAAGGAACAAGAGATACAGTCTAATGTGGACCATGTCATAGGGGTACTTTCTTAATGGAATCCAAGATAATCCCTGCAAATCTGTTTTTTTATGTTCTTTCTTTGTATGCTTCTATAAAGTAGCTAAGATGTTGGACCACTGACCAGTTGCAGAGACTCACAGTTACAAAAAAGACTTTGTTGGCTGAGATGCCAGAATTATAAATATTGTGTTGTTCTTTTATGTAAAATCCTGGGTACAGAAGATAGAGCCTTATTCTTTGAGCCTATGTCTTCAAATGAGGCATATAAGTTCTTGGATCTCTGTGTGGACCCTACCTCAAAAGCCTATTATGGAGCTAAAGGGATATGCAATTGATACCACCTTCTTCAGGCCTGTGGTTTCACATGTGCCCACACTGTAGACAATAGTCAGATTCAGACATGTCTAACATGATATTCATATAGTTTTTTCTTGGATCTTTGTTCAGATACTATAACTAGGTGTGCTTCTGAAACTTCACAGTCTCTATCACTATCTATTAGCCATCTAGATTTAGGTGTAACCACAGTCTATTTTACCCCTCTGAGGTTTAAAAATGAAAACAGTTATTTTAGACTCATGTTGGAATGAAATGAGTTTATTTGAACAAAAATTATTTACTCTGAGATCAAAGTACTCTGTTTATGGGGTTGGAGTTAATATCAGGGGCTTTCTACAAGCTCTTTTTGATGCCATGTCTTTCATTACAAACAAATTTTCACTAAGCTCAACTCAACTCTGCTTTTCTGCGATGCCACCCAGGCCCAATGCTGATTTCTATGATGTGGTTAACCAGAAGAACATTGAACTTTTACATAATTGCATTGTGATTTCAATCCAAAGGCAGGCCAGAAGTAGCAGTTTATGCTGAATTACTGATCTATGGTTCAAAACTGGTTGCTTCGGTTAAAAGGCCATCATACTTTTCTAAAAGTTGTAAAATACCCAACACCAGAAAAAGAATGAGGTGGGACATTTGGATGGCAGCAGTAGATACTAAGGTAATGGCTCCTTCGGAATGCCTCCTCCCAGGTATAAATATCCCATATGATCCCAATTGTTCATGTTTTTGTTGTTATTTAATGAGCCTCTCATTGCTGGCAGTCCCAAGGTGCTTAACAATCAACATAACTCAAAGTCACCATGGGCCACTATCTTCAGGTTTGTTGTCATGTGCCAAGAAATGTAGACAGGGAAAAGGCAGAACAAATGTATATCTACTAAGGAAAAGTGAGAAAGATTCCCCAGAACAGCAGGGGTTCTAGGAGGGATGCCACTATACTGCTCTTCCCAGTGGCTTTCTATAAAACTTATGGAGGGGTATTTCATAGAGAGGGAAGCAATCTTGAGCAATTTATTCAAGCAGCAGCATGACTACATGTGTAGTCACCTTAATCTACTTCCTTACTCCATTTGGCTCATTAGTTTTGACTATTCCTTTTATATACTTTTTTTAGAGATTTGTTTTTATTATTTTAAATCATACATTTAGTTATTTGTGCAGGTGTCTGTAGCTCTCACAGGACAGTCATATCCCCAGAGCTGGAGTTACAAACACTTTTTGCTCTTTCTGGGATAGATTCAGGGAACCAAACTTGGTTTGTTCTCTGCAAGAACAGCAGATGTTTTTGACCACTCTGCTATCTCCCCAGCTTCCCCTTCTTGTTTTGAGGCACATTACTAGCTTATAATTCATCATAGTCATTGTTCTGAGTTCTTAAGTGAGGCTGATTCTTTGTCCTGACTCTTAACTGAAGGTTTATTTATTTTCTTTGAACATATAATGGATTTACCAAGTTACTTCTAACAAAGTGCATAGAGCAGAGTATTGCAACATCAACTTACACATTAGAGTTAAAATAATATGAAACGCCCTTGTGCTTTCTTTCTCACATAGATTCTTTGGGCTGGAGAAAGACAAGTGATACGTTGTGATTGGTATTTTTCAGAGCTCCACGTGAGAACAAAGTGATGAAGATCAATTGTCTTGCCAACTGTGGTATGAACTAGATTTGAAGTTCTATTTGAACATTGAGATAGCCACAGTCTTTACTAATAATTTTTAGACATTTCAAATGCTAAGTATAGCAATTATTTATCTGTCACGTGCTTCACTGCAATCCCAGAGCATGGGAAAGAAGTATGTGATAAAATAAATGTTTAGGAGATAAATTCTTATTTTTCCTGTTGCTGTGGCAAAATTCTTTGAATAGGGCAACTTAAAGAATAAAGGCTTCATTTGTGCTTTCTGCTTGAAGACACAGTGTATATTGGAAGGCAAGTCATGCAGGAGGAGCGATTAAGGTAAATATTTTGTACCCAAAGTTTGGAGGCAGAGAAAGATAAATAGCATTGTTTATCTTGCTTTCTTCTTCTTAGGTTGTCCAGACCCAAGATGTAGCTATCCATGTTTAGGGTGGGTCATCATACTTCAATTGAAGTAGCACAGAGAATCCCTTACAAACATGCTTAGGGGTTTAGCTGCACACTAATCCTAAATCCAATTAATCTGAAAGTCCAGAGGAACTATCACTGGGACAGAAATAATGTAATCTCCCCCACCAGTTGTGCTCAGGAATCAGAGGATCTGTCAAAAATTTAGTATTCATCCAACTCACTGAACAGTGACTCCACACAGAAAGAAATCTGGTCTAGAATGACTAGTTCAAGACCATTCTGAGCACCACAATGTCTCCAACAGATAAGACATTTCAAGAACTGCTTAACCCTCATCAAATTGAATTCATTTCCCTAAGCTGTTACAGCCAGGTTAGAAGAAAATGTAAAACAAAAACTGTAGATAAAGTTTTTCTGTGATTAAATATCTTATTTACTTAATAATGTGATGCTTAATTTTATGAAAATCCAAATGAGATCAGTTTTAACCTTCAATTTTGTAGTTTTCTATTGAGCTTCAATTTTTCATATGCCAAGTTTCAAATGGCTGTAATATTGTAAAATGTACAACATGATAAATAGATATAATCAGATTTTTAACTCCACTAAGCCAATTTTGCCCCACCATTTTCAGAACAATTCAGGCTTCCTCATTTATCTGGAATTGCTATCAACAAAATTTTAGATATCTACATTCTCCTAAGGTTTTTCTAGGTTTCCTTGTGTTTTGACTTGATCGGTTTGGTTTAAAATTGAGACAGGGTCTTATGTAGTACAGGCTAACCTCAAAATCCTTGTGTACCCAAGGATGACCTTGAGCTCCAGATCACTCAGCCTTTACCTCCCATGAGCTGGGGAGAAAGGCATGACCCTCAGCTCAGCGTCTTCCACTGTGCAGTGTTTTCTTGCTCCAGACAAGCTGGCCCCTGATATGATCCAAATTACTTCATTTCCATCATTGCAGTGTTACAAGTTTGTAATGCATTTTGTAATTGGTATGTCAGTGTGTTCTTCATTGCTCTCATTTTTGAAAATGTTCTTGGTTATTTTCTACTTTTTTTAATGGACTTTAATTTGGTTGAGAACTGACAGTGAAATCCAGGTCAGTCTGACTGCAAAACTGATACATTTAATCATTACAAAATATTAATTCTAACTCCCTATTCTGATTTCTCAGCAGTGAACAGAGAGAAAATAAATGGGGATAGCGCAGGTTGACTTAGGTGAATGCATATTCTAAAGTGTCCCTTAATGCCACTGTAAGAGAACTTCATTGTGAATATGCATTTCTGTGTGTGGTGTGTGTGTGTTTGTGTGCTTGTATGTGTATCTCGGTCTGTGATATGTTTATATGTGTATGTTTGCTTACCTATATGTGAATACAATCAAGCATTGATGGCATCAGTGTGGCATTCAGAAAATAAGAGTTGGTTCTCCCTTTCTACCTTGCCTAAGACAGGGTCTCTAGGCTAGCTGGACTCTGAACTTTTGGGTATTTTCCATGTCTACCTCCTATCTCCCCACAGAAATTCACAGTTACACAGGGATTATAAATATTAATGGTAGCTCATCTAGTTTTCTCTGCTCTAAAATCAGGCTGTTTGGTGTGTATAGAGGCACTTTTACCCACAGAACCATTTCCTCAGCACTACATGATTCTTTTAAAATTAATTATTTTATTTACTTACATTCTAGCTGTTGTTCCCTTTTCTGCCCTTCCCCCCATTTCCTCACCACATTCCTCCTTCCCCTTGCCTCAAAGGGGAATGTAGTCATTCTGGAAGCCCAGGTCCCAGGAGTGTAACTGGTGATGTTGTCTCAGTTCCCCAACTCATAAATTAAAATGCTTGCTCAGATGATTTACAGATGTGACTGATACATTCTATAACTCAATATATACTTAAATAGAAGAAAGGAGGCAAAGCTCTCACAATTAGCCTGGTCAAAGGTAGTTAATCTGTGTGCATGTGGAAATATTTACTAATATTAATGAGAAATGAGACCTGCATACATTGAATAACACACATTATGCATTTATGCAAAACCTACTAATTAGCATGAGCAAACAAGAAATACATGTCCAGGGAAAAGACTGCCATTTGTTTTCTCAGTAATATATAGTAATGGTCAAAATAAGATTTTGAAATTGCCCTGTATCTCTCTTCCAAGGTTAATGTTATAATTTGGCAAGCTTTTAAACAGCTTGATCTGTATAGCTGTGCTGGTAGGCAGCCAGGAAATCCAGTTCAGCTCAATAGTATCTAGTGATTTAAGACATGATGGTATTTGTTACACATTACACAGAACAATAATTTGAATGGAATAAAGAGAAGTGTAGGTGTCAATTCCTTTATGTAACTTTGTTCACATTCAGTTGTACAAATTGAAGGAAAAAGTAATATCTGGATCTTCCTTCTAGCCCACAACTCAATTTGGGGAAGAGCTGGTGCTTTTGACACAATCCCACACACATAGAAAGTTTAACTCCCAGAAATTTCATCAAAACCAGGCTCACAGGCTCACAGAAGGGAAAAAATCCAGTCAGAGAGAGCAAGACCAATTAACACCTAAGATGACCAGATGGTGAGAAGCAAGCCCAAGAACATATGCAACAGAAACCAATGCCACTTAGCACCATCAGAACCCAGTTCTCGCACCACAGCAAGCACTGAATACCCTAACACATCTGAAAAGCAAGACTCTGACCTAAAATCCTATCTAATGAAGATGACAGAGGACATTAAGGAGGACATAAATAACTCCCTTAAAGAAATACAGGAGAACACAGGTAAACAGGTAGAAGCCTTTAAAGAGGAAACATGTAACTCCCACAAAACACCACAAAACAAAAGAAACAAAAGAATATACCTTAGCATCTCATGATGCCCTGTCCAAAATTAATCATATAATCAGACACAAAGCAAGACTCATCAGATACAAAAAGATTGACATAATGCTGTGAATTCTATTAGATCATCACAGACTATGGCTGGAAATTCACAACAGAAGTCATCAATTTCTACTATAAAAGCCTATACTCAACAAAAATGGAAAATATAAATGAAATGGATGATTTTCTAGAAAGATACCAGATACCAAAGTTAAATCAGGACCAGATAAACTATCTAAACATTCCTATTACAACTAAGGAAATAGAAACACTCGTTTTAAAGAAAATCTTAACAAAAACAAACCTAGGGACAGATGATTTTAGTTCAGAATTCTATCAGACTTTCAAAGAAGAACTAATACCAATACTTATCAAAATATTCCAGAAAGTAGAAACAGAAGATCTACTACCTAATTCATTCTATGAATGAACAGTTACACTACTACCTAAGCCATACAAAGACCAAACCAAAAAGAGAGAGAGGGAGAGGGAGAGGAAGAGAGAGAGAGAGAGAGAGAGAGAGAGAGAGAGAGAGAACTTCAGACAAATATTGCTTATGAATATCAATGCAAAAATACTCAGTAAAGTTCTTGCAAACCAAATCAAAACAATAATAGTAGGTTTCATCCCAGGGATGCAGGGATGGTTCAATATACAGAAATCCATCAATGTAATTGACTACATAAACAAAGTTAAAGAAAAACACCCACATAATCATCTCATTAGATGCTGGAAAAGTCTTTGACAAAATACAACATCTCTTCATGTTAAAAGTCTTGGAAAGATCAGAAATTCAAGGCACATAACTAAACATAATAAAAGCAATACACAATAAGCCAGCAGCCAACATCAAATTAAATGGAGAGAAACTTGAATCAATCCCAATAAAATCAGGAACAAGACAAAGCTGTCCACTTTCTCCCTGTTTATTCTATATAGTGCTTGAAATCCTAGCCAGAGCAATTAGACAACAAAAGGAGATCAAGAGGATACAAATCAGAAAGAACAAAAGAAGGCATCATCACAATTTGCAGATGATATGATAATATACATAAGCAAACCCAAAAATCCTACCACAGAACTCCTAAACCTGATAAACAACTTCAGCAAAGTAGCTGGATATGAAATTAACAAAAACAAATCAGTAGACATTCTCTCCACAAAGGATAAATGGACTGAGAAAGAAATTAAGGAAACAACACCCTTCGCAACAGTCATAAATAACATAAAATATCTTGATATAACTCTAACCAATCAAGTGAAAGATCTATGTGACAAGAACTGTCAAGTCTCTGAAGAAAAAATATCTCAGAAGATGGAAAGATATCTCATGCCCATGGATCAGTAGAATTATCAGTAAAAATGGACATCTTGCCAAAAGCAATCTACAGATTTAATCCAATCCCCATCAAAATTCCAACTCAGTTCTTCACAGAGATAGAGCAATTCTCAACATCATCTGGAATAACAAAAAAAGAACAAATAAAACAAAACAAACAAACAAAAATTTTTTTCCCTTATCAATTCTCAAGGGAATTCAATTCTTAAGAATAAAAGAACTTCTGGGGGAATCACCATCCCTGACTTCAAGCTGTACTATAGAACAATAGTGAGTGGGAAAGAAAGACCCTCATGTTATTGGCTCTCAGAAGATGGAAAGATCTTCCATGCTCATGGATTTGCAGGAGTGACATAGTAAAAATGACCATTTTGCCAAAAGTAATCTGTAGACTCAATGCAATCCCCATCAAAATTCCAACTCATTTCTTCATAGAATTAGAAAGAGCAATTTGCAAATTCATTTGAAATAAAAAAAAACCCAGGATAGCAAAAACTATCCCCAACAATAAAAATCTTCTGGGAGAATCATGATCCCTGACCTCAAGCAATATTACAGAGCATCAGTAATAAAAGCTGCATGACATTGGTACCGAGACAGGCAGTAGATAAATGGAATAGAATTGAAGACCTAGAAATGAACCTATACACCTATGGACACTTGATTTTTGATAAAGGAGCTAAAACCAATTAGTGGAAAAAAGATAGCATTTTCAACAAATGGTGCTGGCTCAACTGGAGGTCAGTATGTAGAAGAATGCAGATTGATCCATTCTTATCACCCTGTACAAAGTTTAAGTCCAAGAGGATCAAGGACCTCCACACAAAACCAGATACACTCAAGCTAATAGAAGACAAAGTGCGGGAAGAACCTTGAACACATGGACACAGTGGAAAATTTTCTAAACAAAACACCAATGGCTTGTGTTCTAAAATCAACAATAAACGAATGGGACCTCATAAAGTTGCAAAGCTTCTCTAAGGCAAAGGACACTGGCAATAGGACAAAACAGCAACTAACAAATTGGGAAAAGAATCCTATATCCAATAGAGGGCTAATATAAAATATATACTGAGAACTCAAGAAGTTACACTCCAGAGTATCAAATAACCCTATTAAAAATGGGCTATAGAGGGCTGGAGAGATGGCTCAGCCGTTAAAGGCTAGGCTCACAACCAAAAAAAATGGGCTATAGAGCTAAACAAAGAATTCTCAACTGAGGACTATCAAATGGCTGTGGAGCACCTAAAGAAGTGTTCAACATCCTTAGTCATCAGGGAAATGCAAATCAAAACAACCCTGAGATTCCACCGCATACAAGTCAGAATGGATAAGATCAAAATCTCAGGCAACAGCAGATGATGGTCACTATGTGGAGAAAGAAGAACACTCCTCCATTCTTGGTGGAATTTGCAAGGTTGTTTCAACCACTTTAGATATCAATCTAGTGGTTTCTCAGAAAATTCGAAAGAACTCTACCTAAAGACCCAGCCATACCACTCCTGGGCATATACCCAAAAGATGCTTTAACATATAAAAGGGCACATGCTCCGCTATGTTCATAGCAACCTTCTTCATAATAGCCAGAAGTTGGAATCCACCCAGATGTCCCTCAAGGAAGAAAGGATACAGAAAATGTAGTATATTTATACAATAGAATACTACTCAGCTATAATAAATGACATTTTCATGGAATTTTAAGCAAATGGATGGAACTAGAAAATACCATCCTGAGTGAAGTACAAAAAGATCCAAAAGTACATGCATGATATGTACTCACTGATAAGTGAATATTAGCCCAAAAGCTCAAAACACCCAAGGTACAATTCACAGACTATATGAAGTTTAACAAGAAGGATGGCCAATTTATGGATGCTTCAAACCCACTTTGAAGGAGGAACAAAATAATCATGGGAAGGAGAGGCACAGAGAGTCTTGTGTGGGAGATGGTAAGGGGAGGAAAGAATGAGGACAGGACCCTGTATGGGAAGAGACAGGAGGGATGTCCAGAGGGCCAGGAAAATGAACCGAAATATGCAGCAGTTGGGGGAGGGGATGCTGAACTTAGAGAACCACTTGAATGTCCAGACATCAGGGATGTGAGAAGCTTCCAGGACCCAATGTGGATGACATTACCTAAAATACTCAACAGGAGGGATATAGAACCTGAAGAGACCACCTCTACTTGATAGACATGGCTCCCAGTCTAAAAATTTTTAATTCAGAATCGTTCCTGTCTAAAGAAAGTGCATGGAAAAAAATGGAGCAGATACTGAAGGAAAGGCTACCCAAAGACCTCCCCATTGTGTGATCCATTCTATCTGCAGACAACAAACCCTGACACTATTGCTGATGCTAAGATGTGCTTGCAGGCAGGAGCCTGGTTCGGCTGTCCTCAGAGACTAAGACAGCCAACCACTGGACTGAGCCCAGGGACCCCAATGGAAGAGTTAAGGGAAAGACTCTGAAGGAGCTGAAGGAGATTGAAACCCCATTGGAAGAAAAATATTATCAATTAACTCAGAGTCCTTCAGAGCTCCCAGGGACTAAACCATCAAGGAAAGAATATACATGGCCTGGTAATCCATGGTTCCCACTATATATGTAGCAGAGGACACCTCATCTGGGATCAGTGGGAGGGGAGGAGCTTGATCCTGTGGAAGTGTTATGTCCCAGAGAAGGAGGATTCTAGATGGGTGAGATAGCAATGGGTAGGTGAGTGGGGGAGCAACCTCTTAGAGGCTAAGGAGAGGGGCTTGTGGTGGGTAGTTCACAGAGGAGATACCAGGAAGGAGATACAAATAAAATAATTAATAAATGAAAAGAGTTATATCTGTCTTTATTGGTAACTTGACATCTTTGATCATTCTGTGATTTGATAATTATTTTTTGGAAAAGATGAAGAATTTGTACAATTTCAATAATAAAATCCATGCCTATAGTTATCAGAATTTTTTCTTAATTCCTGTAGGGTTTCCTGTGGAATAAGGAAAGCATTTACAGTGTGTGATTTGACTGGAGGAAGACTTTCTTTGTTAGCTTTCTGATGCTGAGATAAAACATCACAATCAAGAACAACTTAGACATGAAAAGTTCAATTTAGCTTAAACTTCCAGAGGTATAGAACTCTTCAGGTTGGAAAAGTCATGACAGAAAGATTGCTTATAACATTTCCTTCTACACAAGTGAAGCAAATGGTGAGTGATCAAGGCAGCAGCGATCAAGGTAGAAAATAAATAAATCTATTTATACTCTCAATCCCATTACCATACTTCCTTCACAAGGCTCTATCTCTTAAAGGTTCTGTAACATTCCCAAACAGCACCAACAACTGAGGACCAAATGATCAAGTACAAGACCTATGGAAGACATTTCTCATTCAAATCACAATGACTAAGACCAAGATAGAGATATTTCAGCAAAGAGCTCACAGCTTTAATCAAAGTCAAGCTTTTAAGTGGTTTGGTTTGGCTTTAGTTGAAAAAGTCTATGCCAAACCTCTTTAAGATTAAAGCCCTGCTGGACATTGTCTTAGGGGCTGTACTGGAAAATACCATAATCAAAAGGAACCTGGGTAGGAAAGGGTTCATTTTGCTTTTCAGCATGTAGTCCATAATTCAGGGAAGTCAGGTCACACACTTAAGGCAGAGACTGACACTGAGGCCATGAACTTCATACTGGCTTGCTCTTTGATGTTAATTCAGTCATCTTTGTTATATGCCTTACATTCACTTCTCACACTATGCCAGTCCTACCACATCAGTCACTAATTCAACACACACTTGCCTACAGACATAACTGCTGGGGATATTTTCCCTTCCAAAATGACTCTAGTTTGTGTCAATCTGATATAAAGCTAGCTAGCACAGATATTCACTTGTTAAAAAATGCAGCAGAAAAACATGGTCATATTCATTTGGGAATCATAAAAGCACCTCTCAAGCCAAAAATTGTGCAATCCTGTTCCTATCAGTGGCACAAAGTGAATTGCCTGGGGACTCATTCTATTACTTGTGTGTCAATGCCATACTTCAGACAGGAATGTCTGTACAAAAAAATATCTGCAGCAAAAAGGTCAGAGCAAACACATGAATTACCAACATATTATGCCTGTGATGACAAAATTATTTATATTATAAATGATAACCTCCATTTATTATAGTTTTTCTTGTCCATAAATAAAAAGAGAATTCATTGAACTCTCCCTTATAAGAAAGAGCTATCAGCCTCAAAGGAGGTGGGAAAGAGTGATGTATTAATCCTATGGCTTAAGAAGAGTAATCCATTGCTTAGCTAAAGAAAAATCACTTCGTCATATAGGACTTATCAAGGGCCTAAGAGAAAGGAAATGTAAAAATATAAATAAATTTCCCACTTTAAAAGTTATATTTAACTATTTGAGAATATTACATATGAAAACACTATTATTTATCCCTGTTTCACTCTTCTCTGTTACATCTCGATGCCTCCCATTGTCTCCCTCTTCAGTTCTTTCTCAAATTTATGCCGTTCTCTAATCATCATCATTATTATATATATGTAGATATGTTATATATACATACATACATATGCACAGATATAAACTATTAGGTTCAATTAATATTGTCCATATGTACATGGGTTCAAGGCTGCCTGTGTAGAGTTGAGCAAGCTATCAGAGGCTTATCTCTGAGGGAGACTGATTATGCCTTTCTCAGAAGCCATCAACTGCTTAGATGTCTTTACCTAGTGTTGGGACATCAAAAATGTTTCCCCTGTCTGTGTTGGCATGGTGTGATTTTGTGCAGCTATATTTCTGAAAGTTCATGAGGGCAACATCCCTCTTGGGTCCAGAAGATATTTTCTTATCACAGTCCTACAGAATTCTTGGCTCCTAAGATCTTTCTGACCCTCTTTAATGTTCATGAGCCTTCACTGTAGAAGTTAGGTTATAGATGATTTGTTTAGAGCTACACATTTCGCTATTTATTCTCCACATTTTGGCCAGTTCTGATCTCTGTAATAAACTACATCTGCTGCAAAAAGCTTCTCTAGTGAGGATGAGGAGCTTCACTTTTCTATGTGTATGAATATTTAGAGAGAGTTAAACATAATATTCATTTAGCAAAGTGGTAGATTTTCCCTGGAATCCATTGCTTATCCAATGTCTTGGGCTCTTGGCTGACTGGGTTTATATTACAGGCATGAGTACTCTCCTCCTGATGAGGGTCCTAAATATGATCTGACAGCTATTGGTTATACCCAAAGATGTAAGTGCGACTAAAGCACTGTTAGAGATTAATAAGCAAGCCAGTAATCATTGCGGTTCTTAGGCTCTAGAGCTGAGTAGGGCTGTTGATAGCTTTTCTCCCTTGAATATTTGCATTGAACATTTGAATAGAGTACAATGAGAGCTAGCCCTAAGGAGAAAGTTTTCAGGTCAGTACAAACTTTATTTCTTCAAGTGTTGTGATCTAAGTATGCAGTGTATTCAGCATAGGATCCTATGCTCGAATATAACCAAAAAATAATTTGGTTATGTTCATAATAGTTATGCCATTGCTGTACTAGGAAGCACATATGAGAGATTATATGTAGAACATTAATGGCCTATCTTGGATTGTGAAAATAAGGCACTGACTTGTCCTATGTTTTCTAGGCACTGAGAAAAAATGAAGTAAGAGAAATACATTATGACAGAGTTACAACTGGATAAAGACACAAAGAGTGAGATAAGAGTTTGATGAGTGTAAACAAAAAATAGTATATTGAAAGAGCAAAAGACATAGCATAAGAAACAGAAAACATTTTTAAAATTTAATATCTACATTGAACTACCTGAGGATCCAGCTATACCTCTCTTGGGCATATACCCAAAAGATGCCCCAACATATAACAAAGACACATGCTCCACTATGTTCATAGCAGCCTTATTTATAATAGACAGAAGCTGGAAAGAACCCAGATGCCCTTCAACAGAGGAATTGATACAGAAAATGTGGTACATCTACACAATGGAATATTACTCAGCTATCAAAAACAATGACTTTATGAAATTCGTAGGCAAATGGTTGGAACTGGAAATTATCATCCTCAGTGAGGTAACCCAATCACAGAAAAACACACATGGTATGCACTCATTGATAAGTGGCTATTAGCCCAAATGCTTGAATTACCCTAGATGTACAGAACAAATGAAACTCAAGACGGATGATCAAAATGTGAATGCTTCACTCCTTCTTTAAAAGGGGAATAAGAATACTCTTGGCAGGAATAGAGAGGCAAAGATTAAAACAGACACAGAAGGAACACCCATTCAGAGCCTGCCCCACATGTGGCCCATACATATACAGCCACCCAATTAGACAAGATGGATGAAGCAAAGCAGTGCAGGCCGACAGGAGCCGGATGTAGATCGCTCCTGAGAGACACAGCCAGAATACAGCAAATACAGAGGTGAATGCCAGCAGCAAACCACTGAACTGAGAATAGGAACCCCGTTGAAGGAATCAGAGAAGGAACTGGAAGAGCTTGAAGGGGCTGGAGACCCCATATGTACAACAATGCCAAGCAACCAGAGCTTCCAGGGACTAAGCCACTACCTAAAGACTATACATGGACTGACCCTGGACTCTGACCTCATAGGTAGCAGTGAATATCCTAGTAAGAGCACCAGTGGAAGGGGAAGCCCTGGGTCCTGCTAAGACTGAACCCCCCAGTGAACTAGATTGTTGGGGGGAGGGCGGTAATGGGGGGAGGATGGGGAGGGGAACACCAATAGGTAAGGGGAGGGGGAGGGGGATGTTTGCCCGGAAACCGGAAAAGGGAATAACACTCAAAATGTATATAAGAAATACTCAAGTTAATAAAAAAAAATTCAAAAAAAAACCAATGAGAAAAAAAAACATTTAATACACTTTTGAAAGAACAATTTTCTTTTCAAAAAAGATTGTTTTCAATATCTGTAAATTGTACCCAAAATAAAACAGGGAAAATAAAAAATTAATATCTATAATATTTATTTATACTTTAAGTTATACTTTTAAGTATCATAATACAATTTAGATTTTAAATAATATTATAATAGAATGAACAGGTATCTTTGAACAGAACAGAAGTGGGAAATTCAAGTTATAAACCACTCTTCCAAGAACAAATTTTTTCTGAGTGTTCAATGTGAATAATTATATCTATGACTAGTCATGACTAGTTCCAATTGTGTTGTTGACCAATGAAATGAATAAAGGAAAGCCCCATATTCATAATCCCTGTCCCAATGGAATGATATTCTGAATCTTTTGGATGCAAAATGTTTCTTGATACTTCAATATATAACAAGCTGTATCTTTCACAAGAGCAAAGATATTGTGGTGACATTGAGAAAGCTTATTTTTGAAGGAAGGAATTCTAGAGGAAACAGAAGAAGTTTGGACCATATACAAAGCTGTAAGGCAGAAAATATGCTCAAAGGTCTTTTACACAAATGTTCTTAAATTCTCTCCTTTTTGCTAAAACTCAGACCCAGGTAAATATCAGATCTGACCATTGATATTGATCATGCAACGAAGTAAGGAGAGTTTCTTAGCTTCAATCTACAATCTAAAGAAGGTTTGCTCAAACTCAAGAACAAATTGCCAAAAGTGTAGGTTGAATTTGTTGAGAATAAAGGTTCTGGAGACAAACAGCTGAGGCCAGAATTCTGTCCCATTAAACTCAGTCTGAGCATCACAAACTAGAACATGAAGATAATACTCATGGCTACCTTCTGGGATTATTATAAAGACTAAATAAGTAAATCCATGCCAGGGACCAGAACATACAACTACCATACCACTCGTTCCTACCATCAGTGTTATAAATGAACAACAAATAATATAAAGGATGGAGGTGAGTGAATGCCTAAGAGAAGATAGAACACAAAAGTCTTATGAATTTCACTCTTCCATATCAATTCACAAATGAGTACTCCTCTGCTCAATGACAAGTTTTATATAAAGGTTTAACTCAGTCCTCTTCTAGTTCAAGTGTATTATGATACATAATTTACAGAAGACAGTCACTAATAACCATGAAATGAATGAAAGCATGGATGTATTCATGAATAAAAGCAGCTAAACTCTGGTATAATAATAATTATACCAGATACTGTACTAGCATCAACACTAATAAAAAGCTGAGGAAATATGAAAAGCAACTACTATATATTTTATTTATTACTTGCTCAAGAAAAATTCCTGTCAGGGTAGTTTGGAGGAGTAGATGAATCGAGCCCACTCTGTGATATCATGGAAGGAATACCTTCCCAAAGTCATCAGCCTAGATCCAAAACTATTGAGTCAACTGTTTAATTCTTCAACATTGATTATCAGCCCATCTTTATAAGCCAAATGTTCATTATTAATAGAGTATAGAAATTGTTACAATAGTCATTTTTTCCTTGCAATCCTTCCTATGGCATGTGTCATACATGTAGATAAATGCATACTTATAGCTGTGTGAGGTTGCTGGTGCATGTGGAAGCAGACGGTTGATGTCAGGAGACATTCTTCAGACCTCTTCCACCTTATTCATTGAGGTAGGTATTCTTATTCAGTCTCAAATACCACAAGTATGGCTCCACTACAGAGAGCTTCCTCTGAGGATTCCCTGTCTCATCTCTGCTTTCAAAGACTGGGGTTTCAAAGGCTGTAGTACTTATATGAGCTCTGGTCCTTACCCCTGTCCTCTGTGTCCTTTAATAACCAGGACATTTTCCAAATGTCCAAAATATTTAGTAGTAATATTTTCCATGTTTGTAACAAAATGTATGTCACAGAGTAAACACTCTGTTCAGAAAATTGTTGGTCTATTCCCCAAAATGCCATTAGCATGCAAAATTTACAAACCACAAAAGAAATGCACTATGAAATAGGATATGTACAAACACTACTTAATCAATGAATTACTGGTTTTGAAAATTGTTTTTTTTTACTTGACTATTTTGAAACAATTTATGATAGCTTGACTGGCCTAGAACTAACTATATAGACCAGACTGGCCTTGAACTCACAAAGATCTGCCTGCTTTGGACTCTCAAGTACTAGAATTAAAGGCATGTACCACCAAAGCTGGTTAACTATTAGATTTTATGTGTAAAGATGCTTTTCATGCATTTTTTTGTCTGCCTACATATATGCAGTGCCCACTGGAGGTCAGAAGAAAAGGTCTGATACCGTGGAACTGGAGTTACAGATATTGGTGAGCCACTGTGAGGGTTATGGAAACTGAACCTTGGTCCTTTGAAAAAGCAGCCAATACTCTTAAATAGGCATCTCTCCAGCTCCTTTTCCCCCCAATATTTTGGTGTCTCATATTTATATCTTTATGGAAATCATTTATTGACTGGAGTTATAAGGTGACATATTAACTGATGGGGGAAATACACTGTCTTGGGACTGTTTCAACATCTGGCCTTAGAATGCATGCAGAAACAAAACAAATGGGTCATAATTAAAGACTGCCTCACAAAGGTTTCACTGCATCTTTGCTTGCAGATGTATTGGAGATTTTTCCATAGTCAACATTAAAGGTAGTAGTTAAATATTTGCCAAACGTAAGCCACATGTAAGCCACACATATGCCAGAAAGAACATGTTAAGAGTCCTCCTAGTCAATGTAACTACTCTTATCTTATGTCTACCTCTAAAGAGCTATTGGGCATAGTCAACTGCAGACAATAGAGAAGTGTACTTACATACAGTAAATACACAGGGCATATTCTTCCAATGGTTCTGATTATCACAGTCATAAGTGACTTGTTAGCACAAGTGACAAGGAATGATGAAGAAGAGGACAGGCAAGAGAAACCCTTCCACAGGAAGGTAAAATTTAAATGAAGTCATGACAAATGGGTGGGATTTCAAAAGAAGTCATAGAAAAGAGACAAAAAAGATAAAGAGAAAAAGAGGAGCCACCTCTCACCGAGAACACATCAAAGAGAGCCTGGATCAAAAGGTACAAAGATCTTTAAAGAGATTAAAAGGGCTATCAAGAAGAAGTGAATGATTCAAATTATTTTGAACAATTGTAAAGAGGATTTTGGAAGACAGCTGCTTGAGTTTCCAGGGCTCTCAAAAAGGTTGAAGTAATGCATCTGAAATTTTCTGTTTTTTGGGGGCCAGAAATCCAAAATCAGGGTATTTAAATAGCTATGCTTCCTTTGAAGCCTCCTGACAATCCTTTGCATCTTCCTAACTTCTAATTGTTTGCAGGGAGTGTTTAGTAACTCTTGGTTTCTAGCTGCACAAAACTCATTCCCTTACTAGTGACTATCTTTGAAGAAAGGACAATAGTACCATAAGATTAGAGGTCAATATTCTCGAATATCATTTCGTCATGAATTTACTAATCTCCTTAATAAAATTTTATTCCAGAGTTAGGGATATGGCTCCGTGAAGTGCACATCTTGTAAACATAAGGACTGAAATTCAATCTTCAAAAAACATATAAAAATACCTCTCATAGCAGCACATTCTTTTAATCCCATCATGGGGGAGGTAAAGACAGGGGTTCTTGAGTATCTAATCTGGACATCTTAATAAGATTCAGGTCAAGTTTCAATGAAAATCAGTGGGCAGTACCAAAGGAATGATATCTAAGCATATACTCTCGCCTTTCCTTGTATATACACTTATGTGTATGTGCACCCACAGTCTTAGTCTTATTTCTGTCATTGTGTTAAAATATGTTGAAAACAAAAGCTTAGGGGAGAAAGGCTAATGTTGTCTAACTCCAGGGTAAAGTACACAATTGCCAGGAACTAAGATTAGAGAAACGTGGAAGCATCTAATTATATTACATCGACACTCAAGAGAGCAATGAATTGATGCACACTTGTACACCAGCTTGTCTTGTCTACTCTTATACAGTTAAATCTGCCCAGAGGATGGTGCCACACACAATGGGCAAGTCTTCCTACCTAAATTATAACAATCACAATAATCCTTCCTATACATATACATAGACAAACTGACCTAGAAAATATCTTCTTGCAAAATTTCTTCCTGAGTGATCCTAGATGGTGTCAAATTGAAAATTATAGGTAACCGTCACATCCTACACACACACATACACACACACACATACACACACACACATACACACACACACATACACACACACACATATACACACACACATACACACACACACATACACACACACATACACACACACACATACACACACACATATACACACACACGCCTAAAGACATATGAACATGTAAATACACACACATTAAAATCCTATTTCTGAGTCAGATGGCATTATAATGATATTAAGAAATTAATCACTGTATCAACTTTATCCATTTGTTTATCATCTCTCTGTCTGTCTGTCTCTCTCTGTGTGTGTGTGTGTGTGTGTGTGTGTGTGTGTGAATTAGCAAAGAACGGGTACAGGTCTCAGAAAACAACTTGCAAGAGCTTTCTTTCCACCATGTGGATCTCAGAAGTCAAATCCCTGAAAGTAGCCAGGGCTCTACATCACATACCTTTCTTTATTCACTGAAACATTTCACCCATCTTCAGTCACATTTAAAGGATGTGTATAGGACATTTTCAGTGTTAAAAACTATTGGGGTTGGGGTTTAGCTCAGTGGTAGAGCACTTGCCTAGCAAGCGCAAGGCCCTGGGTTCAGTCCCCAGCTCCGAAAAAAAAAGAAAAACTATTAAAGCAGAAATCTTTCCAAAGGGAGGATCATGAAGTACAAATCTATAATGTTATATGGTAAATCTCTGCAGGCAACTGGGCTATTTGGACTATGTACTTGGTTTGACCAATACTCATCCAGGTGACCTGTTTGTACAACTGACAAAGGTCTTTGAGGATGAAATAAGATGAAGTTTCAAATTACTTTAAAAACACAGGTCTTAGGGGCTGGAGAAATGGCTCAGTGGTTAAGAATATTGGCTGTTCTTCCAGAGGTCCTGAATTCAATTCCCAGCAACCACATGGTGGCTCACAGTCATCTGTAATGGGATCCAATGCTCTCTTCTGGTATGCTTAAAATCAGAATATTCATATGCATTAAATAAATAAATAAATAAATAAATAAATAAATCTTTTTTTAAAAAATCAAGCAAACAATCAACCAAAACAAACAAACAAACAATCATCCTCAACAACATCATCTCTGAACTCTAGAGTTGCTTTTGGCCAGTCATCTTACCGTGTATATCTATAACCGGTCCAGCAGAAATGAGTTGAAATTCCCATGGCGTTATGTGAAAGACTCTCTGAATGTGGCTGTAACTGAATCTGGCAGCGAAGGAAGGCAGGAGGCATCACCCACCTTCCTTCTTTCCTGTCAGCTGGAGGAAGTGTTCGCCTGTAGCCTCCCTCCTACTCAGTAGCACCCTCTTCACTTTCTTCCCACCAGGACATGAAGCAAATCTGTTCACTGTCTGGGTGCAACCACAATACAGAGTGGGTGCTGCCTTTAGGCAGAGTAAAGACTGTCTAATTATCTCAAGAGCGTTTCAAAAAAACCTGGTCTTTTCTGCCTGCCTTGATTACTCACTGTTCCTTAGTCAGCTGGGGCTTGTAACAAGAGTATATTACTATTTGTGCCATCTAAAATGATTCTAGATGCACAGTTTATGATAAAACTCTGAAGCTGCTTTGTTATTTTTGTTTCCTTTAGGTATAGTCTCTAACTTATGAGCTTACTAGTGCCTGGGTTTCCTGAATACTGGGATTACAGGCATGAGCCACTATTGTGGCTTCAAAGATAATTTTTCCACTATGTTGTTGATTCTGTAAAACACAAATCACCAAAAATCTGTCTCAAGAGTCCTCACAATCTAGAACCTGATATGAAGAAAGAATTCTAGCACTTAGCTAGCTAATGATGGAGACATAAATTTAAGTTCACCATGGCACACTAAATATTAAATAGAAAATGACTATAAACCCAATGACTGACTAACCCTTCATCCTCAATCCTTATGACTGGCACAACTAGGCATTAACATCAACTGGAGATTGAAAGTGGTTGAGTTAACTTTAACTTTCATCTTCGCGCAGACTAGAATCCACCTGGGAAAGGTCTCTCAATTGAGAGACTTCTGAGTTAAACTCACCTGTGGCCATGTTTACTGGGAATTGTCTGAATAGTTCAATAAAATTGGAGGGGCCTAGCCTACTCTGGGTGGCATCACACCCTTAGCAGATTGTCCAAGACTGGATAAGAGAGCTAGCTAAGTACAATCTTTTGAGTAAGCTAGCTAGTAAGATCTTCATAGTTCCTGCTGAATTTCTTGACTGTGAAAAGAGTTTCATGGCTAGAGATAATGACACATGAAGTAGCAAGTGGTACGGCCTTTAGATTCGTGCCTTGACTTTCCTCGGTGATGAAAATGAGAGTTGAATGTAGAAGCTAAGTAAATGTTTCCTCCCCTACGTTACTTTTGGTCAGAGTGTTTGATCATAGCAAAGGAATGAAACTACAGCAGAACTTTAACCCAAACATGAAGAAAAAAGGAAACATTCAAGTCATAAGATAGTATAATTCATTGTCCCCCATATTTCCCTGTGTGGAAATAAATAAGAAACAGTCTAGGATAACACTGATAATAGTAATCTGTGGATAAGACTGGAATTATGTTGAGAGTAGATGTCTTAGACTTCACATTACAGTGACAAAATCACCAAGGGAAACATCTTGAGGGAAGAACCATTTATTTCTATTCTTGCTTTCAGAGTTTCGTCCCAGAACCTCTATGTTCTCTGTGCCTGTGATGGACCAGGACATCATAGTGGAGCAAAGTTCTTGAACTCAAAATGACAAGGAAGCAAAAAGAATGTCTGTACCAGGAGGCTTTCTCATCCCTCCCTCTTTCATCCATCCAGCCCCCTGCATATTTGGTGGCCCACTCATATTCAGGACTATCCATCTCTCCTTAGTTAATCACCCCTATAAACATTCTCAAAGGTATACTGAGAAGTGTATGTCACCTAGGTGCTTCTGCCTCCATTCAAGCTGACAACTAACTTTACTAATGCATTTTTTCTCAACTTCATATCTAAACAGACTACCTTTTTAAAGCACATAACGTCCAACAAAAATAATGAAGCATTTCAAATTCTGTCTAACCTCAGTAATCTTCACTCAACTTAAGTAAAACTAATTTCTTTCCCCAAAACATAACCTTTCAACAGCCCTTCAATGCTCAAGTCCAGTGTTTCCCCGACATTCCAAAAAGTGCTGCCAATGCTTCTGTGGTAGCTGCACAGAACTAGGTCTCTGGCAGAACATTAAAGCCTTAAGTATTTGGGTTTCCAAGGCCACAACAACAAAAACCTGCCACTATAACCTTCTCAAAGATCAGAGTGCTGAACTCTCTGAAAAGGAAGCCTGGGTTACCCACTTTTTCTTAATGTGTTCTGGAATGATTTGCATAGTAACATATCTATCAAGACAAGGTAGCTTTCAGAAGCCCATCTGAAGCCATAGCATCTGCTCAGGTGTAGTGCACTAGGGTGTGAGGAGAAGTGATCCCAGTAGTCAGCCTACATTAAATTCTGCCTCACCTTGTCAGAATCTTTTTCACATTCATCACATAAGCTCTCCCCCCACCCCCACCTTCCAGGGACCATATGTTGTGCTACTTCCCAGCCCTCACACTGCATTTTTCATTAGCCTTTTAAAAGATCTATAATAACAGGATAAGGAAGACTTAGCCTCCCATCCATATTAAAATGCTTCAAGCAGAGCTGAATTGAACCTTGGGGAATTGTTCTAAAGAAGAATCCCAATGCAATTTCACTCACAACCACTTAGCTCTTCTCTGCCCCCAAATTGCCTATTGGAAACAAATTCACCAGTCACCACAAATATTAGCAACAGATAACACACAGCATATGGAAGGAAGCCAGAATACTTCACAAATCTGAGTCAGGCGACTCCAGTGATTAGTGAGACATAATATATTTTCATCCTAGAGATGAGCTGGAATGAGCTACCCAAACAGGGAAACTAGAAAGCAGTTCGATATGGTGCCAAGATGGCCAGACAGGGATGGGGGAAGGGGTGAGGGAGAGATTCCAAAAATTACTGCTTCAGAGAATGCCATGACTGGCAAAACTCTAGCATCATTGAAAAGAAAAGCCTTAGGGTTGGCCCCTTTTTAAGTTTTAAAACAAGTGTGGATCCTAGGGAATCTCTCTTTGTGTCTGCAGATAAATGGTGCGACTATCTATCATTTAGGAATTGGGAGATATCGTGACACAAAACTTACAAACTTAGAAGAAGAAAGATTGAGCCAAAGCTAAGGGTTTCTCTCACTATATTGGATTATAATCAGTTTAATGTTTAAATTCAGATGACCCCATTATCAGAGACAGGAAGAATGAAAATGACTCTAGATATCACAACAAATATAACCCAATCTTTATGTGTGATTAATAAAAGGGGACAGGATTAGGTGTGGAAGGAGATGGGTGAGATGGACAGAGGGTCAGGAAATTGAACAAAAATATGCAGAAATGAGGGAAGGGGAACTGGGGGTAGCCACCAGAAAGTTCCAGATACCAGAAAAGTCAGAGGCTCCCAGGGTCCAACGAGGATAACATTAGAAATATAGGGTCAATGAGTGGAGCAGAGACTGAAGGAAAGACCAGCCAGAGGCTGCCCCACCTAGGGATCCATCCCATATACAGTCACCAAACCTAAGCAGTTGCTGATGCCAAGAAGTGTTTGCTGACAGGAGCCTTACAGGTACAGATGTGAATGCTTGCAGCCAACCATCAGACTGAGCATGAGAAGCCCAATGGAGGAGTTAGCGGAAGGACTGAAGGAACTGAAGGGGTTGCAATCCCATAGGAAGAACAAAGATATCAACCAACCAGACCCCTCAGAGCTCCCAGAGACTAAACTACCAACCAAAGATAAACATGGAGGGACCCATGACTCCAGCTGCATATGTAGCAGAGGATGGCCTTGTCTGGCATCAGTGGGAGGGCAAGCCCTGGGTCCTGTGAAGGCTAGATGCCTCAGGGTAGGGAAATGATAGGGTGGTTGGGCAGGAGTGGATGGGTAGGTGGGGAAGCACCCTCGTGGAGGCAGAGGGAGGACAGGTTTAATAGGGGGTTATCAGAGGGGAAAACAGAAAGGGGGATAACAGGAGTTAGAATAGTCAAATATGCAAACTTAAGCAAATAATAATGTTTATCCTTTGCTATTCTATAAAATGGACGTGGTTTGCTATAGATTTGTGGACTTAACCTATTTCTGAATAAGAAATTGTTATAGCAACAAGTTGAACAGTAGTATAAAATATATTGCCCAAACCATTGTAGAGATGCAGGCGGACCCTGCCTGCATCATTTACCTGTGACTCTTTGATACGTGTCACCCGGATATCCAGCTGTCAGCACTCCTCATCTATGCCTCACTGGCTCCTACAAGAGGCTTGGGCCAGTTCTACAGCAGAATCAAACAATACTTTTCTGGTTCTGATGAACATAGCCTCCCAGTTCTGTCCAATGCCAAGACGCAGGTCTTTGTTGAACTGAGTGAACACAAACTTTAATGTTTTGATAAGAATTTTTTCCCATTCTCATTACTTTTCTCGCTGCTGTCACTTAACCACCAAGCTATTTAAGGAAGGAAAGCTTTATTTTGAATCATAGTATCTGGGCACAGTCCGTGATGACAAGAAGTCACTGTGAAAAGAACTTGAGGCAGCTCTCCACATTGGAGCTACAGTCAGTTCACACAGAGAGGCACACACTGGTGCTCACTTTACTTTCTCGTTTGTTTGTTTGTTTGTTTGTTTGTTTGTTTGTTTGTTTAGAATCCAGTCCATGAAATGGTGCTGTCCACATTCAAGATGGGTCTTCTCATCTCAACTAGCTTAATCTTAAAAAAGTTCCTCATAAATAGAGAGGCAAAGATTAAAACAGACATAGAAGGAACACCCATTCAGAGCCTGCCCCACATGTGGCCCATACATATACAGCCATCCAATTAGACAAGATGGATGAAGAAAAGAAGTGCAGGCCGACAGGAGCCGGATGTAGATCTCTCCTGAGAGACACAGCCAGAATACAGCAAATACAGAGGCGAATGCCAGCAGCAAACCACTGAACTGAGAATAGGACCCCCGTTGAAGGAATCAGAGAAAGAACTGGAAGAGCTTGAAGGGGCTCGAGACCCCATATGTACAACAATGCCAAGCAACCAGAGCTTCCAGGGACTAAGCCACTACCTAAAGACTATACATGAACTGACCCTGGACTCTGACCTCATAGGTAGCAGTGAATATCCTAGTAAGAGCACCTTACTAGGGAAGGGGAAGCCCTGGGTTCTGCTAAGACTAAACCCCCAGTGAACTAGATTGTTGTGGGGAGGACGGCAATGGGGGGAGGATGGGGAGGGGAACACCAATAAGGAAGGGGAGGGGGAGGGGGATGTTTGCCCGGAAACCGGCAAAGGGAATAACACTCGAAATGTATATAAGAAATACTCAAGTTAATAAAAAAAAAAAAGGAAAAAAAAAGTCCCTCATAGACATGATCAGAGGTGTGTCTCCCATATAAGTCTAGATGTTTGTAAAACAATAGTAACTAACCATCATAAACATCATACTGTCTTAATCTTTGCTTATATTGGTGTGTATTGAATTTATATTCCCAGTAAAAATCTTAAACTCAAATATTTCAATACAGCCTCCGAGAATGCTCAGAATTGTGAAAACAGCTGAATGGAGAGAAGCACTTGTCTTACTGTTGGTAATTTCAGAAGGCAGGGCAGAACATTGCAGGCTGTCACACCAACCTGACTGACACCCTATGAGTGCTGGAACCCCAGATCTTCCTAATATCTCCAGTATATGAAAGACATGATTATAAGCCTCTTACATGATGATAAAAGCCAGAGAATGAAAACACAGTCTTGAGTCAGACAGTATAAGACACTGCATCACAGAATGACAGTGGGCTACAGGATGGGACAGAAGTAGACTCATATTTCTAATAAACCAAAAACAGACGAAAGTGAAAATTAGATGTAGCACTTCAGCCTAATACCTGGTTTGGGAGTCACTAAAATATAAAGTGGGTAAGTCCCAGAGAATTTCATATGCCACAGTGAAGACCCTAATGACAGAGTGAAACTTAGAATCTTAATGTGGAAGGACATTCAAAATTAGCTACGTTTGAGATGCTTGAACACCCAGACTCATTTGCAAGGAGATTGACCCCTAAGCTTTTTCTAGAGCCTGGCATCCTTTCACTCCCTGCAGGGTTCCTGGGAAAAGACTTTGTTAAGACAGTAAAACTCAGTCAGTATCCTGTAAGCATCAGAAATGCACTTTTAGCAGTTATGCAGGTGCTAGCAAATTCAGTGTTTGCTGATGGCCTAAAATCTAGTCTGACATAGCAGAAGCTGACACAAAGTTAGAGCAAAACAGTTCTCTGAAGTCTAGCACAAATTTTATTTATGAGGACTGCACTCTCCTAACTTTCTTACCTCAAAAGGATCCATCTTAAAAGATCATGATATTGAGAGTTACATTTTAATGGGTATATTTAGAAGACTCATAAATATACAGCCAGACCATAGCAGATAGCTGATAAAACACTAGAAATCAAAACACACATGGTATGCACTCATTGATAAGTGGATATTAGCCCAAGTGCTCGAATTACCCAAGATGAACAGTCCACATGAAACTCAAGAAAGATGACTAAAATGCAGATGCTTCACTCCTCCTTTAAAAGGGGAATAAGAATACCCGTAGGAGGGGATAGGGAGGCAAAGTTTAGAACAGAGACTGAAGGAACGGCCATTCAGAGCCTGCCCCACATGTGGCCCATACAAATACAGCCACCAAACTAGATAAGATGGATGAAGCTAAGAAGTGCAGGCTGAAAGGAACCGGATGTAGATCTCTCCTGAGAGACACAGCCAGATATGGCAAATACCAGCAGCAAACCACTGAACTGAGAATGGGACACCCGTTGTAGGAATCAGAAAAAGGACTGAAAGAGCTGAAGGGGCTTGAGACCCCATATGAACAACAATGCCAACCAACCAGAGCTTCCAGGGACTAAGCCACTACCCAAAGATTATCCATGTACTGACCCTGGGCTCCAAATTCATAGGTAGCAATGAATAGCCTAGTAGGGGCACCAGTGGAAGGGGAAGCCCTTGGCCCTGCCAAGGCTGGACCCTCAGTGAACGGGATTGTTGGTAGGAGGGTGGTAATGGGGGGAGGATGGGAGGGCAACGCCCACATAGAAGGGGGGGGAGAAGTTAGGGGGATGTTGTCCTGGAAACCTGGAAAGGGAATAACATTTGAAATGTAAATAAGAAATACCCAATTTAATAAAGATGGGGGAAAAAAAGAAAGCAAAGGCCTTCTCTACATAAGCCAATACTTATAGCCATGTTTCAGCTTCTTTTGCCTGGGTAATTCTTCATCACTCACCAGAAAACTGTAGCATCAACTTACTACAGTTGAATCCTCAAGATTCATTCCTAGCAATGTTCTTGAGGATGTTCGATAGATATATAGTCCAATGGTCCAAATATAATGAAAGGGAGCTTCTCAACATGGGACAAAGTTCGCTGACTCATATTTTATTCTTTGTATATTTGTTTGCTTTATTTTTTATTTTAAAGATCTCTATATTTTATTTTATTTTTATGTGTTCTTCTCTCATGCAATACAATCCTGGGCACAATGTCCTGGGAACTACTGAAAAATGATTTAAGCATGTATTTGTGATGACTCCTTGGAGCTTAGAAAGAGGAGGATCTGTGCAGTATATGTGACAAGGATGAAAGTACTTCCCTCACAAATATCAGAGAAAGTGACTAAATACTTCAAAGATTGGAGCTAGTCGGCAGCACATTCATTATTACATGCAAAATAATAAATAGTGAAGAGGAAACTTATCCTTAAAAACACTAGTAAATTAATTAGATTAATTATGGAGAGATATGTCAGCAATATTTGAAGAGTAAGAAAAATGCCAGCAGTTATTGGAGGAAGGAGAATCATAGTTCTTTGTGAGTGTGACCACTGGGGAGTTCCTGTGCTTGGTGTACGGTCACAGTCCTGTGTGTGAATGGGTGTTCTTAACTAAATTTTAGTGGGTTGTTGAGCAAAGACAGAGGCCAAGAGAAAAGAGGAAGAAGAGATAAACTGGAAAAGGACGTGTGTGTGTGTGTGTGTGTGTGTGTGTGTGTGTGTGTGTGTGTGTGTGTGTGTGTGTGTGATGGGGAAACAGGAAGAAGTAAACAGGAGGTGATTTGACCATATTTATTGTGTATATGCAAGAAATTGAGTAAAAATAAAATTTAAAAATAAAGAAAACTAAAACGTAAGTATGATCTGGTTTATGTCAAGATGTTAGGACCAGTGCAGTAAACGTTAAGTCCTATCCACTCTCTGCCTCATGAGACACTTCTCCTTTGCTTCAGCATTTCCCAAGTGCTCATCATCTTTCTAGATTGTTCTCACACATCTTTCTCTCAGTCCTAACTGCAGTAGCTACTTTCTGCTGCTGTAGTAAAATACATGGTCAATAACAACTTAAGGAAGAAAGTTTATTCTGATTTACCATTCCTGAGGGCCAGAGTCCATAATGTCAATAGCAGTATGAAAGTGGGAGAGAAAAGCTGGATAATCACATTTGTTACCACAAAAGAATCAAGGTGAGCAAACTAAAGTAATGAGAAACTAAAACTCCAAGGCTGCCCTTGGTGATGCATTTCCTCTAGCAGATGCCTTAATCTAAACATTCTGTAACCACCCAAAAGAGTAACACCTTCGGGGGACCAAGGATTCAAACACATGGGATACATTTCTCATTCAAACCACAGCCCTAGCATCATCACAAATGACAGCTGCTAGTCCATGGACCCTTTACCAGGTTTCTATCCCTTCCGTGCATAGCCAGTTCTTAGTAATCTAGTGCACTTGCCCTAGCCCATTTCCAGTTCCAGAGTTAGATCCCTGACCCCCACCCACCCAAACCTTTCTGGGCAGTAGTTGTACAGTCCCAGAAACATATTCACTCAGCCACGATGGACCTTGACATAACTGCTTTTCCCTACGTAGTTCCCAACTCTTAGGGCTCTGGTTCTAGAGAATGGCAAAATCCTTGTGAGCATGATCTACTGTATCTCTCTGTGTACATGCACTGGAGACCATAGTTCACTACCTCAGGTAAGTTCTTCATGGAAGAAGAGTGATTTGGCAGAATATGAAAAAAATACAATTCTTATTCATTAAGGGAATTTTCAGGGCTGAGGAGATGGCTCACTTAATATAGTGCCATGGAAGCATAGGGATGCTGTTCTGGATGCCCAGCACCCACTCAGACAGTACGTTACAATGTGCTTGTGAGCTTTTCATTGAGGAAGTTGTAATGAGGAAGAGCATTGGTTATATATGGCTAGCCAATATAGCGAGAACAAGAGCATTCATGTTCTTTAAGACATTCTGTCACGAAACAGGAGGTCCACAGTGATTGAAGAAGCTGCAATCAATCCCTGCCCTCCGAGTGCATGTGCATACATGCATGAACATGCACAGCCATATATCCCAAATTATTTTGAAGGGTTTATTATTTTAGTGTGAGTTTTTTGTTTTGTTTTATTGTGTGTGCATGAATAATTTTAGTGCTTCCATGTCTATGTCGTGTACTGTCAGAGGCTAGAATAGATCCCCTGGCAATAGAGATAAAGACAATTGTTAGGTACCACATTGACGCCGGAAACCTGCAAGAGCTCTAATTTGCTCTTAACTGCTGAGCAATCTCTTCAGCTCCACAAGAGAAATTTTTGAAAAGCACATTCACAGCCAGGAGTAGTAGTTTATGCTTATAATGCCAAATCTTGGGAGGTTAAAGCAAGAGGAGTGTCATGCCTTCAGGACAGTTTGTGTGATTTCCCCGTCAGCTTGAAACACAATGGGAGAAGCTATTGTTTGTTTAGAAACAAACAAACAAAATCAAGAAGCAGAAAAACCAACCCGCCTCCACACGGGGGAGAAAGAAGAAACTACAAAGTGTTTTTTGCATCCAGGACAAAGAGATGGAATGCACCTGTCCTCTTTACTTCCTAAGGAACCCAGTCTACTTGCTACTTAGATTCTAATCACTTCTTTCTCTGTGGCAATGAAGCCAGCCTCCCTTAAGAAACAAGGAAACTGGAAATTGTTTAAAAGTTTCCTTATTATAAAAACCTGATCCAGTCAGAAATGGGGAATAGGCTATGTCTCAGTGTGTTGAACTTACAGTTGTGGAGAAATACAGCTGTCAGGCTAGGTAGGAGTAAGCTACCCATCAGATCTGAAGGGGTTTTGTATTATGAGACACTGTGAAAAGAGAGATCAAAAGAGAAAGAGGATTTTAAGGGAGTATTCTGTGAAATAAATATGCCTCTGCTGGGCTACTCATTTAATAAGTAATGGTTGTTCTTTTTGTCTGTACTGAGGATTGGACCGGTCCATAGTAATCAGTTTTAGTACTTTTGAAACAGTACAATAGTAGAGCTATGGCAAGGGGCTGGGCTCTACATGGGTTACAGGAACATATCTAGACCTGGAAGCTAGTGCTCTCAAGAGGTTACACACCTTCTTGATGTGCACAGGTGGGCCCCTGCACTCAGGGCAAAGTGTGCCTGCGACATAACAGGTAACACAAACAGAATTCCTGGAGAGAAGGATAGAGAATCGTTTATTGGCTAATTCATGGGGAGACAAGAGGGGAAATCAAAGTGAAGAGGAAATAACAATTTATTACTTATGAAGTGGCTAATGTGATTAGCTTTTGGGTAGTGTGTGCGCAGAGGCAAGCAGCTGGAGACGGCCTTTTGATCTCTGGCTGTCTGTCTGAGAGATCACACATAGGGTGGGGGCAGCTCTCAGATCTCCAGCTCTGGGCACAGAGCCTAGCTCTTTGAAGTGATTCCCTTTCCACATTTCCTGCTAATAGACAGTGAAGAAGGAGGCCATGTCCCTGGAGGAAAAGAGGGGCCTTGAAGTTTCCTCAGTCATGGGAAGTTAACAAAGATGACCACGGGGCAAAGTTGTAGGTGGTACAATCTGCATTTCAAATCTCTCCGATGCTTCTTGGCTCCATCCTCACTTGGGTCGGTAGCAGGCTATGGCTAGCATCTTTCTGATTGCAGAGAGTTCTCTAATCAACCTAGATTCGACTCTATGCCATGACTCCCTGCTCTTCTGTCAAAACTGTCGTGAATGCGTGCGTTCCAAAGGGATTCAATGTGAACTGAATTTGTACTGTGTTCCAAACCCGGTAGCAATACCTTACCCTGTGGAGAACAGCTATGTGGCAGACCTTACTTTAAGGTTTTATCTCTATTCACCTGTTCTCAGACTTACAATTACTCTGACAAATCAATTAAAGGACACGAGTGACTGTTGTGGTAACTATGCTGCTGGTGTAAAGGTTAGAAAACAAGAATTACATAATAATTCTTTGTAAACATAGTGGTTATTTCCCCCAGATCTTGGGTGCCTTCCTGAGCTTCTATATATTCCCCCGTTCATGCGCCTGCCATAAGCAAAAAAGAGAAGAAATAAGGAAAATAAAAATATATTAGCTCCAACCTGTTAAAAACCAAACATTAGAGGGTGTGCACAAGCATCCCCAAAAATAATTTGCATCTTCCACTGAATCTGTTACAAGGCTGTTTACTGATGGGAACTTTTACCGTTGTGGAGATGCTGAGACTTGTAAATCCTGGGCCTAATTAAAACTTATGCTAGGCTATGTTTAGCTGGTCTCTGCTCACCTGTTTCTGACCTAACATCCTGTGACGAACAGATAAAATCTTTTAGAATATATTATCTTAATAACATCCTAGTTTCTACCAACCAAAGGACAAAGAGTGTCATCAGATAGCATCTGAGACCCATAGCACAGATTTCTCTCCTAGACTATAGTCCTCCTACCTTAAATTTCCACCAACGTATTTGAATGTGCTGTAAAAACATCCTCAAAACATTACCATAAGGAAACATGGAATTTTAGGAAGCACAAATCTGTGTTCCTGGGCCAGAGTCATTGATATTTGGCTTTAGAATGAACTACCCCTTATCCATGTTGAGGAGAGATGTGTGCTGTCTGCATTGACAAGGATATGGAAAAATCCTTTGTAAATGCTGTACAACGCCATATATTCCAGACACAACGAGTTAGGTGTACATATGAATTCATAGTGGCTGCGGTAGCATGCTTAAAGCCTGCACAGGTTCAAGCCGGCTGAGATATCATCAGCGGGAGGTAGAAGGACACAGGGTCTCACCAAGAAGTCATTTGCAAATCATACCTTCTGATAATGAAGTGTCACTGGGAATATCATCCACACATCAAGGGATGCCCCATGCCCAGGAGTAGTTGGGCAACCCAAAGACAACTCCATGTTTTGCTTTGATTGTGTTGGAACTTTTTGTTTCATTCTGTCTCATGGTTTGTTTGTTTTTTGTTTTCATTTCTGTTTTTATTTTCATTGCGTCTATGGTTGTTAGAAAAAGAGAAGAAAGAGAGAGCACACAGAAAGTTAAGTTGGGAGAGAGGTGGGAAGAGCTGGAGGGAGCTGGAGAAGGGGAGAACCCTGTTGTCCAAAAAAGTTTTAAATGCTAAAGGAGAAAAAAAATCTGTAAATAGTTTATAATACAAAGTTCTCCCCTTAGGTTAAATCCTTTTCTTTTTTCTTTAGAATGAAAAGATACTTTGTGGCTGCCATTGCTCTGTCATAGTATTGCAGAAAATTGTACATTGGATGACAAGGACAGACATAATTCTAGTCTTAAGGAACTTAAAATTTAGTGACTGTTTCTTGGGAATCACTTGATATAGCACCTACACGCGCGCGCACGCGCACATACACACACACACACACTAGTTAGTTAGTTAGTTAGTTAGTTAGTTAGTTTTCAAGACAAGATTTCTTTGTGTGACTATCTTTTCCAAGATAAGATTTCTTTGTGTAACTGTCCTAGAACTCACTAGTCTAGCCTCAAACTTACAGAGACCCACCTGCCTCTACCTTCTAAGTCCTAGGATAACAGGTGTGTACCACCACCACCTGGAGAACCTCCCTCTTTTCACATGGCACTTTTTCTTTTCATCTTGTTAAGAAAAGTCTATATTAAGCAGTGAGACTGGCTTTCATCATTTAATTCTAAATTATTGTGCATCTTCGTTCTTTCTATCCAATGTTGGACTTTCATATGGGGGTTTACTTGATATTTCATCTACTTGCTCTTAACTGCAAATTTTACTCTTTAAATTATGTTTTTGACTATTTGCATATATGTGTGTCCATGTGAGAACATTGTGCATATACGTGTAGGTACCTAGAGATTCCAGAAGAGAGTCCTCTAGAGCTGGAGTTACAAGTGGTTGAGAGCTACCTGACCTGGGTGCTAGGGACCAAAATTGGGTCTGACATAGCAGTGGTTGCTGTTAATCTCAAAGCCATCGTTTTCATCTCCTCTATTGTGAAAGTTACCATCTAAGTTTACTGATACACAGGTACTAGTTCTGTAAATGTGCCGTATGCTTCACTTTTGGTATGGTCCATCAACTGAGACTTTTTTTTTAAAGAAGAGAATTAATTGAATTAATTTGATGTGGATCATGAGGTCAGCTATTAATTTAACAAAAATATGAAGTCAGGGGGTCTGAGAACGATTTTCGTTATACTAGGATATCATGGTGTCAGTTTTTCCAACATTAAGTTGATTTACTCTTCCTTTCAGGGTGGTGTCTTGGCCAATCAGCACAGAAAGTCATTTTTTTTATATGACCACACCATAAACAGTAGGAATCAACAAATAGTACTGGTAGAGCACTTATTTTGTATCAGGGCAAATCCAGAACCTTTATAACTACTGACCGACTTCACCCTCATTACAACCTAGAAGGAGGTGGGGGTTCAAAAGCATTCAGTTGCTTTGCTTCTCTTCATGGAAACCTGCAATGCTATTTTTAATCTCTACTTTAGGCATGAAGACACAAACATGAAAAATAAGTAGTAAAACATTGGGAAGAAAGAAGACGGTGTTGAACAGCCAGGCTGTCTGAGAGCAGGTTCATACTTGGCGAATGAACACACCCTTGATTTGCCTTCTCCTCATTTTGCTGTAAATATCCCAGGACTTGTTTTCTTATCAGTATCTTTGGAGTTCTCATTTCAGTTTCATTTTTCCACACGAATGTTTCCATCTTCCTTCTGACTTCTGAAAATGGTAGATATATGTGCATCGTATGATGAGCTTGCTTCCCACTGCTACTGTGGATAGCTTCCCTTCCAATATTGTCTGTTTTCTAATGGCTGGTGAAATTTTGGATGAGTAAGCAGGATGGTTTGGCTCTCATTCAACTTTCTAGAAAAAAAGTCTGCCTTACCATTTTAAACATAGCAGACAAGCCAAGAGAGACTCTACATGCTCAACTCAATCAGCTTAGCAGAGTGAAGGTATACTGCTTTGTCAGGACTATACACTGCAGAGAGGATGCTTGTGGGGACTTCTAGGCTGGGGCTTTATATCTCCCTACAACAGATTTTGTCTTCAAACCTTCCATTTAAAAATTAAACAACGGTTTTGATTTGGTTCAATTTTGTTTTTCAAAAACATCTTTGTAGTCCCAGAACATTCTACCACAAAGACAGCCTAAATTATAGACAAGTAGAAAAACAAAATAAACAATTTGCTGTCTTAGTATTCATATATCCTCTTTGTTTTTAAAGGCATCAGGTCTTGTTATGAAATGATGCACAAAAATTACTAAAGAAAATTTGTAATACATTGTATTTTATTGTTTTTCAAAACATTCAGCTTTATGAGATGTTACTGTGTATTATATATGAATCCCAAAATATGACATATCTTGAGTAAGAATGAATAAAATTGACAGGGTAAATTATTGTTTCTAGCTTATAATTATCTCAACATGTCAGCTTTGTCTTAGCTCAACTTAAAGGGTACTGGGCACCTGGGCGAATGCTGAAGTTGGTTATTCTTTTAGAGGCTCCAAGCAGAGCTACAGAGCAGGTGAATGCTTTCAAAATCGTTGTTGACATCTCAGCTGGAAAACGTTCTGTGCTTTCAAAGGGTCAAGCTATACTCTGGGCATTACCTTGAAGGACCAGAGCTTCACTATCACCACCGGAGAGGACCCAGCTATTTTCTTGAAGCAAAGAGATCAAAAGTCTGGCTGACACTCACTGGCAAATTCATAAATTTCTAGATGCTTTATGAGAGGCAAGAACACTAGAGAGATGCTGTGTTGCAGGTATGTGATCCACACTGCATCAGGAACAAGGATGGCAGAGGAAACTGGATGCGGTTTACATTCTGACCAAGAATTTTTTTTTTTTTTATTAACTTGAGTATTTCTTATATACATTTCGAGTGTTATTCCCTTTGCCGGTTTCCGGGCAAACATCCCCCTCCCCCCTCCCCTTCCTTATGGGTGTTCCCCTCCCAATCAAGAATTTTTAACCAGAAATGTCTAGAAGGGAACTGGGATGACTCATTTTAATTGTTGTCTTGCCTAGAGTTGGAATCACCCTACAAGTGCTTTAACCAAGGAAAAGATTCACCCTGAATGTCGACGCAACATAGCTTTACATCCTGGACTAAACAAAGAAGGGGAAAGGGGGAAGCCAGCTGAGCACCAAGATTTTCTATCTGTCTCTGCCTACTGATCTGGGATGCAATGTTTCCTCTATCATCTCTTTCTTGTCATAATGGAGTCTGTCTCCCAAACAATAAACCACAATAAACTTTTACTTTCTTTGTGCATCTCTTATCAGGCAGTTTATCATAACAATGAGAAAAGTAACTAAGAACAGAACAAAAATTCTGTAAAAGAGAGTCTGTCGAGGATGGGTTGTTGTGGAAATGGCTACACAGAAAAAGATAGATGCATAACAGAATGTGTACATGAATTTTCTCATGGGGACATAGAGCAAAAAAGGTCAACTTAAAGATCTTATCTTGCCCTTCTTCACTCTGAGGGGATCTGGAGGCCAAATGGCCAGAATGGAAAAAGTAGGAACTCTTGCTTTCCTGGCTTTGCTCATCATAAAGCCTAGGTGGAAGAAAGGAGAATTCATCATTACAGCAAATTAAAACTTGGATTACAGCATGAGAGGAGGGATTTTCATTGATCTATGGAAATTCTCTTACAACTTTAAGTCAACAGAGACCTCCTAATGCCAGCATAAGCCAAGGTCTCATGGGAACCTCTAAAGTTTTACTCAAAGGGAATGAAGCAGATAAAATTTTAAATGATAAAAGACTTCTCTCTCTCTCTCTCTCTCTCTCTCTCTCTCTCTCTCTCTCTCTGTGTGTGTGTGTGTGTGTGTGTGTGTGTGTGTGTTCCTGAATTTCATGAATGACCTGAGTTCATTATGTCAGCTGCACAAATTTCTCTATATCAAAAATACGTTGAGTGTGTGTGCAAGGAATTCTCTGTGAATATCCAGAAAAATATAATTCTTTAACTAAAATATTAAAAATATTTTCTGAGGGGTTGGGGATTTAACTCAGTGGTAGAGTGCTTGCCTAGCAAGCGCAAGGCCCAGGGTTCGGTTCCCAGCTCTGAAAAAAAAAAATTTAAAAAAAATTTCTGAATCAAAGGACGTACTGATTTTGAAAGTTTGTCTCCCCTGTGCATTGCTAAATTATCTTTAAAATTCCTAATGCCACCTCATGTGTCTATCAGAGACATAGGGAGACTCATAATTTTCCAGGTGAACATAAATATAGCCTAAGATTCTGTTCTTGTGCCTTAAAATTTTAGAATATCTGTTATAGCTTCATTTCATTAAATTATCATTAAGGCAAAAAGTTTGGTTGGGTGTGGAACCACACACTTCTAGTTCTGGCACTTGGGAGCCAGAAGCAGGTAGATCTTTACAAGTTTGAGTCCAGCCTGGCCTACATAGTAAACTCTTGATAATCTAGGGATACACAGAGAGACTGTCTAAAAACAAACCACAAAAGATAGTGTTGTTATCAGACACTTCACTTTTTCTCATAAAGGGTATTTTAGGGCAGTATGGGGTAATGCTTGCTTGGTTGTGCCCCCGCCAGCGGAGACTCAGTTATTTGTAGGGTTCGAGGGGGACCCATACCTGTGGGAGAACGGACGAGAAAGAGGAGCGAGACCAAGCAGTGTCCTTGTCAAGGTCTGTTTATTGAGAGGAGTGTACAGCATTTAAAGCTCTGAAACAGGAACTGGAGCTTAGGGCTGGGGGAGGTGGGGGGGAGTACTGGGAATTGCCCAAGGACATAAGGAGAATCATTAAACTCCAAGGTGTTCTTTGAAAAGGTCAAGCCCTTCTCAGGAATCTGCTCAGGGCAGGGCTCTAGCTTTGCCCAGTCCAGCAGTCCGTCCCAGACATGGTTGTTTGTGTTTTTTGCTGTTGTTGTTGGTTTTTTTTTGTTTTTTTTTTGTTTGGATCAGCATGGTCTAGGGTGGCCTGGTACCCATTTAAGAACTCGACCTGACTTAGAATTAATAGCAATTCTCCTGCATTAGTGTCCTGAGTGCTGCCATTGCAGGTATACATTTTATCTCTTGCTTTTTAAATTTTTCTTTCCAGTGATGTAGTTGTTAGGGACTGAGAATAGAACTTAAAACTTGGCAGTCCACCAGCACTGAGAAAGATAGATCTTTGGTTCTCCTGTGTGTGTGTGTGTGTGTGTGTGTGTGTGTATTTCAAATTTGGAGGAAACAGTTCCTTGCTAAGTTGCCCAGGCTAGACTTAAAATCATTCAGTATTCCAGACATGATTTAAAATGATTATCTTACTGCCTCAGCCTCCTGCATATCTATGATTGTGAATACTTACAACAAATATGATTTTAAGTTTCTCTTTCTATATATATATGTGTGTGTGTGTGTGTGTGTGTGTGTGTGTGTGTGTGTGTGTGTGTGTGTGTTTGCATGTGGAAGTTGGAGGTTGACATCAGGCATCCTTCTCAGTTTTTCTCCAAATATTTCTTTGGACATGAAGTCCATGGAGTAGGTATGTATTTACCCCCACATGCATGCATAAGATCAAGAATTACAGGTGTGTGAGTTGCTATGTAGTTGGGAGCTAACCCTGGGTTCTGTACAAGATATCATGTGCTCTCAATCACTGAACTATCTCTCCAGCCTGAGTCTTCCAGTATTCCTTGAAGACTTAAGTAGCTTGATATTGACTCAACATGTGGTGCATAGTATCTGCCACAATTTTTCCCCATCTCTTAAGACTCTCACTCTGAATCCCCACTTAGAAGAGAAAAAAAAAAGGATATAGCATGTGGGATGCAGGTTACAACATGGAGTTTAGGAAACTCACAGTAGGCAGATAGCTTTGTACATCCTAACTGAAAGCAAGAACTCTTGAGTCTGTCTAAATGGATGACTGGAGAGCTGAAAGTTAAGCTTTCAGCCACATTTCTTTTGTAGCCTGTTTTCCAGATGACTAAATGTGGGAGTTTGTAAGAAGAACAAAATGTAGTCCCTTTTCTCTGGAAATTCCTGTTTTATTTCATTCTCAAAGAACACTTCATTTCTCCATCTTGTATTTTTGTTGAGGTCATCTCAGATTTAACTAGAATTTGATCTCCTTGATGGAGAATCTCCTGGAAAATTGCTCAACTATTCTGGGAAGTCAAGGTTAAGATGCTCCAACCAACTTAGTTTAGTTTCTATTAAAGTGCATGCTTGTGCAAAGCTCCTCCTGCAGCAGTCAAGCAAGATACCAAAATGTGGGTTTTACCTCTAAAAGCCTCTTACTCTTTCTCTAAACACTCAGCCTTGCACGTAGGTCCCAGATATATGAACGTAGTCCCGGTCAGCTGGAATAAACACTTCCAATTGGCTAAAAGTTGTCACCCATGTTGGTCTCTCTGTAACAGTTCTATGGCTACTTTAGTCGGTTTTGCATTGCTATGACAATAGATAACTTGAAGAGGAAAACTGGGTTTGGGGGTTTGGTTTCCTTTGGTTGGGTTTGGTTGTTCAGAATTGATGAAGTTCCAACTCAATGTCAGCTGGTTCCATAGCTTCAAGCTGTGGAGAAGTTGAACTTTGGGTAAGTTGAAATGCATGAAGGGGGTATCTTTTCATGGGGCAGCCAGCAAAGCAGGGGTGTAGATATAAAAGACAGAGAAGGGAGGATGAATAAAGGAAAGAAGGAAAATATTCACGGAAAAGATAAGTTACTCCCCTTGCCATCTGCCTCCTCCGAGTAGGCCCCACTGCAACTGGCCCAACAGAAATCAAGATACTAAAGAAATACTTGTGTATCTCAGCCTATCAGATTATTGAAATATTGAACTGTGACTGGATGTGGTGGCACAGATCTGTAATGCCAGTACTCAGAAGGAAGAAGCAAGCACATCTCTGTTGGTTTCAGGGAATGCCAGGGCTATATAGAGAGGCCCTGGGAGGTATGTCTCACTTTGACTGAGTCCTTTGTCTTCTCTCAGAAAAAGGTCCTTGGGAAATTTCCATTTCTTTGGGGTCCATTATTTTTCTTGGCTGTTTTTTGTTGTTTGTTTGTTTGTTTGTTTGTTTTTGAGACAGGGTCTGTGGTGGTCTATTGGGAAGTGGCACTATCAGGAGATGTGGCCTTATGGAGGAGGTGTGGCCTTATTAGAGGAATTGTGTTACTGTAGGGGTGGACTTTGAGGACTGATAGTGCTGAAGCTGACATATTTCAACGATGGGCATTCCACTTTGTGCTACTTAGGAAAGACTGATTTGACTCTGTTAACACATACTCCGCAAAGCCATGAAAATGTGTGAGTCCTGGGGATTTATACTACCTACCAGCATGACCACCACACAAGGAAAGCCCAGAGGCAAAGACAAATAGGCACTGTACTGTGAACTCTTGCTGAGACTCCACTTACACCCAATTTCTTGCATAAGTATCCTGCTGAAGCTATAGTCAGCCTCACTCTCCCTATAATAAATGCCAGGTTTACTTTGTCTTCTTTGTAGTACTATCCCCTAGTGTCTCTTGTTTCTGCAGCAGCACTGGAAGTATCATTAGTGTGCATGTCCTTATCTCAGGGTGTACTTCAGAAGAATGAGGGCACAAAGAAGAGCCATCCTACCATAGTCACAAACAAGCTCCTTGGGGTTGTTAGAGATGGGCACCTCCCTGAATATGGGCACAGAGCCAGCCCAGAGGTACATAACTTAGCTGGTACTATATCAAATCAATCTGAAAACCAAGACTGACTAAAGCTCTGTTTTCTGTGTTCCTTCATTTCCCTCTGTTGGCCTACATACTTCTAACAAATTATTATTTTTGTTATTGTTATTGTTATTATTATTATTATTATTTTTATTATTATTATTTTCACACTGTGATTCACAATCAGACACTGAAAATCTGTGCACTTTATATTTGTGACCTTAGTTTTGGCATGAGTTCCCTGAGCACATTGATTTTTAGCTTCAAGTTATCTGTTATGGCGTCCCACAATTAGAGGAGAAATCACAATTAGCTAATGCCTCAAGGGTTACTTGTGATTAAACATTCAACAAACATGGGCATCATAAAAAGAGGTTTTTCTAGGCTGTGAGTATTCTCTGAGGTCACTTTTGATCATCGTGTGAACATTCCCCCTTTACTTCTACTGTGCCGTTCCCTGTATTGCTTTATGAAACATTTCCAAGGACACCTGCGCTTGACTTCTTCCTGTTTTATTGGTGCATATCAGGGATTCTGGAGTTGACATCTAAATGTTCAGAGCCTAGCAAAGATAATGGTGCATACTGGGTCAGCATACTGGGTCAGCATTTTGTTTACCTGATGCCTAAACTAACATCAACCATAACAAGACACTGCAGACCTCTGCACTTTAGTTTTGTGAACTTTATAGTTGGCGTGGGTTTCCTGAGCACATGGATTTTCAGGGACAAGGTATCTGTTATGACTTCCTACAATTAGAGGAGCGATCACAAATAGCTAGTGCCTCAATGGTCCATGGTATTTTGACTACCAAGCCTAATATCTGGCTTCATAACTGTAAGCTGCAGCAACCAATTTTTTAATAAAAATATGAATAATAACAACTTTGCTTCTTGGTACAGGATCTCACTATGTATTGCACACTGTCCTCAAACATATTTTTCTTGCCATATTCTCATTAATGCTGGGATTTTCACTACCATATCCAACCAACCAACCAAAAGAAAAAAAACAAAAAACAAAAAAACAAAAAACAAAGACAAAAACAGCACAGAGACTTTTCCCCCCTCTCCCTCCCTTCCCTTTCCTTCCTTCCCCCTTCTCTGCCTTTCTCTGCCCTCACAGCCCTGCCTTGTCCTTCCCTGACCTTCCTTGCCTTTCCCTGCCATGACTTTTCCTTTCTTCCTTTCTTTCCCCTCTCTTCCTCTCCCTTCCCCATAGTCTTTTTCTCCTCTCCTTTCCCTGTCTTTTCTTTCCTCTATCTCTCCCTCTCCCTCCGTGTTTTGACTTTCCATCATAACTGTTCAATTTCTTTTTCTTCCCCCCTGTTATTTTCCTTTTTTCTTCCCCTCATCACCCCTCTAACCTTGTCTCTCTTGATTTCTTTTCTTCTGCCTGCTCCTTTCCCCAATAGCTATACCAACATGCAATCTGGGGATAGGAATAGTTGGAGCCCTAAAACCACCACTGGACACCTGAGGAAAAGTCCATGTGGAAATGAGAGAGAGCTGGGCAGGTGAAGGGGGAGTAGGAGGGGGAGGGGGAGAGAGAGCAAAATCTTTTTTCACCTTAGTTTGGGGCATTGCATTTTATGTGTGGAAATAGATAATCCAAACAGATGGTAAAAATGTAAATGACCAAATACTTGTCATTTTAATAACTGTAGTTCTTGTGCTGTTGTGACCAAAGTACTTGAGAAACAGTGCAAGGAAGGGTGGGCTTATTTTGACTTCTTTTAGAGACCCTGAATCCATCATCTTCTGTTGGGTGAAGTATTGCAGAGTTGCTCAGATTCTAGTTGTGAGTGTTGCAGACCTGAAGGGGATGTTTTCCCCTACAGAGGTTCTGCCCTAGGCTGCAAGAAAGTTTCCTCAATGCCCTGCTTCAGGCTGTAGACAGTTTCTCCACTGTGAAAGTATTACAACTCTGCTCTGGAGGGGAAGGTTTCCTCACTGAGAGCCCCAGTGAACGTATTACAGCTCTGCTCAGAAAGATATCCTGGGAAGCTTGCTCCTAGTTCCTTTCTGACTTCCCTCAATGATGGACTGTGACCTGGAAATAAAATATGAAATTAACCCTCCCCCAGAGGTCTACCAAATATTTTATCACAGCTATAGAACGAAACCTAGAACAAGACATCACTATCAGCACCTACACACAACATACACACACACACACACACACACACACACACACACACACACACACACAGAGAGAGAGAGAGAGAGAGAGAGAGAGAGAGAGAGAGAGAGAGAGAGAGAGACTTCTTCATAATACGGCAAGATTCCAGTCAACATATTTGTTTTGTTTTAAAATACAATTAGGGTCTAGAAACTTCTGTTGCACTGAAACCTGTCACAACTGGCACACCGAGGCCTGTCTTTCTATTTCAGAATCAACAACCAAACCTCATTTTCCTAGGACTACATCTACAGTCTTCAAATCTGAGGGTTTGTTTTCTTCCATGTTTGACTTCCACTTCTCGGTGCTCTGTCACGATTGTCTTTGGGACTCAAGAGGACAGACTACAGATCCCATATCCTCAGTTGCATGTGGCAAAGATACAGAGGACAAATTCTGACAGAAGCCGGAAAAACAAGCCTGGCGCTTTCCTCCTGCAGTTTTCTTTAGAGGGTTGTTTAGTTTTGTGATCTGCCAGCATGCATTTCACACGACAAATACAGGTTGAATGATGACGGGGAGAAAAGATGTGTACATTTGTTAAAGAGATCGAAATCATATTCTAGATTCCTGGGGACAGATTTGGGTGGTGCTGGGATGATGAGTGGCTTAGATTCCTGAACCACTGCAGCCAAAGCTGGTGTGGTAACTCCCTGGTGTTCCTGTTTGCTGAGGGGAGGCACTGTGCCATCAGACACCACACTTAACTCTGAAGACGGTGATACGGTCACCCAATTGTGAACTTCACTGATTATGTGCTGTGTAAATTTTTATAATTTTTTAAACCTCTGTATCTGTATTTGCTCTATTTGTTCTTCTTTGACATGGAAAACCCATGTCACACAGTTGGATGGCAACATGAGGATTAAAAAGATGTGCAGGCCCCTCTAAAAGTCCAACAATCAAGAGCAGCGTTCAGGCTGACAACTGTTCTCATTCATGACTTCAGGCTTACCCTAAATCCCGCAATAAGCTGAAGGCATGGGGGTGCAGAATTTGGAAAAGACAGTGGAGGAAGTTGTCGTCCATTGTCGGTGGGTTCAGAGGTAAAAAATGATGAGACCATGCATAAGCACCTTTCAGAGACTCACCCTTCTGTACCTTGAAGCTGGTCATTCACAGGGCACTAAACACTATAAATAGAGCATGTTAGTGACAGGGGCACTTGCTGAAATTAAAAGAATGCAGCGAAGAGACAGCTTACATACAGGAAGTACATTCAGAGGGATTTTCTAGAGACTGACAAGAGGATAGAGGCCACTTTCCAGTACTCATTCCTGGCTTAGTCCCTGCTTCAGCTTCAGGAAAAGTCAGCTTTCTAATATCAAAAATTGTGTTCCCCACTAAATTTTGGAACCAGAGATGATGTAGAGTTTAGCCTATATGCAGTGTCTGTATGAGACCTTTCTATTACACAGGCACTCCATTTTAATTTTCCCCTAGATTCTCTTTTGTTAGGAAATGTCAGTGTGGACAGTGCATTGAATCACCAAGTTCCTTCTCCATTTGAATTCCAGGTCATAGGAATGACAGGACCAAGGAGATCCATCAGGAATATTTTGTGTGCTCTCTGAAACACATATGCCCAAGGGATAGTAGTGAATGCTGCTGAGGAAAGAAACTATTGCAAATGAGCACGGAATTTAGGTTTGTTATGATAACAGGGGCCACTGCTTTTAGTTTAATTAAGGAAAGATTATCAATTATCCCACAAGTCTGTGGTGTTTTTAATTTTTATGTGTATTTGTGTGTGCACAAGTTTGTTCATGTGTCTGTAAATTTGTGTAAAGGTGTTTCACATGCACCCATCTGCATGTATGCATGGCCAGAAGGCACAGCCAGCTGTTTCTCAGGACCATCATTCAACTTGTTTTGGAGACAGGGTCTTTCTGTGATCTGCAGTTCTAGGACCAGGGTAGCTGGTCAGCAAGCTACCTCTACCTTCCCAGCCCTGGGAATTCAATGTGCCATCACATTGGACTTTCCAAAGTAGGTCAACGAAAGGATCAAATTCAAGTCTTTGTAAGACAAATACTCTACTGATGACACTGTCTTCCCTAATCCCCTGTTATTAGGTTTTAAAAATTAATCGTCAGACCCAAATCTGCCATCACACAGCCATGCAGTGAGACATAGAGAGTCACAAAGCACCTGCTGCAATATATTGACTGTTCTCTACACTTTGGAAGGCTCTCTAGATTTCACACTCTTACTACATACTACATACATATCAGGTCTGACTGCAGCAGACACAAAACCACTCCAGAGACAAAAATCTGTGTCTTGATGTCCATTTCCAATAACTACAAAGCCTTCTTGAAGAAATGTTAGGCCAGAGTAAAAGGCATTGCTACGAGCACCTTATTTCCAGCTGCCCACCATGCATTTGCTTGTCTCTGCAAAGGTGAGATGGCTTACATCTTGCATTAGAGATTCCTAGTCATCCCTATGCATCGTAATCGTGTCCTACACTGACAGTGTTTACCCTGTGAACGTCCTCACTGGTCTGCATTGATTAAGCAACCACAGATTCAGAAGCCAGAAGCCCACAGTAAAAATTCCATAGTGACTGACTTTTTGTAATAGGATACTAGTTACCTCCTACTCTTGAATTGTGGAGTATGGGCAGGGTGGGGACATTTCTCTGGACAGTGGGCAAGTGATCTGAAAGCCAAAAGAGTAAATTACTTAGCCTATGCAATGGTTTACACTGAAGTATTTTAAATCTAAGCACAGACATTGTAAGAAATGTGATGTTCCAAGGAGGTCATCAGATATATACTGGCTTCAAAGAAATTTCCAGGAAAGCAATGTAATACAGATATATCTAGAAAACCTTTCATCTTCTTTCGTAGAAACTATTTTAATATAGCCTGTTTCCTGCATGAGTCCTGACAGGTTGAGATGTAATGGTAACAAGCACTTAAGCTTATGTGGGCTCCAAGATGCCAGGCACCTACCTTCTCTTTGTTTTTCTTCTGCTATTTCTTCATTATTTTCAGTTGCAGAGGATGGACATTTTTTACAGTAAAATGCAATGTGTTCCTATTTACTCAGATGTTTGGCAGTCCATGTCTCTCTTTTGTTGCTAATTCTAATCCTTGTCTCAAGGAAATAAATTCACAAGGTAACCCTCAAACATGTCAATGGCTTGGCTAAATTATATATTAAGATTCTGTTCCAAATACGCTGAGTTAAACCCTGGAAAAGATGTCTCTTCTGAATTTCTTTTTTATATCCTATCTACTTACTCAGAAAGAAATTGTTTACTTGCTTGTCTCCATGGTTCCTATTGCTATGGGAGCCAAGGGATTGTATTATAAAGCTCTGTGTGTGTGTGTGTGTGTGTGTGTGTGTGTGTGTGTGTGTGTGTGTGTGTGAGAGAGAGAGAGAGAGAGAGAGAAGAAGAAGAAGAAGAAGAAGAAGAAGAAGAAGAAGAAGAAGAAGAAGAAGAAGAAGAAGAAGAAGAGAAGACAGAGACAGAGAGACAGAGAGAAAGGCAGAGAGGGGCGAGTATGCAGGATTAAGGAAAATGATTTCAGGCCCCGGAATAAATAACTTTTATAACTAGGGCTTTAATTGGCAGAGCATTGTCACAGAACCTGATTGCTGTCTGTCTCTCAAGTCATATTGAAAGAGAATGAGGAGATAAGATAAGATGGAAATACAATTAGTTTGTCTACAGGAGTTCACCTCACAGGTGTTGGTGTTTTTAAAACAAACAAAACAAAACAAAAAACCAGAAAAAAAAATGAAACAAACAAAAACTTGATGGTCCTTTGCTTGCTTAATTAAAGTATGAAATGACTGTTGCCTTCATCAATCATTTCTGCTTCCAAAAAGCAATGATGGCTATGGGTAACTAGGGCTGCAGTCAATTCCCTGGGGCTGAAATGGAATGCTATTTACCAGAGCACTTGAAGGACATTTTCTATGCTGAGAGCTATATTTCACTCTGCAGCCATTGAAAGTCAAGAGAGTTCCAGCTGATGCTTTAACTGGCTGGTCTTCTTTGAAAGGCAAGCTGGAAGAGAAGCACAGGCTGAATGACAAGGACTGAGTAGCGTGACTCATCACCTAGGTGATCCACTGTGATATTTGTCTCTAAGGGGCTAAAAGGTAAAGCTTTCTTTTAAAATTACCAATTAATTTTCCCAATATGTTTTAGGGTCGGTACAAGTACTCCATTTCCCAGAGCTGGTCACTGAGGCCTGGAAAGCATCACATTTTCAGAACCATTTAGCAAATAAACAATGGAAATGGAGAGAGAGAGAGAGAAAGACAGACAGAGAAAGAGAGAGAGAGAGAGAGAGAGAGAGAGAGAGAAAGAGAGAGAGAACAAAGGAGAGACCAAATTTTGGATAGAATGAGGATCTCAGCTAGCAAACTGGGCTTTTATTTCCTAAGCATTTCTGGCTTCAGTGCAAGAACTGAACTGAACAAAAGCATGTGGGCTCCTATGACCCTCGAGCTTGCTTTGGCTGCAGTGCTTCTGGGTGGGAACATTTCTCTGGACAACCTGAATATCTCACTGGTTAATCATTACCTTCTCATGGGTACTTCCTGTTGTAGTCACCTTATTCTTTTTTTTTTTTAAATATAGTCAAGGGCTACTAGCCAAATGTTGCCCCCAAGCTCCCTGAACCAATCACATTTTCTTCTCTCTCAGTTTCAAGGGGTTTTTGGCTCAACTCCAAACCACACTCACCCAGGCAACTAGACCTTATACCCTCAGTAGTCAAAACGAAGCAGGTGTTTGTGGAGTCAGCTCTTGGAGCTAACCTCCTCTTTGAGACATCAATTTGCATTCACAAGGCCACTGATGACATCAGCAGTTTTGTGCTATGGAGGTACATTTCGGAATTCACCAAGAAGGTGTGCAGAATTTAAATGTTTTTCATGAGGTGTGTGGGCCAACTTCTCATTCAGGAGAAGAAATGTGGTTTTGAAAAAAAAAAAAAACAGAAAGAAGTGGGAACAGAAATTGCCTGACAGCCTTTCTCCTCAAGGAGGTTGCTCTCTGGCCAGAAGGGAAATGAATATAACACAAATGTGAGTCCACACAGCATGAACAATATGGATGCTCCATGGGATTTTAAAGGCACAAACAAGAAAATGTTGGAAAATATTTTTACAGGAAATTGCCTTCATCTGCATGAAGATTAAAAGATAATCAAATGTGCGTAAGATTGTTTATGTAATTAGAAATGCATATATGTAACTCCACTATTTTATAACTTATTTATAAGTAATGTAGTAACAACAAACTCTTCATCTTTTAGAAGTCATCTTCTACATGGTGAAACAGCTAAGCTAGACAGAAAGAGCCTGTGCCTGACTGAACTTTTACAGAAAGAAAATGTAAGTTTTCTCTCTCAGCATAGCACTGTTATCATCAAAATAGTCATGTCAGTATGCATGCAAAACATGCTGTTTTAAATTTTTCTTCATATTAAATACTAGATTCAAAATTATGTTTTCATGGTATTATGTAATGTCCTTTCTAAGAAATAGATCAAGTAGAGAGATAGCATTTTACAAAGTCCTTGTTATTGAACATTTTATGTTCTTCCAAGTTTTCTCTAATTAACAATGCTGCAATAAAAATTATAGACAGACACACAGACAGACAGAGAGATGTATACAAACACATATATCACTGTCTCTCATATACTTCCTTTCTCATATCAAAGATGTTAGTATGAGTGATTTTGAGGACAGAAAACCGAAAGGAGCAAATGCAGGGTAAATAAAAAATGAAGTTTAGAAAAAGACACTGTATAAATTAGTGAATAAATGTGTTATGAAAGCTTGGAATATCCAAGATACAATTTACAGACCACATGAAGTTCAAGAAGAAGAAAAACAAAAGTGTGGATGCTTCAGTACTTCTTAGAAGGGGGAACAAATAATCGAAGGAGCAGATACAGGGACAAAGTATGGATCAGAGATTGCCACACCTGGGGATCTATCCCACATGCAGTCACCAAATCCAGTTACCATTGAGGATGCCAAGAGGTGCATGCTGACAGGAGCCTGATATAGCTATCTCTTGAGAGGCTCTGATAGAGCCTGGCAAATACAGACGCAGATCCTTGCAGCCAACTATTGGACTGAGAATGGAGTCCCCAATGGAGGAGTTAGAGAAAGGACTGAGGTAAATGAGGGGGTTTGCAATCCTATAGGAAGAACAACAATAACAACCAACCAGATACCTCAGAGCTCCCAGGGACTAAACCATCAACCAAGGAGTACACATGGAGGGACCCATGGCTCCAGCCACATATGTAGCAGACAATAGGCCTTGTTGAGCATCAATGGGAAGAGAGACCTTTGGTCCTGGGAAGGCTGGATGCCCCAGTGTGGGGGAATGCCAGGGCGGGGAGGTAGGAGGGGGTGGGTCCATGGATAGGGGATCTCCCTCATGAAGGCAGGTGGTGGGTAGGATGGGATTGGGGGTTTTCCAGTGGGGAAACCAGGAAAGAGGGTAATATTTGAAGTGTAAATAAAGAAAATATCCAATAAAAGAAAAAGAAAAAAAAGAAAAAAATGTGTGTAACGTTTTACTGCTGTGAACAGACACCATGACCAAGGCAACTCTTATAAAGGACAACATTTAATTGGGACTGGCTTACAGGTGCAAAGATTCAGTACAGTATCATCAAGTTGAGAGCATGGCAAGCAAGGCAAGTGCCAGAGGAGCTGAGACTTCTATATCTTCATCTTAAGACTGCTAGAAGACTGGCTCCCATGTGGTGAAGAGGAGGGTCTCATTGCCCATCCTCACAGTGACACACTTCCTACAACAACAACCTATTCCAAGCAGGCCACACCTATAAATAGTGCCACTCCCTGGGCCAAGCATATTCAAACAATCACAAAATGCAAATAACTCTGTGTTCTATTTTACATTTAATGATAATAGATATAAGAAGGAAGACAAAGAAACAAATAGGAAAATAACAATCAGCAAATTCCAAACAAAAACAATGGACATTCAGAGACTGTATATTATTTCCTGTTGCTGTGATAAAGCATCATAACCAGAAGCAGCTTACAAAATAAAGAGATCATTAGGGCTGGGGTTCCAGAGAGAGTCCAGAATGATCAGAAAGGCATGGGCGGAGCAAGAAGCTAAGAAGTCACATTCCAACCACAGCAGAGCAGAGACAGCAAACTGGATGTGGAGCCAAGCTACCACTTCTCAGAGACCAAAGCCCCATCTTATTTATTTTGAGGCAAGGTCTCCCACTAAACCAGTGGTTCACATTTCATCTAGACAGGCTGGCCCGCAAACGTCCAGGATTTGTGTATATATCTCCATCTTCCCGTGCTGGCATTACAGGCATGAACCAACACACAACTATCTTTTACATAGGTGCTGGAAATGTAAAATCATGTCCTCACAATTAGGAAGCCAGCACTTTTTCATTAAGTTATCACCATAGCCACCTTAATCATTTACATCTTCTATGTCATAAGAACCATGTGCTGAAAGCAGATTCTACTGCATGAGACCATAAAACAAATCAAATTAGAGTGTGTTCAGAGCCCTTCCTAACTGTAAATTTGACTCAGAGGATATACTCCAGAGAAGATGAATTAAGAGGATGCATAGAGTAAGAGGAATACATTTATTATAAGGTACTACTAGCTCATTCAATTTTGGAAGCTGATTCATCCCAATGTGTGTTGTAAGCAAGCCAGAGGCTCAAAACAGAAAACTATATAGTTCCAGTCCAAATCCTACCAGATCTGAGAACCAGATGAGTGGATAATACACTGCAGGAACTAGCTGGCATCTCAGCTCAAGGTAGTCAGGCAAGGAGGCGGGCTACCCTCTTGCAGGATCAGCCATTTTGTTCTTGTCATACTCATTGTCTAGGTGAAAACCACTCAGAAGAGGAAGGGCAATCTGTTCTATAGACACTCCTATCAAATACCCAAGTCATGCAGAAATTTTCTCACAGACACAGTCCAAATGATAGCTGAGCAGGTGAGTGGGAACCACACGGAACAGTCTAGTCAGTCCATAGAGTGACACATCATATATCTATTGCTTCTCAGCATAACACCAGACACATCTTAGAAGACAATCTCTAAAAAGCCAAGTAACATGGGTATTCTTAAAAGCAGATATAAAAGAACTTGGACCCCAAAGTTGAAATAAAGAACCAAGGAAATGGTATTTTAAAAAATAAATAAAAAATAAAAGCAGATGCTGAACATGGAAAAAAAGTATCATCCCATCATTCTAGAGATAAGGCAGATTGATTGAATACCCTTGTTTCCACCTGAGTCAGAAACATCAGCAGTAAGGGAGCTCAGAGAGCAAAGACCACTGCTGATGACCTGAATGAAATGTCTGCAGTCCGTATGGTAGAAGGGGAGAACTAACTCTTGTGGGTCATCTTCTGACCTCTACCTGCGGTAACATATGCCTGTTCTGTCTCTCTGTTTCCCAGTCTCTGTCTATGTCTCTGCCTCTCCCCCCCCCTCTCTCACACACAAATTATTAATAAATACATAAATAATGTGAATTTAAAAATTTGTAAAAGGAAATGTAACACATCTAAGGAGCGTTACTCTCTGATTCTTGTACTTTTTGAAAGCTCTTAGACTTGGCAAGAAACAGACATGACTTTCAACTTCACACTCAGTCTTTATGAGGTTGAGTGAATCTATAAACCATGCCTTTTCATTTATTTTATTTTATTAAATTTGCCAGCAATGTATTAGATAGCATCATGGCATTTTGAACAAAGTGTGTTTTACTAGATTTTCCTCCTCACTCATCTTCTTGCCCACCTCACAAACTCCTTATAACTTCTCCCATCCTCTCCTTTCATGTCTTATGGATCCTTCCTCCCTACTTTCTCAGCACCTTTTTCTACCCTCCCATAGTCTCATCTCTAGGTTTCTGGATTTGCCTACAATGGATTAAACCATTTGCATACCTACATGTATACAGTCAAAGCTAGAATATACATATGCAAGAAAGTATGCAGTTTTGTCTTTCTAAATTCACATCTTCTTACCTAATATATAAATTTTAACTCTATCCATGTTCTGAATCTTTCATTTTTCTCTTCACAGCTGTATAAAACCCCTATTGCACACATTTACTATCTGCTCATCTGTTGGGAGATGTCTAGGTTGGTTTCAATTGCTTACTATTGTGAATAAGGCAGCCATAAATTGAGATATGCAAGTGTCTCTGTAGTAGAATATTTAGTTCTTTGGGTAAGTGCACAGGAGCATAGCTGGCTCATATTAAAAAAACAGTTTTTGAAAGGGCAATACTCTTGTGTAGGATGATAATAATGGAGAATATAGAAAATTACTTGTAGAGTTGAATTAAGAAATGTATAAAAGTATTGATTTTAATTGGCATTGTCTGCTATATCAAAAGGCAGTTATGGGGCTAGAAAGAAGGCTTAGCAGTTAAAGGTTGTTGTTCCTATAGCAGAGAACTCAATAGCAGGACTCAAGTCTGATTCACAGAAATCACGTTAGGTGGCTTACAACAACTTGCAATTCTAGCTGCATGGGGGATATGATGAAATTATGGGCACGCACATATGTTTTAAGTCTTTTGTTACAAAGTAGCTCAATAATATTTTTCTTAGTTTTCTAGTTCTCTAGAGTGAAAGTCCAAGATCAAGGTCTTTTCCAGAGAGAGAGAGAGAGAGAGAGAGAGAAAGTGGGGGGGATGGGAGAGAGAGGGAGGAGGAAGGAAGGGGAGGGGAGGGAGAGAGGAAGAGAGAGAGAGAGAGAGAGAGAGAGAGAGAGAGAGAGAGAAGACAGAGAGACAGAGAGACAGAGAGAGACAGAGACAGAGAAACAGAGACAGAGAGACAGACAGAGAGAATAAACTTTATTCGAAATTCCTGAGAGGCATTGATTTTATAGTATCAAGGCCTGTCCTTATAGTCCTTTAACTTTGTAGGAATTTCTTGCTAATCACTGACAGAGAACTAAGCAGTTAGTGTTTAATAATGAATTGGGGGAGGTGAGCACAATTCAGTGCACAACAAATATTTAGTACAGCTTCACAAAGATGGCAAATATTCTAAACTAGTGGTCTCTTTCCCAAACACAATCCCTACATAATCCTTTTTCTCCATGGTGCTAAGCCAGGAGGAGAATATCAATTAGGGAACTTGGATTGAAAAGTAACTGACAACACCAATTTTACAGATTGCCAGAAGGATTAAACTCAGTTTGCATTTTGCATGAAAATTCACTTACTCTTTTCATGTTGCTTTGCAGTCTCCATTTTCTATTCAACATGTCAAGAACACAATTGTCCATTTTGCTAAATGTAACTGTGGGCCCCTTAGTTGGTACAGAGCATTCTAGCTTTTGTAATGACTCTATAATTTATTCATCTGTTCTTCTGTTTTGGACATATCTCTGATTGATTCATTATTGTGTTAAAGCTACAAGGAACATCCGGCTACACACACACACACACACACACACACACACACACACACACACACACTTGTATATGCTTATCTTAGGCTTGATCAGAAAATTTAGTGAAAGGCCATCCACACAATTCACTATGCATCACTTTGGAAGCATTCTAAATTACTTTAGAAAGCATTCTTTGACTTTCCACCATTCTCTCACCCAGGACCTTTTTTTTCCCCCCTTCTCCAGGCAAAAGCCACATTTTGTTCTCTTTCCAGGCTGTTACTTCTGCAGATAACCTTGGCACTTACCTTGCTGGGAAGAAACTATCCACTCCTGCAAAGTCACTTATTCAACAAGCAGACTTTTAAAATTAAGCACAAGAATTGAGAGACTGTAGTTGATGTGTGGATTCCTCATGTTAATAAGATTCAAATTAAATGCAAGCTGTAGGCCAGAAATAAAAGGCCACCAACGAAGAGTGCCAATCCCCCTTTCAATCAACAGGGAAGGTGCTTGCTCTATACCTGGCTGGCTTTTCTGTTTGATTGTTCCATACCCAGCCCCCAACTCCCTGCCTCATCACCCCCCAACCCCCGCCATAATTGTACCTTCTTTTCTATCCTTACACTTATGGCTCAAGAGGACATAAGAGATTAAAATTCTTTTTTTTTCTGGCCAGAAAAGATGTGGAGAATGAAATAAAATCACAAATTCTATACTTTGAAAACAACTGTGGGAAAGGATCCTGGTTTACCTTTGTAAACCTCCACACAGTCAGACAGTGTGCTACCTACTGATCTTTACAGCATCTCCTGGAGGAATTTTCCACCTAGACGGAACTTCCTAAAACACATCATTGATAAATAACCTTTTTTCAACAATCTTTGCCAAATGCTTTGTGAGACCTGCGTCTTGTTTTCCCCAACAAAATTGTTTCATACTGCTAGTCTCCGATGCCCCAATTTCTCATTTCTCTCTCTCCTCCTCCTCCTCTTCCTCCTCCTCTGTGTCTCTCCCTTCCTCCCTCCCTCTTTCCCTCTCTCCATATCTCCCTATCTTGTGTGCCCCACTATAATTATAAACAATCCACACTAAGGCTTCTAAAATACTAGGGTGTAGGCTGGTAAGATGGCTCAGTAGGTTTTTGGCAAGTCTTACTAAATTGAGTTTGATGCCTGGGAACTACCTGGTAGGAGGACAAAACTGATTCCCATCAGTTATCCTTTGACTTTCCCATATAAATCAAGACTCATCCCTCCACCCAAACATGCACATAAATAAAAATGTAATAAAAAATCAAAATGGTTAGTTGTTAACACTCGTAGAAAGACATAAAGTGAGATACTGGCTTATTGGCTTATCGCAATTTCATAAAAGCTGAGTGGATTCAAGAAACAAGCAAAAGTACTTCAAAGATCCTTTCTGCACAGCATGTAACGAGCTACCATCATGTTAGGCTGCGGAATGGAGGAAGGTCAGTTGGCTGCGTTTCTCGATATATGCCACTGTCTACTAATTTCATGTAATTTATAAAGAGTTTATAAAGTTTTGATAACTTCAGTGTCTTTGTAAACTCTTCAAAGGGTTTATGCCAACACACACATTCCCTCATGAAAGCATTTATGCTTAGTCATGCAAACTTCCTGTTGAGTAAGCAGCTGTTGAATATATGCTGCACGTTTTTCTTACGAAGCAAGCCTATTGCTTTTCTCTTCTTATACCTACTTTGTTTTGTTTTCGGGTGTCATTTATCCTGTGTACAAGTGACAGTGTCAGGTAGTACATTGAGCACTGAGGGTGATACCATAAGAAAAACAAAGAACCTATGCTTCTTGTGCTGACTGCAGTCAGAACGGAAATTAGAAACATACATGACATACATTTACACCAACAACCTCCGCCCACTAACACCCTGGATTTTGTTATTACCTGGATGTGTTCTACTTCTGCTGTGTTAAGCATATTCCCCAGCTTTAGGAAACAGCAGCCTTTCCCTTCTGTATAACAACTTATTTATTTGTTTGTTTATTTATTTATATACTTGTTTATTTATTCCAGAAATTTGAAACAAATTCCCAAAATACCGACTCTGACCACGTCAATAATATGGATTTATAGGTCTCCCTCTCATTCATCTGAACTCCATCTCAGAGAATTGAGAGCAAGAGGAAAGAGGCAGGAAAGAAAGCTGCTTTGCAGATTTTGTTACCAGGAAGAACACGTTGTACCACACTAGCACTCAACACATGGCCTTTGGAAATCACAGGTGAGGTTTATCTGGAGGTTTGTAAAGTGATGGGACAATCCAATGCTTGGATTTCCCCCCCTTAGTTTGCTTAACATTTAGGGTTATTCTGATTGTTTAGTGCTTTTGCCAAGGCTACAAAATACAAAACAGGTGAAGCAGCTAATAAGGTAAGAAAACTCTGATTAAGTTCTGTGAGGATTCAACAAGCATCGTCCAGGTTAATTGAATTTTTATAGATTAATTCCCTCTTCTGTATTTGAAGAGGTTTTTCCATTTCGGAGCCCACAGCCAAAGCAGTGATGGGCGAAATGAGAAACCCTAAACTAGATAGATGGTCTCCGCATCATCCCGGAGATCACGGTCCTCTAGCAGGAGACAGGAACTGTCGGGAGGAGACAGAATGGATTTCCAGCCACTTTTGAATATATCAGTAGGAATTCAGTACAAGTGTCTGACTCAGTAGCAGAAAGTCAGCCAAACTGAGGCTTAACAGACTTCACTGCTGAAAGAAGTTTAGAAAGATTTAGCTCAGTGGTACAGCGCTTGCCTAGGAGGCACAAGGCCCTGGTTTGGTCCTCAGCTCAAAAAAAAATTTTTTTTTTTGTTTTAGGCAAAAGTCCAGATAGTCTGAGCTTTTCACATTCGAAACCCATGCAAACCAGGTGCTGTAGGAAAAGAAGGTCAAGGTGTCAAGGTCATGCTGCTCTGAACCCAGGGCTGCTCTGTGTTGCTAAGTCTCAAATTCCAACCCATGTAGTGGAACATGTATGTTTCAATGGATATTTCTTCTGAAAAGTTTTTGGTTGACAAAAATTGGGGAAAGAGTTCAGAGAGTCCACAAGCACACTTCCTTTCTATCTTTCATACACCCATTTCCCTCTGTTTCTATTTTGAACCCATAATTTTGTTACCATTGATGGGTCAAATTTAAACATTAGAGTAACCAGTGTGCTTTCTATAGGATAGCTATTGTTGAACATTCAATGGATTTTGAAAAATGTATTATGATGTCAATCCAGCAAGACAGTATCCTACAGAATTACCTCATTGCTCTTAAATCCTGCTGCTTAAACCCTTGTCTCTTCCTCCTCATCTCCACATGCTGCCCCACAGCAACCCAGTGTGTCCTTGCTCATAATGTTGCCTTTATGAGAATGCTATGGAGGTAGAATCACACAGATCAGATTCTCTGTAGACTGGACAGGTTCACAGGAGGCAAGATTTCTTCCCTTCCATGTCTCTTCATGATTTGATAGCATCTTAGTACTTGAGTTTTTTTGTATTGCTGTTATTGTGTTCTGAGAAAAATCATTTATTAACATGATTCCATAATTCTTTAACTTTACAATTAAGACTATTAAATAATATTGTATCAATTCTTTGGTAATTTCTTATAATGTATTTCAATCATATTCATTCCAATTCATCCTTCTAACTACTCCAAATTCCACCCATATTTAGCCCTCAACAGTAGGTTTTATTTTACTTTTTAATAACCATTTAATCCATTTTGTGCTGACCATATACATACTCATGAATGCAGCCTTACCTATTGGTGTATTCTGTTCCTATTAGGAGCTGTACCCTTAAGAAAACTGACTCTCCCTCCCCAAGACAACACCAACTGCCAATTGCTTCTTAGTTTATTCCCATTAACTTATCCCCATTCAATGATAACAACTTTTATTTTAATACAACAGCTAAATAATACTAAGCTGTATAAAAAATGTCTATTTTCCCATAAGACTAAAGGGTACTCTCAAAGCCTAAAGACTATTTCCAAGTGTTGACTCTTCTTTCCTTTTGCTCCAGAAGGGACATGTGTTATCAAATTCATTTGTTGAGAAAAAAAACTGGATTGCGTATGGCAAAATTTTAGCATATGATTGACAGAATATTTTCTACCTTTTTCCAATCAGGCATCAACACAACTTCCTTGCATCTACACCTCTAAGGCATGAAGAGTCTATTTCTTAAGTTTTTGAATTTCATAAAGTCATGAATTTTTTCCAACCACCTGTATGGAAATGTTCATGACATTCTCATTCTCCACAAAGTGTTACAATATCATAAACAACCTGTCTTGCAGGAATGAATAAATTCTAAAGAGACACTTATGTTCTCCTCTGGCAACATAACTTAGGCAGGAGAAACTTGTAGCCATAAAATTGATATTATAAATGTTTTACTAATAAACTTGCTTAGGAAATATTAAGTTATAGGAAGTTGAATTTAACTAAAGGGTTACTACCTCTAATATGACTGGGAGATAAATAGTACACTAACCAGACTTGTTAGAAACCTTCGAAGAAATATTTTGTACCATAATTGAAGTTTACAGTTGCTGGGAAAGTTTCTGCTAACGTTTGTTTAGAAAGATTGAGCTCCAATTAGAATCCATTCCCACAATGAAAGGAGAAAGTCCTGACACACAAAAACCAGCAATGTACTGGCTGGTTTGTGTGTCAATTTATACAAGCTGAAGTTATCACAGAGGAAGGAGCCTCAGTTGAGGAAATGTCTCCATGAGACCCAGCCATAAGGCATTTTCTCAACTAGTGATCAAGGTGGGAGGATCCAGCCCATGTGGATGGTGCTGTACCTTGGCTGGTAGTCTTGGGCTTTATAATAGAGCAAGTCAAGCAAGCCAGGGGAAGCAAGCCAGTAAGTAACATCCCTCCATGGCCACTGCATCAGCTCCTGTTTCCTGCCCTGTGTGAGTTCCAGTTCTGACACCCTTTGGTGATGAACAGCATGTGAATGAGTAAGCTGAATAAACCCTTTCCTCCCCAGCTTGCTTCTTAGTCATGCTGTTTGTGCAGGAATAAAAACCCTGACTGAGACAACACTGGAACTCAGATCAAAGAATATAACTCTAAGAGTCAAACCAACTCCCACCCGCTCCCAGCAGGGTTGCAAGCATCACTAACTCCAAGTCTGCATTAAGTCCTCTGTACTCTTCTTAGGAAAAACATAATTTTCCCGGTGGGCAAGACTACCCTGCAAAACAACTACTTGAAAAGAACAACAATCTTACACTTAATAACACTGGCAGAATCTTGGATATGTAATTCTTTCACATGTACTAGTGACCAGATTTGCAGTCTCCTGTCTATTTAAATAGTTCAGAGTGTAACTTTCAGTGGTAATTTGAAGGAAACTTAGGAATGAGAGTGTACATGGAATGGGTAAGTCTAAGGGCTACAAAATCCAGTAAAACTTTCTATGTGAGACCGCTTGCTTTTGTGTATTTTCCAAAACTACTCATTTTCCTTCATTAATCTCATTAATAAGTGTGTGGATTGATTTCTCACCAGGAAGGTATATCAATTCTACAATAAAACTCAAGAAATAAAGGACATTAAGGCATTAGAGTTTTCTCCAGAAATCTTTTGCTGGGAGAAGAAATGGTTGAAACTTTGTGGGTTTCTTTTTTTTTTTTTTTTTTTTCACTTCCAAAAGGTATTTATGTAATTCTCCCAAAGGGAGACTATTCTCTCAGACACCGAGGTCTGAGAGAACAGGTGAGGTACAGGTGAGGTCCTTAGAAGAGCATGGGATCTTGAATTAGTGGTCCCAGTCTCTGCAGGGCCTGTCTGCCTCTGGGCGGCAGTTCCCTGGGGATCAGGGGGCAGAGTCAGCGCTTGGAAAACTGACCCCTCTTGGAAGCAAGGCTCTTTAAGACAGTGCCTGATATAGTCGCTGCTTCTCGATGAAGAACTGAAGAAGTAAGTTACGGCGGGAGGCCACTCTTCAAGAAGTAGGTGGACAGTGTCCAGTGGAATAGACAATCCTCTGTTTTCTCCTTTTTACATCGAAAGAGGCATCTGAGTTGGGGCTGTTCCCCCTCAGCCCTTTGTCATTCCTCATTTTCTGGAAGGATGGCACAGCCAGGAGCCAGGTCACTCCTTTCATCTCAGCACTGGAGAGGCTACGGCAGGAGGATTGCCATGAGCTTGAGGCCAGCCTGGGCTACACAGTGAGACCCTGTAGGTCCATAGTATCATCAGCTCCAAATCACAGGTCCATCCTCAGGACCTGTGTAACTCCTCAGTCCTCTCAGTGATTGGGGAGGGCTGACTTCCTTCCATGATGTTCTGTGATGTGGAAGTGAGATGAAACCTTTCCTCCCCAGGTTTCTTATGGTCATGGTATCTTACCATAGCACTAGAAAGCAAACTGAGACTCTGATTGAGCGATTTCCAGACACGCTTTCTGCCTGATTGGCCCTTACGCCCAGTTAGTTGCCCAAATCTTTTGTCTTAGTCCGCACTCGGTAACAGATTGTTAGACATGTATCTATCAACTCATCAAACATACTCAGAGTGCTTTCTGTTTGCCAGGCTTGGTTGGCAACACCCGGCATTGAAGAACGTAAGGCAAATAGGAGTCTGAGGTGCAAAAGTTACGGAGTCATGTGATACAAGCTCGGGGCCAGCCATGGGGTCTCCCCAACTTGAGCGCCCTAGGGATTTGAAGAATGTAATCCTCGTCTGTTTGTCTGTGGTCTTCCTTCCCAGCTAGGCGACACAGCCTTACTCGTTCCTGTCCCTTCCTCCTTGCTGTCACACATTCACAAGCATTCCGTCTGGTCCAATGTTTTCCGTAAACTTTCCCCTGCCCAGCTGCTTGGGAATCCCTGGAGCACTTTTGTTAATTGCAGCTTCTCTGGTCCCACTTAGTAAATTCACTTCTGGGGAGCATGGAGCAGAGCCACCAGACCACTGCTAACTCTGACCAATAAGGGAAGAAGCAGATAGGGACGAGAAAGGCCTTCCCATGCACCTCCTGGCTCTCTTCGAGAGGACAGGCGGAGCAGACACTGGAGGGGCTGCCTGCAGGAGCACGTGCTTACCCCTGTAGGAAAGTGACCAGCGTCTTCGCTGGGCCTTCTTGGCCCTTCCTCCTCTGACGCTTCTCAAGTCTTCTGCACTGCTTGCTCGGGGAGCCGTAGGTGGCACTGTCAATACCCTTACAATGGGTGCAGGTCTGGGTATCAGTTGCAAATAACTTCCCCTTCTCAGTGTTGGGACTCCTGCTGGCTTGAAGTGGTGTTGGTCTCCATGTCCTGCCACACTCTCTGTGAGTTCACATGTTCATCCGTCCTGTTGTGTCTGGAAGACACTGTTTCCTTGGAGTCCTCCATTGCCTCTGGCTCTCACAATCTTTCTGTCTCCTCTTGTGGATAGTTCCCTGAGCCCTGAGGGGAGGGATTTGATGAAAACATCTAATTTAGGACTGAGTGCCTTAAGGTCTTTTACTCTGCAAATTGTCCAGTTGTGGTTCTCTATGTTAATTCCCAACTACTACAAAAAGATGTTTCTTTGATGAGACTGATCTATTGGTATAGCAGTATGTCACCAGAAGCCATTTTATCGCTGTGTTCCTTTATCAGAATAACAATAGGAGGTTTTCCCTTCGACTCATGACCTATCAAGTTCTTGGCCACTTTAACAGTGTCAAATATGGATTCCATCAGATGGAGTGGCTCTTAAATCAATAAAATGGTTGGTTGCTCCCATAACACTTGGCTGCTATTGTACCAGCATATCTTGCAGGCAGGTCACTGTTGTAGGTTGTAGGGTTTGTACCCTGCTCCCTTAAGCTTTAGAGGATGCTGGGACCAACCACTTGTCTTCAGTTCCAGAAGAATGAGGCTTCACTCCAGCAGCCATGCTTGACCCAACTGGATTAGATATCACTTTGTGGGTTTCTTAAGGAGGAGTTTGTCTGCTGGAGAAAGACATTTGACTTGTCATGTGACCTTGAAGTAGAGACTTAGACCTGAAATTATGAAGGTCACTAAACCACGCCTTGCCCCGCTACTTAGTCATGCGTATTTCTTGCTTTCTATTTAAACCCTACCCTTACATCAGGACACCAAATATTGACTAGCATGGGACCATTGGATGCCCTTTTCCTTCTTCCCAATGTTGACACATTGAATAACTCTCCTTTTCCCCCTTTGACTATTAATTTAGCTCTTTCAATTAGCTTAATAGGGATGGAAAGCTTAACTTGGCTTGTTAAGGCACAGGCTATAACCTCTGAGCTCTGAAACAGTAAGTCCTTTCACTCTCTGCTTTTAACCACGGCTCCCTCCTAACTCTGCTTCTCACTGTTGCTCCATACATCTCTGTGATGCAGACATGTTTTGCTTTAGTCTCCTAATGTGTCGAGTGTCTACTTACTTGTTCTCATGCAGCCCTTTTTCCTCCTTCTGATCTATCATTGCTTCCTATTAATCTCAGTCTTTCTGACTATTATTGAACATTTTCCTTCCTTTTCTTTTTATTCCTATGACTATATTATATTTCCATTTTTGGCAGTGCCAATTCGTGGTCAATTTCATAGTCCTTTAGTTTTCTTGGAAACATTGTACATCATGAGATTTTTTTCTCAAAATTATTTTCCTTCTGCTCTCTGTGTCTGAGATGTATTGAGTGACTGGTAATGAAGTTTAATGATTTCCTTGTCTGTGTTTTTATATCTTGTATCATATAAAATCAGTTTACATCTGCCATCCAGTGTGGTACAGGACATAATATGGTATAGTGCCGCACCCAACCTCGACCAGCAAGGAAGACACGACCACAGGAGATCTTCTTCAAGCAGTTTTACTCAGGAACCTTGATACAATCTTTTGACCTCTATCTCTTCTGACTCTCTCTCCTCTGACTCTCTCTCTTCTCTGTCCTCCTCCTGGGGAACGCCCTGCACCACACTTAAATAGCTAGCATTGGCCAGTCCTAGCAAGCCACGTGGGTCATGTAGATAGGCTGTCACTATGCGAAAGCTAGCAGGCCAGGCAGACATAGCCAAATAAGGACTTGTTTACTGCAAGGAGCGCTCACCATTGGGAGGGTGGAAGGTGGAAACCAGTGCCATCTTTGAGGCATGGCACGTCGCAGCTCTCTACAGTATAGTGTTATAGAAGACAATGAATTTAATAAAGGAAAAGAAGTCCAAGGCCACAGTATATCCAGATTCATTATTAAGTAAAGGAGTCTTATGGTTGAAAACCTTGACAATTACTATAAGGAAATATTTTTTTTAGATGACAATAAGACAAACCTATGGTTCTTGTTTTCTATTTTTATTTTATTTTCAATTATATGGATATGTCTGCAGCTGGGGTCGGGGAGTGCTGTATGCCCAGGAGTATAATGCTTGCAGAGGACAGGGGACTTCAGATTCCCTGAAGCTGGAGTAGCAGATGGCTGTGAGCTGCCTGATGTGGGTACTTAGACTCATACTTAGTTCCTCTGTACAACCATTTACTATGCTATCTCTCCACTATCCAGCTATGGTTCCCTGGTTTTAGATTTGTTTATTTCATTTGATATGTATAGATATTTGACAGTATGTATGCAAGTGCACCACATGCATGCATTTGGTGCTTAGAGTGGACAGAAGAGGGCATCAGTACTCAACTGCTGAGCTAATGTTTTACCCTTTAAGCTGCTATTTCTGACAAGAAGGGTTCAGAGTCATGACAAGGACCATCAAAGATGTAAAATACATGACATTGTTGCTTGTCCTGTGGATGTCTTTGGTCTCTATTTCCACATCTACAAATGATGTTTTTTGGGGCACATAGCCCTCTCCTACTGCTTATGCCTTACCTTCCCCACTGTCTTGCATTCCCTATGGACAGAAGGGAATGATGTGAAGCTGAACTGACAGGAGATAGTTTGCTAATTCCTCACCTGACTCCCCTGCAATTTGGAGCCATAAGAGATAGACTTTCTCATTAAACAGGAACCTTCAACTTGGCAAGTGAACTGACTGGAAAAGCCTTATGTGATCACCCTCCAAACCCTATTGCCCAGGGTCCTCAAGACAACACTGTATCTCCAGTTTCCTGTTTCTGCTCTCTGCCTGCCTCAGGTTCCTCCCATTCATTTTCCCAGAGCATAAGCTTTGATCCTTTCTCCCAGAGGCTGTTTATCTCCTCTCAGTCTTAGAGGCCAAACTAGATCAACTCAGCTCGACTTTCTTTTGTCACTTCACATAAGAGAACAAGAAAGAAATGTGGAAGAGACAGAGGACGTGTTTGATGTCTCTGCTTCTCTCCCAGAGTTTGTCCTTGGGACATGTGGACTGTCCCCACGCCCTAATGGCCAGGAACAGTTAAGACATATTCTCAATAAAGATTGAAGCATTTGATGAGAGAGTCTTTAATAAATGAGGCATCATAATTTCTTGGAATGGGATTCATTTTTGAAAAAGTACTCTTTCATGTCCTCTGCAAATAAAATCTGCTTTTTGGATGTTAAGAAAAAGAGGAGCTCATATCAATCGTCTGTTCAGTGCCAAGCATAAAACTCAGAGATTTGCATAAATAGCTATCATTTCAATTTTCTCAACAACCATAATATTAAGTTTGCCAACATTTATCCAGCTCTAATTATGTGTCAAGACCTCTGTTAATAGATTTACTCAAGTCATCTAATTACAGCCTCCCAACCACACATACCATAGGTACTCTCAAATTATCTTTGTTTTACAGATACAAATGAAGCATACAAAGAAGTTAACCACTTTGCCCATGAAAAATAATTAGTAAGACAGGTCTGCAGTTTCTCCTCAGAGCCAATTGGATCTGTGTCCAAATACCCAGGTAATATGGTGATCTTGGGCTTTATACAATGCTTGCTCATGATACTAGTTCAAAAATATTGTCTAAAAGCACGGCTTGAGAATAGAAAAATGCAACATGAAAAATGAGCCTCTCTTGGTTGTTCGTTCAAAACCATTAATCCAGATTGTCCTAGTATCAATTCTGTCCCTGTGATACAATATTCTTATGAAAATAACTTATAGGGGAAGGGTATTATTTCTGTTTATAGTTCTAGGTTAGAGTTTTCAGTGAGGGATGTTAAAGAAGAAACTTGAGGTAACTAGTCACATCATATCCCCAATCAAGAAGAGAGAGAAATAAATGCAAGCTTGTTTGGTTGGTTGTGCTCAATTTGCTTTTTTAAAAACTTCTGTACAATTTCCAGCCCCCAGTAAGGGAATGTACTTCCTGTCCTAAGCTAGGTCTTCCCACACAAGTTAGTTCAATTAAGACAATCTCCCACAGACACATTCAAAGTCTATCTTAGTTACTGCTCTATTGCTGTGAGGAGACACCATGACCAGGGCAATTTTTATAAAGGAAAGCATTTAGTTGTGGCTGGCTAATAGTTTCAGAGGTTTAGTGCATTATCATCATGGCAAGAAGAATGTGGTATGTAGGCAGACATGGTGAATTACAACACAGGCCAATCCAATGTAAACATCACTTGCTGAGACTTTCTTCCCAGTTGATTGTATGTTGTGCCAAATTGGTAAGGTTAAGCCTTGTATGCATTATTTTCACTGATTGAAATTAGGACAGGATTTCTACCAATTTATAAAATGACTCTAAACATAGTTTTGAGATTTTGTACTATGCATTTATGCAAAGAAATGATCTCAGAATCATTGGTGGCAAAATCAAATTCTTCATCAACTGTGAAGAATGTTGAAGACATACTGTTTCTTGTAGTAACAAATGTTCAGACAAGATTTAATTCTTAATGAGAAAATGTAAAGCAATGCATATAATTAGTATGCTACCGTATTTAGTCTTTAATAAGTGGTAAAATTGTAAATATAAAGAATTCTTCTGAGTTCTCTGCACCCAAATCCCGTGGGAGGGAGAGCTAAACCTTCAGAGAGGCAGACACGCCTGGGAAACCAGAAGAGACTGCACTCTGCACGCATTACTGATTCCAGAGGAAAACACCAAATGCCATCTGGAACCCTGGTGCACTGAAGCTCCCGGAAACGGCGACACAGATCTTCCTGGTTGCTGCCGCTGCAGAGAGCTTGTGGGCAGCACCCCGCGAGCAAACTTGAGCCTCGGGACCACAGGTAAGACCAACTTTTCTGCTGCAAGTGACATGCCTGGTGAACTCAAGACACAGGCCCACAGGAACAGCTGAAGATCTGTAGAGAGAAAAAACTACATGCCCGAAAGCAGAACACTCTGTCCCCATAGCTGGCTGAAAGAAAACAGGAAAACAGGTCTACAGCACTCCTGACACACAGGCTTATAGGACAGTCTAGCCACTGTCAGGAATAACAGAACAAAGTAACACTAGACATAATCTGATGGCGAGAGGCAAGCGCAGGAACCCAAGCAACAGAAACCAAGACTACATGGCATCATCGGAGCCTAATTCTCCCATCAAAACAAACATGGAATATCCAAACACACCAGAAAAGCAAGATCTAGTTTCAAAATCCTATTTGATCATGATGCTGGAGGACTTCAAGAAAGATGTGAAGAACTCCCTTAGAAAAACATAGGAAAACATTAATAAACAAGTAGAAGTCTACAGAGAGGAATCGCAAAAATCCCTGAAAGAATTCCAGGAAAACACAATCAAATAGTTGAAGGAATTAAAAACGGAAATAGAAGCAATCAAGAAAGAACAAATGGAAACAACCCTGGATATAGAAAACCAAAAGAAGAGACAAGGAGCTGGAGATACGAACTTCACCAACAGAATACAAGAGATGGAAGAGAGAATCTCAGGAGCAGAAGATTCCATAGAAATCATTGACTCAACTGTCAAAGATAATGTAAAGCAGAAAAAGCTACTGGTCCAAAACATACAGGAAATCCAGGACTCAGTGAGAAGATCAAACCTAAGGATAATAGGTATAGAAGAGAGTGAAGACTCCCAGCTCAAAGGACCAGTAAATATCTTCCACAAAATCATAGAAGAAAACTTCCCTAACCTAAAAAAAGAGTTACCCATAGGCATACAAGAAGCCTAAGAACTCCAAATAGATTGGACCAGAAAAGAAACACCTCCCGACACATAATAGTCAAAACACCAAACGCACAAAATAAAGAAAGAATATTAAAAGCAGTAAGGGAAAAAGGTCAAGTAACATATAAAGGCAGACCTATCAGAATCACACCAGACTTCTCGCCAGAAACTATGAAGGCCAGAAGATCCTGGACTGATGTCATACAGCCCCTAAGAGAACACAAATGCCAGCCCAGGTTACTGTATCCTGCAAAACTCTCAATTAACATAGATGGAGAAACCAAGATATTCCATGACAAAACCAAATTTACACAATATCTATCTACAAATCCAGCACTACAAAGGATAATAAATGGTAAAGCCCAACATAAGGAGGCAAGCTATACCCTAGAAGAAGCAAGAAACTAATCGTCTTGGCAACAAAGCAAAGAAAAGAAAAGCACACAAACATAACCTCACATCCAAATATGAATATAACAGGAAGCAATAATCACTATTCCTTAATATCTCTCAACATCAATGGCCTCAACTTCCCAATAAATAGAAATACATTAACAATCTGGATATGCAATGAGGACCCTGCATTCTGCTGCCTACAGGAAACACACCTCAGAGACAAAGACAGACACTACCTCAGAGTGAAAGGCTGGAAAACAACTTTCCAAGCAAATGGTCGGAAGAAGCAAGCTGGAGTAGCTATTCTAATATCAAATAAAATCAATTTCCAACTAAAAGTCATCAAAAAAGATAAGGAAGGACACTTCATATTCATCAAAGGAAAAATCCACCAAGATGAACTCTCAATCCTAAATATCTATGCCCCAAATACAAGGGAACCAACATACGTAAAAGAAACCTTACTAGAGCTCAAAACACACATTGCACCTCACACAATAATGGTAGGAGATTTCAACACCCCACTCTCATCAATGGACAGATCATGGAAACAAAAATTAAACAGAGACGTAGACAGACTAAGAGAAGTGATGAGCCAAATGGACTTAACAGATATTTATAGAACATTCTATCCTAAAGCAAAAGGATATACCTTCTTCTCAGCTCTTCATGGTACTTTCTCCACAATTGGCCATATAATTGGTCAAAAAACGGGCCTCAACAGGTACAGAAATATAGAAATAATCCCATGCGTGCTATCAGTCCACCACGGCCTAAAACTGGTCTTCAATATCAATAAGGGAAGAATGCCCACATATACGTGGAAATTGAACAATGCTCTACTCAATGATAACCTGGTCAAGGAAGAAATAAAGAAAGAAATTAAAAACTTTTTAAAATTTAATGAAAATGAAGGTACAACATACCCAAACATATGGGACAGAATGAAAGCTGTGCTAAGAGGAAAATACATAGCGCTGAGTGCCTGCAGAAAGAAACAGGAAAGAGCATATGTCAGCAGCTTGACAGCACACCTAAAAGCTCTAGAACAAAAAGAAGCAAATACACCCAGGCGGAGTAGAAGGCAGGAAATAATCAAATTCACAGCTGAAATCAACCAAGTAGAAACAAAAAGGACCATAGAAAGAATCAAAAGAACCAAAAGTTGGTTCTCTGAGAAAATCAACAAGATAGATAAACCCTTAGCCAGACTAACGAGAAGACACAGAGAGTGTGTCCAAATTAACAAAATCAGAAATGAAAAGGGAGACATAACTACAGATTCAGAGGAAATTCAAAAAATCATCAGATCTTACTATAAAAGCCTATATTCAACAAAACTTGAAAATCTGCAGGAAATGGACAATTTCCTAGACAGATACCAGGTACCGAAGTTAAATCAGGAACAGATAAACCAGTTAAACAACCCCATAACTCCTAAGGAAATAGAAGCAGTCATTAAAGGTCTCCTAACCAAAAAGAGCCCAGGTCCAGACGGGTTTAGTGCAGAATTCTATCAAACCTTCATAGAAGACCTCATACCAATATTATCCAAACTATTCCACAAAATTGAAACAGATGGATCACTACCGAATTCCTTCTATGAAGCGACAATTACTCTTACACCTAAACCACACAAAGACACAACAAAGAAAGAGAACTTCAGACCAATTTCCCTCATGAATATCGACGCAAAAATACTCAATAAAATTCTGGCAAACCGAATCCAAGAGCACATCAAAACAATCATCCACCATGATCAAGTAGGCTTCATCCCAGGCATGAAGGGATCATTTAATATACGGAAAACCATCAACGTGATCCATTATTTAAACAAACTGAAAGAACAAAACCACATGATCATTTCATTAGATGCTGAGAAAGCATTTGACAAAATTCAACACCTCTTCATGATAAAAGTCCTGGAAAGAATAGGAATTCAAGGCCCATACCTAAACATAGTAAAATCCATATAGAGCAAACCAGTTGCTAACATTAAACTAAATGGAGATAAACTTGAAGCAATCCCACTAAAATCAGGGACTAGACAAGGCTGCCCACTCTCTCCCTACTTATTCAATATAGTTCTTAAAGTTCTAGCCAGATCAATCAGACAATAAAAGGAGGTCAAGTGGATACAGATCGGAAAAGAAGAAGTCAAAATATCACTATTTGCAGATAATATGATAGTATATTTAAGTGATCCCAAAAGTTCCACCAGAGAACTACTAAAGCTGATAAACAACTTCAGCAAAGTGGCTGGGTATAAAATTAACTCAAATAAATCAGTAGCCTTCCTCTACACAAAAGAGAAACAAGCCAAGAAAGAAATTAGGGAAACGTCACACTTCATAATAGACCCAAATAATATAAAGTACCTCGGTGTGACTTTAACCAAGCAAGTAAAAGATTTGTACAATAAGAACTTCAAGACACTGAAGAAAGAATTCGAAGAAGGCCTCAGAAGATGGAAAGATCTCCCATGCTCATGGATTGGCAGGATTAATATAGTAAAAATGGCCATTTTACCAAAAGCGATCTACAGATTCAATGCAATCCCCATCAAAATACCAATCCAATTCTTCAAAGAGTTAGACAGAACAATTTGCAAATTCATCTGGAATAACAAAAAACCCAGGATAGCTAAAGCTATCCTCAACAATAAAAGGACTTCAGGGGGAATCACTATCCCTGAACTCAAGCAGTATTACAGATCAATAGTGATAAAAACTTTATGATATTGGTACAGAGACAGACAGATAGTCCAATGGAATAGAATTGAAGACCCAGAAATGAACCCACACACCTATGGTCACTTGATTTTTGACAAAGGAGCCAAAACCATCCAATGAAAAAAGATAGCATTTTCAGCAAATGGTGCTGGTTCAACTGGAGGTCAACATGTAGAAGAATGCAGATCGATCCATGCTTATCACCCTGTACAAAGCTTAAGTCCAAGTGGATCAAGGACCTCCACATCAAACCAGACATACTGAAACTAATAGAAGAAAAACTAGGGCAACATCTCAAACACATGGGCACTGGAAAAAATTTCCTGAACAAAACACCAATGGCTTATGCTCTAAGATAAAGAATCAACAAATGAGATCTCATAAAACTGCAAAGCTTCTGTAAGGCAAAGGGTACTGTGGTTAAGACAAAACTGCAACCAACAGATTGGGAAGAGATCTTCACCTATCCTACAACAGATAGAGTCCTTATATCCAAAATATACAAAGAACTCAAGAAGTTAGACCGCAGGGAGACAAATAAACCTATTAAAAAATGGGGTTCAGAGCTAAACAAACAAATCACAGCTGAGGAATGCCGAATGCCTGAGAAACACCTAAAGAAATGTTGACCATCTTTAGTCATAAGGGAAATGCAAATCAAAACAACCCTGAGATTTCACCTCACACCAGTGAGAATGGCTAAGATCAAAAACTCAGGTGACAGCAAATGCTGGGGAGGATGCAGAGAATGAGGAACACTCCTCCATTGTTGGTTGGATTGCAGACTGGTACAACCATTCTGTAAATCAGTCTGGAGGTTCCTCAGAAAATTGGACATTGAACTGCCTGAGGATCCAGCTATACCTCTCTTGGGCATATACCCAAAATATGCCCCAACATAGTGCTCCACTATGTTCATGGAAGCCTTATTTATAATAGCCAGAAGCTGGAAATAACCCAGATGCCCTTCAACAGAGGAATGGATACAGAAAATGTGGTACATCTACACAATGGAATATTACTCAGCTATCAAAAACAATGACTTTATGAAATTCGTAGGCAAATGGTTGGAACTGGAAAATATCATCCTGAGTGAGCTATCCCAATCACAGAAAGACATACATGGTATGCACTCATTGATAAGTGACTATTAGCCCAAATGCTTGAATTACCCTAGATGCCTAGAACAAACGTAACTCAAGACGGATGATCAAAATGTGAATGCTTCACTCCTTCTTTAAAAGGGGAACAAGAATACCCTTGGCAGGGAAGAGAGAGGCAAAGATTAAAACAGAGACTGAAGGAACACCCATTCAGAGCCTTTCCCACATGTGACCCACACATATACAGCCACCCAATTAGACAAGATGGATGAAGCAAAGAAGTGCAGACCGACAGGAGCCGGATGTAGATCGCTCCTGAGAGACACAGCCAGAATACAGCAAATACAGAGGCGAATGCCAGCAGCAAACCACTGAACTGAGAATAGGACTCCCGTTGAAGGATTCAGAGAAAGAACTGGAAGAGCTTGAAGGGGCTCGAGACCCCATATGTACAACAATGTCAAGCAACCAGAGCTTCCAGGGACTAAGCCACTACCTAAAGACTGTACATGGGCTGACCCTGGACTCTGACCTCATAGGTAGCAGTGAATATCCTAGTAAGAGCACCAGTGGAAGGGGAAGCCCTGGGTCCTGCTAAGACTGAACCCCCAGTGAACTAGACTGTTGTGGGGAGGGTGTCAATGGGGGGAGGGTGGGGAGGGGAACACCCATAAGGAAGGGGAGGGGGGAGGGGGATGTTTGCCCGGAAACTGGGAAAGGGAATAACACTCGAAATGTATATAAGAAATACTCAAGTTAATTAAAAAAAAAAAAGAAACTTCTGTGTAGAACACAATGGATGTGAGATAGTATTAAAATACTAAGAAGAAAGCCAGTATTGTGGTGTGTCATTCGTTAGGAGGGGAAGTGATAGAAATAAGAGTATTTAGGTGCCAAAATATAGAACATAGAATTCAATTAACCTCAAGATTAGGTCACATAATTTTGTGTGCAATACTTTTGTTCACAAGAATAAAATCCATATTTGTAAGCCTAAAAAAAAAGAATTCTTCTAAAATACATTTACTTTTTAAATTATCATCAGGAAATATTTGTATACCTATTGTTTCTACCTATATATTCATGGAAATACATTAAATTAACATTTAAGAGAGGATCAAAAGTGGTAAAAGTTTAAAGAGTCCTGGATCAGATTGAAATCAGATTCATACAGGCAACTTTATATGAACTGAGCAAGTTGTATTTAGAAGTTGTGTGTGTGTGTGTGTGTGTGTTACAACAATTAAAGAAAAGAGACTATGAATTCAATACATAGAAAAAATGCATTTAAGGAGTTCGAGGGAGGAAAGGGAAAATGGGAAATGATAAATTTAAAAAAAATAAAAAATATATATTTTAAAATTTAAAAATGATAAAGTTGTCTTAGGGTTTCCAGTGCTGTGAAGAGACACCATGACCATAGCAACTCTTATACACAAAAACATTTAATTGGGGCTAACTTATAGTTTCAGAGGTTTAATCCATTATCATCATGGCAGGAAGCATGGCAGACAGGGCACTGCAGAAGGAGTTGAAATTTCTGTACCTTCGTCTGCAGGCAGTACAAATCTGTCATACTTCCCATAGTTTGAGCATATATGAATGCAAAGCCCACCTCCCCAATGACACACTCCCTCCGACAAGGCCACACATACTCCAACAAGGCCATACCTCCTAATAGTACCCCACCCTGTAGGCCAAGCATTCAAACATATGACTCTTTGGGGACCACATATATTCAATCCACCACAGAAGACAGAGTCTAGACTGGTTGCAGTGAGGTTTGGACAGAGACACTGCAAGGTGCAGTTGAGAAGGTTAAACATAGTGGATAATGAAGCCATATACATTTATGGGAATTCGCTTTATACATTTATTTACTGCAGATGTCACAGTGGAGACAGGATGAAGTAATTGGAACCGTTATCCCAGATGGAGATTTTGATTTGATACCTTCACAGAAAAAGAAATTTCTATTTGTAGTTTTCACCTGTTTTAGGAGACTGAATGTCTAAAATCTGCCCAGGTGAGCCAGAATATTTAGTTCTGGAGGAAACATCCATCAAAGTCCTGTGGGTATCCAGATAAACTAATGGTATGGATTCTCAAAGCAAAGGATAAATAAAGTACACAATAGAGAGAGAGAGAAAGAACAAGTGTTACCCACCCCCCTTTTCTTGTGGTTACTTTTCTTTTTTAATGTTTACTCTTCTTTTTGCTTATGTGTATAGATCTCTCTCTCTCTCTTTCTCTCTATCTCTCTCTCTCTCTCTCTCTCTCTCTCTGTGTGTGTGTGTGTGTGTGTGTGTGTGTGTGTGTGTGCCATGTATATATAGGTACATGTGGAAGACAGAAGAAGGTAGCAGGTCTGCCGGGGCTGGCCTTACAGATGTTCTGAACCACTGGTCTCTAGTATTCTTACTTTATTTTTAATGTTATTATTATTCATTATTACTATTAAATTATTTTATTTGTTTACATTCCAAATGTTGCCTCATTCCCAGTCACCCCTCCCAGAATTTTGTGCCAGCCTATGTATGCTCTTTGGTGGCTTAGTCTCCGGGAGCTCCCAGTGGTACAGGTTAGCTGATATTGTCATCCTCTTCAACTCCTTCAATCCTTGCCCTAACTCTTCCATAGGGGTCCCCAACCTCAGATCTAGCATTGTTATAGTGAGAAAAAGTGCTCTTAACTGCTCGTAAGGAACCACTTCTGTACCCCAACATCAATTTTGTATTAAAATTGATGGCATTATTTTAAGATATTAATAAATCTTTTCCTCAAGAATCCACTAAGTATTTCTATAGAGATAAAGAATTAAGCAAAAACAAACTGGGAACATCCAGTCATGTGCAGAGTTTTGAACAATGTGGGATATATGTATACTGCTTAGAAGATTGTGCCTGGGCTCGTAGAATATCAATATAGTGGAGAACTCCAGAATTTTCCGGTAGTTTCAAAGGGTAATAGCTTAGATTACTTGCTATCAGCATGAGGAAACCTCAAAATAAACAGTTCAGTTAGGTTTCCATCTTTGCAGAGATGTCCAGAGTGATGCAAGCCAAGATGCCCAGGAGAGATCTAAGCAAAAGTCTCAAGGAAGTGGGCAAACCCACAGCCAGATACAGGCCATATGCAGATGTGTGCAGCAACACATCTCAGGAAATCACAGGGGCTAGAGGGAGAAATAGAAAGTTATTTCAAATTAAATTCAAGGAAAAGATTAACTGACTCTTTTGTGCCATAAATCTAACATCCGTATTGGTGTATACAAGTAAATTATGGGTAGATGTGTATGGGTAAAAAGTGTATGGCTATACGTTTGATGCTATTCTTATTCTATTTAGTTCTTTTTAAATCGTGTATGTTATGCCAAATGTTTCCTTTCTATTTTTCCTTCTTTATACCATAAACATTACCATTACTCTCATTTCTTATATATCTACAATAACAAATGAGTTAAGTCATGTACCTGGTTTTGTGAACTTTCCAGTCCATTCAGTTTACCTCTCACTGCTCCATTTCCACAATGTCTACCAAGTCTTGCCCTAACTTGAACCCATTGTTATTTTACATTATTACTACTTTTTTTATTAATTTGAGTATTTCTTATACACATTTCGAGTGTTATTCCCTTTCCCGGTTTCCGGGCAAACATCCCCCTCCCCCCTCCCCTTCTTTCTGGGTGTTCCCCCCCAACTTCCCCCCTTGTCGCCCTCCCCCCAACAATTTAGTTCACTGGGGGTTCAGTCTTAGCAGGACCCAGGGCTTCCCTTTCCACTGGTGCTCTTACTAGGATATTCATTGCTACCTATGAGGTCAGAGTCCAGGGTTAGCCCATGTATAGTCTTTAGGTAGTGGCTTAGTCCCTGGAAGCTCTGGTTGCTTGGCATTGTTGTACATATGGGGTCTTGAGCCCCTTTAAGCTCTTCCAGTTCTTTCTCTGATTCCTTCAACGGGGGTCCTATTCTCAATTCAGTTGTTTGCTGCTGGCATACGCCTCTGTGTTTGCTGTATTCTGGCTGTGTCTCTCAGGAGCGATCTACATCCGGCTCCTGTCGGTCTGCACTTCTTTGCTTCATCCATCTTGTCTATATGGGTGGCTGTATATGTATGGGTCACATGTGGGGCAGGCTGTGAATGGTGTTCCTTCAGTCTCTGTTTTAATTTTTGCCTCTCTATTCCCTGTCAAGGGTATTCTTGTTCCCCTTTTAAAGAAGGAGTGAAGTATTCACATTTTGATCATTCGTCTTGAGTTTCATTTGTTCTAGGCATCTAGGGTAATTCAAGCATTTGGGCTAATAGCCACTTATTAATGAGTGCATACCATGTGTGTTTTTCTGTGATTGGGTTACCTCACTCAGGATTATATTTTCCAGTTCCAAACATTTGCCTACGAATTTCATAAGGTCATTGTTTTTGATAGCTGAGTAATATTCCATTGTGTAGATGTACCACATTTTCTGTATCCATTCCTCTGTGGAAGGGCATCTGGGTTATTTCCAGCTTTTGGCTCTTATAAATAAGGCTTCCATGAACATAGTGGAGCACGTGACTTTTTTATATGTTGGGGCATCTTTTGGGTATATGCCCAAGAAAGGTATAGATGGATCCTCAGGCAGTTCAATGTCCAATTTTCTGAGGAACCACCAGACTGATTTCCAGAATGGTTGTACCAGTGTGCAATCCCACCAACCATGGAGGAGTGTTCTTCTTTCTCCACATCCTCGCCAGCATCTGCTGTCGCTGGAGTTTTTGATCTTAGCCATTCTCACTGGTGTAAGGTGAAATCTCAGGGTTGTTTTGATTTGCATTTCCCTTATGACTAAAGATGGTGAACATTTCTTTAGGTGTTTATGAGCCATTCGGCATTCCTCAGCTGTGAATTCTTTGTTTAGCTTTGAACCGCATTTTTTAATAGGGTTATTTGCCTCCCTGCGGTCTAACTTCTTGAGTTCTTTGTATATTTTGGATATAAGGCCTCTATCTGTTGTAGGATTGGTAAAGATCTTTTCCCAATCTGTTGGTTGCCTTTTTGTCCTAACCACAGTGTCCTTTGCCTTACAGAAGCTTTGCAGTTTTATGAGATCCCATTTGTTCTTTCTTGATCTAAGAACATAAGCCATTGATGTTTTGTTCAGGAAATTTTTTCCAGTGCCCATGTGTTTGAGATGTTGCCCTAGTTTTTCTTCTATTAGTTTGAGTGTGTCTGGTTTGATGTGGAGGTCCTTGATCCACTTGGACTTAAGCTTTGTACAGGGTGATAAGCATGGATCGATCTGCATTCTTCTACATGTTGACCTCCAGTTGAACCAGCACCATTTGCTGAAAATGCTATCTTTTTTTCCATTGGATAGTTTGGCTCCTTTGTCAAAAATCAAGTGACCATAGGTGTGTGGGTTCATTTCTGGGTCTTCAATTCTATTCCATTGGACTATCTGTCTGTCTCTGTACCAATACCATGCAGTTTTTATCACTATTGCTCTGTAATACTGCTTGAGTTCAGGGATAGTGATTCCCCCAGAAGTACTTTTATTGCTGAGGATAATTTTAGCTATCCTGGGTTTTTGTTATTCCAGGTGAATTTGCAAATTGTTCTGTCTAACTCTTTGAAGAATTGGATTAGTATTTTGATGGGGATTGCTTTGAATCTGTAGATAGCTTTTGGTAAGAGAGTGGGCAGCCTTGTCTAGTCCCTGATTTTAGTGGGATTGCTTCAAGTTTCTCTCCATTTAGTTTAATGTTAGCAACTGGTTTGCTGTATATGGCTTTTACTATGTTTAGGTATGGGCCTTGAATTTCTATTCTTTCCCGGACTTTTATATTGAAGGGGTGTTGAATTTTGTCAAATGCTTTCTCAGCATCTAATGAAATGATCATGTGGTTTTGTTCTTTCATTTTGTTTATATAATGGATCACGTTGATGGTTTTCCGTATATTAAATGATCCCTGCATGCCTGGGATGAAGCCTACTTGATCATGGTGGATGATTGTTTTGATGTGCTCTTGGATTCGGTTTGCCAGAATTTTATTGAGTATTTTTGCGTCAATATTTATGAGGGAAATTGGTCTGAAGTTCTCTTTCTTTGTTGGGTCTTTGTGTGGTTTAGGTGTAAGAGTAATTGTGGCTTCATAGAAGGAGTTCAGTAGTGCTCCATCTGTTTCAATTTTGTGGAATAGTTTGGATAATATTGGTATGAGGTCTTCTATGAAGATCTGATAGAATTATACACTAAACCCATCTGGACCTGGGCTCTTTTTAGTTGGGAGAACTTTAATGACTGCTTCTATTTCCTTAGGAGTTATGGGGTTGTTTACCTGGTTTTTCTGTTCCTGATTAACTTCGGTACCTGGTATCTGTCTAGGAAATTGTCCATTTCCTGCAGATTTTCAAGTTTTGTTGAATATAGGCTTTTATAGTAAGATCTGATGATTTTTTGAATTTCCTCTGAATCTGTAGTTATTTCTCCCTTTTCATTTCTGATTTTGTTAATTTGGATACAGTCTCTGTGTCCTCTCGTTAGTCTGGCTAAGGGTTTATCTATCTTGTTGATTTTCTCAAAGAACCAACTTTTGGTTCTTTTGATTCTTTCTATGGTCCTTTTTGTTTCTACTTGGTTGATTTCAGCTCTGAATTTGATTATTTCCTGCCTTCTACTCCTCCTGGGTGTATTTGCTTCTTTTTGTTCTAGAGCTTTTAGGTGTGCTGTCAAGCTGCTGACATATGCTCTTTCCTGTTTCTTTCTGCAGGCACTCAGTGCTATGAGTTTTCCTCTTAGCACAGCTTTCATTGTGTCCCATAAATTTGGGTATGTTGTACCTTCATTTTCATTAAATTCTAAAAAGTCTTTAATTTCTTTCTTTATTTCTTCCTTGACCAGGTTATCACTGAGTAGAGCATTGTTCAATTTCCACGTATATGTGGGCATTTTCCCCTTATTGTTATTGAAGACCAGTTTTAGGCCGTGGTGGCCCGATAGCACGCATGGGATTATTTCTATATTTCTGTACCTGTTGAGGCCCGTTTTTTGACCAATTATATGGCCAATTTTGGAGAAAGTACCATGAGTAGCTGAGAAGAAGGTATTATTTTGCTTTAGGGTAGAATGTTCTATAAATATCTGTTAAGTCCATTTGGCTCATGACTTCTCTTAGTCTGTCTACGTCTCTGTTTAATTTCTGTTTCCATGATCTGTCCATTGATGAGAGTGGGCTGTTGAAGTCTCCTACTATTATTGTGTGAGGTGCAATGTGTTTTGAGCTTTAGTAAGGTTTCTTTTATGTATGTACGTGCCCTTGTATTTGGGGCATAGATATTTAGGATTGAGAGTTCATCTTGGTGGATTTTTCCTTTGATGAATATGAAGTGTCCTTCCTAATCTTTTTTGATGACATTTAGTTGAAAATTGATTTTATTTGATATTAGAATGGCTACTCCAGCTTGCTTCTTCTGACCATTTGCTTGGAAAGTTGTTTTTCAGCCTTTCACTCTGAGGTAGTGTCTGTCTTTGTCTCTGAGGTGTGTTTCCTGTAGGCAGCAGAATGCAGGGTCTCTGTTGTGTATCCAGTTTGTTAATCTATGTCTTTTTATTGGGGAGTTGAGGCCATTGATGTTGAGAGATATTAAGGAATAGTGATTATTGCTTCCTGTTATATTCATATTTGGATGTGAGGTTATGTTTGTGTGCTTTTCTTCTCTTTGTTTTGTTGCCAAGGTGATTAGTTTCTTGTTTCTTCTAGGGTATAGCTTGCCTCTTTATGTTGGCTTTACCATTTATTATCCTTTGTAGTGCTGGATTTGTAGAAAGATATTGTGTAAATTTGGTTTTGTCATGGAATATCTTGGTTTCTCCATCTATGTTAATTGAGAGTTTTGCAGGATACAATAATCTGGGCTGGCATTTGTGTTCTCTTAGGGTCTGTATGACATCTGTCCAGGATCTTCTGGGTTTCATAGTTTCTGTTGAAAAGTCTGGTGTAATTCTGATAGGTCTGCCTTTATATGTTACTTGACCTTTTTCCCTTACTGCTTTTAATATTCTTTCTTTATTTTGTGCGTTTGGTGTTTTGACTATTATGTGTCGGGAGGTGTTTCTTTTCTGGTCCAATCTAATTGGAGTTCTGTAGGCTTCTTGTATGCCTATGGGTATCTCTTTTTTTAGGTTAGGGAAGTTTTCTTCTATGATTTTGTGGAAGATATTTACTGGTCCTTTGAGCTGGGAGTCTTCACTCTCTTCTATACCTATTATCCTTAGGTTTGATCTTCTCACTGAGTCCTGGATTTCCTGTATGTTTTGGACCAGTAGCTTTTTCTGCTTTACATTATCTTTGACAGTTGAGTCAATGATTTCTATGGAATCTTCTGCTCCTGAGATTCTCTCTTCCATCTCATGTATTCTGTTGGTGAAGCTCGTATCTACAGCTCCTTGTCTCTTATTTTGGTTTTCTATGTCCAGGGTTGTTTCCATTTGTTCTTTCTTGATTGCTTCTATTTCCGTTTTTAATTCCTTCAACTGTTTGTTTGTGTTTTCCTGGAATTCTTTCAGGGATTTTTGTGACTCTTCTCTATGGGCTTCTACTTGTTTACCTATGATTTCCTGGAATTCTTTCAGGGATTTTTGCCATTCCTCTCTGTAGGCTTCTACTTGTTCTCTAAGGAAGTTCTTCACATCTTTCTTGAAGTCCTCCAGCATCCTGATCAAATATGATTTTGAAACTAGATCTTGCTTTTCTGGTGTGTTTGGATATTCCATGTTTGTTTTGGTGGGAGAATTGTGCGCCGATGATGCCATGTAGTCTTGGTTTCTGTTGCTTGGCTTCCTGCACTTGCCTCTCGCCATCAGATTATCTCTAGTGTTACTTTGTTCTGCTATTTCTGACCGTGGCTAGACTGTCCTATAAGCCTGTGTGTCAGGAGTGCTGTAGACCTGTTTTCCTGTTTTCTTTCAGCCAGCCATGGGGACAGAGTGTTCTGCTTTTGGGTGTGCAGTTTTTCCTATCTACAGGCCTTCAGCTAATCCTGTGGGCCTGTGCCTGGTATTCACCAGGCAGGTCACTTGCAGCAGAAAAGTTGGTCTTACCTGTGGTCCCGAGGCTCAAGTTTGCTCGTGGGGTGCTGCCTAGGATCTCTCTGCAGCAGCAGCAACCAGGAAGATCTGTGCCGCCGTTTCCAGGAGCCTCCGTGCACCAGGGTTCCAGATGGCGTTTGGTGTTTTCCTCTGGTGTCGATGTGTGCAGAGTGCAGTCTCTTCTGGTTTCCCAGGCGTGTCTTCCTCTCTGTAGGTTTAGCTCTCCCTCCCACGGGATTTGGGTGCAGAGAACTGTTTATCCGGTCTGTCCCTTCATGTTCCAGCGGTGTCTGAGGCGCAGAGGTCCTGCTGCTCCTGGGCCCTCCCCCATGGGAACCCAGAGGCCGTATACAGTTTCCTCTTGGGCCAGGGATGTGGGCAGGGGTGGGCAGTGTTGGTGGTCTCTTCAGCTCTGCAGCCTCAGGAGTGCCCACCTGACCAGGTGGTGAGGTCTCTCTCCCACGGGGTTTGGGAGCAGAGAGCTGCTCTTATTTTACATTATTGTATTACTTATTCCTTCATACAAGGGGCCTGAGTTTTTCAATGCAATGCTCTTCCCCAGACCTGCCCATACCTCTATCCATTCATATATCAGAACAAGTCATTGCATATATTGAGTGAAATGTATACTAATTCCATTAGATAATTAATAAAGTACGGTATCCTTCCAAAATTACATATTTTAAATATATTTTATGATGTGTGTATTAGTCTGGGTTCTCTAGAGCCACAGAACTTATGGGTAGTCTATATAATAAGAGACATATCTAAACATAACAATGCAAAATACATTTAGTTCAACTTCAAAAGTCCCCATAGTCCATAGCAGTCTCAACAATGTTAAAAGTCCAAAGGTCAAAGTCTCTTCTAAGATTCATCCAATCACTTAACTATAATCCCAAACCAAGATAGGAAACCAGCTGGGAAAACTCCAAACTCTGAGTCTCCATGTCTGATGTGAAAACAGTCTTCAGACCTCCATTTCCTTTTTTTTTTTTAAATCTTTGTTGGATGCAACAAACTTCTTTCTCCTGGGCTGGTTCCACTCCGTGTTATGTTAGCAGTCTCCCTCAACAGATAGACCATGGCTCTGGGATCTCAAATATCTTGGGATCTCCAAGACAACTTCAATATTACAGCTTCTTGTTCCAATGTCTATAATCCACACATGATCTTCTGGGATCCTCCAAAGGGCTGGTGTCACTTCTCCAGCTCTGCCCTCTGTAGACCTCTAAGCTTAGGTTGATCCACTCCACTGCTGCTGCTGTTCTTGGTGATCATTCCATGGTACTGGCATCTCCAAAACACTGGGTTCTTTTGTTGCAAATAGGCTTCACCAATGGCCTCCCATAAACTCTCTTCATGGTGCCAACTCTCAAATCCTTTGCATGACCCCTTCAGGTTTGGACCATCAACTGCAACTGATGCTACACTTTCACTAATGGCCTACCATGGCCTCTCACAGTGCCAAGACTCATTTTCTCTTCATGACCCCTTCATGCCACCTGGCTGACTCTTACAAATTACCAAGTACAGCTGCAGCATGAGGTACAGCCTTGGCTATCTCTAAAACACAGCTCCTTTGTCCTCTCAGAAAACGCTTCTCAGATTTCACCTCAGTAATGTTGGTCTCTTCTTAATTACTGCTAATTTCTTAGTTCCAGTTAACCAGCACCAATTGTTGCAGAAGTTCCTTCTATTTTTTATTTTAAAACAAGAGCTTCATGGCTGAAGCTGCCACGTTCTGCTGCTTATAGGAACTGGAACATGGCTCCTTTGTTCTATTATATCATTACCAGCTTTGTGTTTTCTGACTCTTTCACTGCCTAAGCTTGGCTGTCCTGGAACTTGCTCTGCAAACTGATTTTGAATTTAGAGATCTCATTGCCTGTCCCTAATCACTGGAATTAAAGGTGTGTGGACCACTAAGTCTGGATTTAAGTTTTTCTTCACCTAGACCTTGCTCTGTTCTAGGCTAGCCTTGAACTCAGAGATCTGCTTGTCTTTGCCTCTGGGGATTGTACTCCCATGTAATACCATGCCTGGATCTAAACTTAGCTGGATGGGATCTTGTCCTAAGGTCACTACTTCCTTAATTCAATTTAATATCATTGAACATGGGTTTCAGCTCCATTTCACTTCCTGGTGCCCTTTTAATACTGGAACAATATATTTTATATTTTTTCTTTATCATCATGTTAGGTTTGTTTAAAATGTTCTTCATGAGAATTAACCATAGAACAAAGTCTATGATGTGTGTTTCTGGAACTTCCTTTGTCAATGCAGTTAGTTTGAGTCTCTTTACCTTAGCCTCAGGCAGACTCTTCAGACAGGGGCAAAAAATAGTAACATTCTTCACCAAAATAACACAAAACAGTCCCTAGGCCATATTCTGAAATTCACTGAAACCTCTTGGGCCAGGTATGCACAGGTCAAATTATACTCAGCAACAAAGTCTTCCATATTCTTCTAGGATAGCCTATTAAGCCCAATTTAAAGCATTTCCCTGCTTCCCAAAGTTCGAAAATCTATATTCTTCCAAACAGAAGCATGGTCAGGCCTATCACAGCGATAACCCACTCCCAGTACCAACTTCTGTACTATTCAGGGTTTTCTAGAGTCTCAGAAATCATGTGTAGTCTCTATATAATAAGGGAATTTATTATGATGACTTACAGTCTATAGTCCAACTCCCCAACAATGGTCAGCAGCAACTGTGAATAGAAGTCCAATGATCTAGTAGTTGCTCAGTTACACAGGTAACAAGGCAAGCAGATAAGGAAGAGAATCATCTGTCTTCCAATGTTTTTATGTAGGTCTCCAGAAGAAAACGTGGCCCAGATTATTATAGATGTGTGACATCATGCCTATATCTGGGACCTGCTTTGTCCAAGATGACCATGAACTCAGAGTTCTCCTTGCTTTAGTCTCCTGGGATTCATAGCCACTATGCTGTCAAGACTTAGATCACAGGTGAGCCTTCCAAATCTGGATTTAGTTCACTCCATATATAGTCAGGTTG